>NW_008238365.1:1839213-1839512 GCF_000691975.1 Corvus brachyrhynchos
CGCTGCTCCTCGTCAGGGCCACCACGCCCACCATGGGCGGCAGGATGGCGTTGGGGATGATCTTGGACATGTAGGTGCCCTGGGGCGAGATGGACATGACAGGACCCACCAGCATCTCCGGGGGGTTGGCGTAGGTGGTCATGCCCGGCACGGCCAGCGACTTCGGCCTCACCATGGGTGACAGCTTGGCCGCTGTCTTCCTCCCCAGCAAGCTGTCGTCGTAGTAAACCCTGTTGATGTGCTTCTGCAGGGCTGCGTCCGCCTCCTCCAGCACTCCCAGGCAGACGCGGGCGCCGCCG
>NW_008238365.1:1839590-1840046 GCF_000691975.1 Corvus brachyrhynchos
GCACTGCCTGGCCCAGCCCGCGACCCGCCGGCCCTCGCCCGTCCGCCTCGGGATGTCCCTTGGCTCCATGGCTGTTCCTGAGACCTGGGAGCAGGGAGAGATGCCCTCAGCGTGATCCCAAGGCAAGGCAAACAGATCCTAAGACTCCCTCCTTGCCCCTGGTGCTTACCCAGCTCCTTATGGACGTGCTGGGGGATGCCCAGCACTGTTGTCCTCCTCTCCTTCCTCTTCTTGCCAGCCCTCTCCGAGGATTTGGGAAAGGAGTCGTGTGGTCGGAATGTGGAACCTACGAGAGGGTCCAGCCGGTGTGAGGGGGGCCCAGTGTCCCCAGCATCCCCAGCACTTCCCACTGCCAGAGATGCTCTGGGATAAGCCGGGCTCAGACACTGAAATAACCCAGAGAGGCACCAGCCGAACAGTCTGAGCAGGGAGGAGACGCTGGCTGTCTGTCTGTCC
>NW_008238365.1:1841704-1841922 GCF_000691975.1 Corvus brachyrhynchos
CCCTGCCACACTCCCTGACCCCCCTGGCACCCCCTCAGCTCACGTCCCCCCCATCCCACAGCTCCCAGCCGGGTACCTTTCCTCTGGATCATCTCGGAGCGGATGGAGAGGGCATCCTCAGAGGTGCTGTCCGTGGCACAGGAGGCTGCCCGGCTCCGGAAGGACAGGCTGTCATCCTCCGAGGATACGCAGGACTGTGGGGACAGGGTGGGCTCTGC
>NW_008238365.1:1842029-1842288 GCF_000691975.1 Corvus brachyrhynchos
TGAGTCAGCCACGCCGGCATCCAGAGTCCTCCCACCAGGAGCGGGGCTGGGAGCAGCCCCTGGGGCCCTGCACAGCTCTGCAGCCCCCCGGAGAGCAGGAGAAACAGGGTCTGGTCCATGCAAGGAGCAGCTGAAGGAACTGCCAGGCTCGCCAGGGTGCCAAGCCCAAAATGACCCCATGGGTGTTCCCAGCCCTGCTGTGCCCCAGAGCCCAGGGCTGGAGGGCTGCCATGGCTGGGAGAGGGGCGTGGGGCAGGGA
>NW_008238365.1:1842308-1843988 GCF_000691975.1 Corvus brachyrhynchos
CAGGACCCCCGGCACTCCCTGGACACAGCCAGTGTCACAACCTCCAGTGTCCCCATTCCTCCAAACCATCCCTGGCACAGCAGAGGTTGGGATGAGACACTTCAGAGTTAACCTGACCCCTGCACCTCGCTCCCCCCGTGGCTCTGCCCATCCTGGGGTTTCCAGTCCCCCACTTCCAAGGGGTTAAAAAGGCTGAGAGCCAACGAGAGGCAACAGCTTGAGCAAACACAGGCTGGGGAGGCACTGGCAGCGGGGTCAGAGCCCGGGGCTGTGCCAAAGCTCAGCTCGGCCAAAACAGAGGGAGTTTCTGCTCGTCAACAGCCGGGAGGGGGCACAGGCACCAGGCTGGCGGTCCCCATCACGCCACCACGTCACCCCTCCTCAGCCAGGGCTCCCAAGGGACACCAGTGGGGCAGGAACAGGGGGACAGAGGGGTGCAGGCAGTGGGCAGGCCCTGGCAGAGCCCCACAGGACACAGCAGGACGTGCCAAGGCTGAGGATGGGGAGAGCGGCTCGTCCTGGGACACCACCGAGGGACACACGGCCAGTTCCAGCCCCACAACCCCCCTGGACATGGTCCTACAACCTTGGCTGGTTGCCTGTCTGCCCCTAAACTCCACCCAGGGAGGACAAAAGAGCCACCCTGTGTCCCCTCACCCCCAGGGCACCCCAAGAGCACAGGAGGCAGAGCCTGGGCAGGGCTCACCTGGAGGCTGCTGGTGTCCCCGTGGTCCCAGGCACTTTTGGTCTGTTTCTGCTTCTCTGTGGAGGGAAGACAGAAGGTAAATCCCTCCAGGGGAGCCGGGGCAGCCCCCACACAAGGAAGCAGCTGCCGAGCTGGCAGTGCCCCCCGCACAGCCCAGCCACCAGCGCTGGACTCTGGTCAGCCCCATCGCGCCGCCCACACCGCCCGGCCAACCAGGAGCTGGGGACAGCCCTTCCGCCGTGTCCCCAAGGCCACCCTGGGGCTGGGGACACCTACCCTGGTGCTGCAAGGACTTCAGCCCCTGCTGGGCCTGGTTGTGCAGCTCCTCCAGGTGCGGGGGCCGCGTGCTGGGGAAGAAGACGTTGTCGGGACATTCCTCGCCCGCCGTGTACTGCACGCTCAGCCGCTTCTCGCCCTCGCCCTTGGCAGCGCCTGAGGGGACAGAGGGGTCAGCTGGGCTGGGGGGACACGGCCACGCTGCCACCAGTGCATCCCAACCCACGGGGGACAAGCGCCGGGTGGTGACAGCCACCCCAGGATGACGTTATCCCGCTCAGCTCCAAAGCGGGCACTGGAAACACCGAGAGAAATCCCATCCCGCGGCTCTGCCCGGCCAGTCGATATTCCGGAGTCGGGATGTCTCCACTGGTTTTCTCCAGTGCTGGGATGTGGGACCACCCTCCTTCCCCAGCGCCTTCGTTAGGAGCTAACGAGGCGGCGAATTGTGTGGGACTGAGGGAGAAGGAGCAGCACAGGGGGGGATTAAATGTGGATGAAACCACCATTGCGTCATTCCCAGGCCTTGCTCATCACCCCAAGAGCAGGGACTCCCCCCCCATGCCCAGGCAGGCTGGGAACTGCACAGAGGAGGGAAACTGAGGCACATCCAGCTGCAGAGATCCCACAGGACCCAAATCCCTTCTCCGAGCCCCGCTGGATGCTGAACACCCCTTCTGCCCTGCCTGGGGCAGCAC
>NW_008238365.1:1844627-1846904 GCF_000691975.1 Corvus brachyrhynchos
GCTGCGTGTGGGCGAGCACGCCGTGCCGGCCCGGGGTGGGGGGGTGTCCCGGCGGGCAGGGGTTGTGTAAGGACAAGGCTCTGCTCCTTCCCTTCCTCCCTCCCTCCCCTCTGCTCCCTCAGCCTTCTTCTTGAAGAAAGCCAGAAGCGACGAGAGGTTCCTGCCCATGAAAACCACCATGGTGGCCGGGGAGAGGGTCTGCTCCCCAGGGAAGGGGGGCTCCGCCGCCCCCCGAGGAGGCTCAGCCTATTGTGCCGAGGCGACTCTCACCCGGCGTGTGCCGGCGGGGCGGATTCCGGCGGCCCCCAGCTCCCTCCCTCCCTCCGTCCTCATCCGCACGGGCGGGAGGATGCTCGGCCAGGCGAAGACGCTCCGGCGCAGCTGCTTGTGAGCAGGGAGAGCAGGGAGCAGCCTGACCCGGGGACGGCTGCGCGGTGGCAGGAGGGGACAGTCCCAGCTGCGCCCACCGCGCTCCTCGGCCGCGGCAGAAGGAAAGAAGGGGCCCCTCCTCTGGCCTCCGGCTCGCTCCCCCCGGCCCTCCCGCCTCCTCCCACGCACGACACAGACCACAGGGATCTGTTCTTTCAGCGTTTCCCCAACTCCTCCCTTTTGGACCCCTGGGACCCCCCCAGGACCCTGCTGGGCACAGCAGCGCTGCAAACCAGTTGCTCGCTTCCACAACAGTGCGACCAACTGGGAGGAACTGGGCTTTTCCACCTTGCGCTATGACACAGCAGAGGCAGCAGTGTCACATTCTCCATCCTAGACTGTCCCCAGTTCCCCCCAGGACCCTGCCAGGAGAGCCCCATTTCGGGCAGGGAACAGGAGGCAGGACGGGGCAAAAGGTGTTTGTCCTTAGGGACGGGGCTACGTCATGGTCACAAGGGCTGGCAGCGCTGGGGGAAAACCAGGTCTGGGACCAGTCTAACCAGTAGCTCCAGCTGCTGGCGTGGGGGCAGGTGAAATCAGGGGCAGAAATGCCGGGCGGTCACACAGTGGCACTGCCCTGGCACTGCCGGTCACTGTCCCCACCACGGAGGGTCTCCCAGGGCAGTGGGTGCCCAGCACCTCCAGGAGCTCCATCCCCCCCACTTACAGGTGTTTTAGCCCAAAAGGTGAACAGCACCCAGTGTTTACCCAGCAGGTACCCGTGTCCTCGTGCCAAACCCTCTGCCCCCTGCCCTGCAGCTCCCCCCGGGCTGTGCCCAGGGTTTATTCCAGCAGGACACAGCTTGGGCTGCAGACAGAGCAGCCGTCACCCAGCAGGGTCCCCGCGGGCCCCAGGCAGTGACTGCGCAGCCCGAGGGACAGTTTGACCTTGTGAAGGGCATCTCTGTGTGCCCAGCCAGGCAGCTCCGGGCTCAGCGAGGATTTCTTCCCTGGAATTCCGACATGGCCATAGCCCCAAACACCAGCAGCTCCCTGGCTGTGCCTGACCCAGCACCTGCTCCAGCGCGGGCAGGATGGGCCCTGCTGCCCACACACCCCCCCCAGAAGGTGCCGGTGGCCACGGGCAGACGTTCCCCAGCTCTTTCCACAGCACAAGTGGAAAAGGGACATAATTAAAGGGCTGAGGATGCACAAAGCAGGCGGCCACGTGCTGCACTGAGCACTGCCCTCCGCTCTGGGCAGCCTGTCATGAGCCCAGAAAGGGCCACGGCCAGTGGTAGCTCAGAGGGACACGGCTCCTGGCTCCACAGGGAAGGATCCAGCCCTCCAGCTCTGCCCACAGAGATGGGGCTGAACCAGGACCCCCCTTCATGGCACCAGGAGCTCCCACAGTAAAGGGAGAGCCCCTCCTGTGCTGCTGGTGCACGGCCCAGGCACAGCTGAGCTTCGGCCCCGCAGGTCTGCTGATGGCAGCACACATGGAAGCTGCTTCCAGGGCTGTGAGGACATTCCCAGGTGCTGGCACACAGCCTGGCCCTGCTTCACCTTCCTGCTGTGGCCCACTGCCCACACAGAGGGCCTGGAAAACATCCCTCACAGGCAGGGACAGGACGTGTCCCTCTCCCGAGTGTGAGACCGCTGCGGGTGGGGCAGAAGGAGCTCAGCACGGGTGGCTGCCATCTCCCGAAGGATAACCCAGGGCTCAGCCAGGGCAGGAGCCTCCCCTTCTCCCACTCCTTGTGACCTTCGCTACCTCATCATCCTCATCCAGCCGGCCTCACCTCGGCTCTGTCAACAACACACGGTGAAACCTGCTGGAAAAGGGGGGGAATCCAGGAGGGAGAGAGCCCTGATCCTGCCACAGAGGCTGCAGGGCCCGCTGGGCTG
>NW_008238365.1:1846917-1847582 GCF_000691975.1 Corvus brachyrhynchos
GCCGCTGCCGTAGCAACACGCCCGCTTGGAGCCGGTGTCCCGGGCCCTGTGCATTCCTTGCGGTGCATCCCGGATCGCCCCGACGCCTCCGGGCTCAGCTGACACACGTGCCTCGGCCACACGTGGCAGCGGGATTCTCCCAGATAAGGAGCCAAGGAGCCCGAGGGCTCTCAGTGACGGGCACCCTCTCAAGGATGGTCTCCCCGGCTCAGAGCTGGTATCTGCTGCTGCCAATGCCGGCGATGGTCCGGAGGGAGCAGAGCATCCCTGGAGCAAGGCAGGATGACAGGAAGGGACAGGGAACCCCAGGTACTTTGCCTTCAGCTCTGCCTCGGTGCTGGCAGAGAGGATCTGGAGGTATCAGAGTGGGAACGGGAAGGGCTGCACAAGGGAGAGACCAGAGCCGAAACCCCTCAGGAACACGGCCAGGGCCGCCCAGCCCGATGCTGCAAACAGAACTCGGCGCTGGCCCAGCTCCTACGATGCTACTTTTCACCTGGAGAGAGCCGGAGGAGAAAATCCCAGCTCCTGTCCCCCTCCTCGCCAGGCCTGTGCCTCCTGCGAGCAGCAGGTTTGGCCGGGCTCGGCTGCAAACATCCATCTCTGCCTGCTCGGCACTGCCCCGACTTGCCTGCTCCCCGCACGGCGCGGGTCCTGCGGCGGCA
>NW_008238365.1:1849012-1850890 GCF_000691975.1 Corvus brachyrhynchos
CGGCCGCACGCCGCCCCCGCCCCCCCCCCCCCCCGCCACTGACTCACCGCAGAAAAATGGGGAGGAGGGGGAGCTGCCAGGGGGACGGGAAGGGGCTGCGAGATCCCCGGGGGGAGCCCGCTTGCGTCCTGCTGCTCTGTGGGATGGAGGCTTTGCCTCCCTCCTCCCGGCAGCCAGCGAGAAGCCCTCCCTGCCCCACGGGGTTGGTGCTCTCCCACCCTCTCACCACGCTGCTCCCAGCACCATCCTGCTCTGCTTCCCGGCTGCCTGCAAGATGCCACGGGCATGGATAACATCAATGGGGTGCACCATGAAACCCATTCCTGAGAGCTCCGTGGAGCTGTCAGGACATGGATGGACCCTGATAGAGCTGTGAGAGCCCCCAAACTCTGCTCCAGTAACACAGGATATCCTGGTTTGGAAGAGATCTTATCCAGCCCCTCTGCTCCAGCATCCTGTCCCTCTGCAACCTTAAATTGTTTAGGGTGTCTGGGAGCCCCTAAAGACAACCAACCCGTTCCCCAAATCCTTGTCTCAGCACAGGATCCACGCCCTGGGACACGCCACGGGATCCTGATCACTCCAGGCAGGATAAGAGCACAATAATATTTACGGTGGCTCTGGCCACACAGCTCCTGCTGCCAGCCTGCCCTGGGCCACACCTGGGGGGCTGCTCCTCCAGCCAGGAAAACATCTCCACCAAGCAAATAAACACCGCCCAATCCACGCTGTTGGCTCGGCTCTCGAACGCGATCCCACGCAGAGGCTGAACTAAAATTAATTTCAACTGGGAAAACAAACTTGGATCGGGTTTTTTTCTTCCTCTAAATCGCAGCGGAGAAAGCTGCCTGGTATCACCTCGATGAGCCAACAGGCCCTGGCGAAGGAGCTGGTGCAGGGTGAAATCCCGCTTGGAGCAGAGACCTGGCTCCAATCGCCTCCAGCCACAGCTGCTGTCATGACAGGAGCACACGGGGTTGTGCAACGGGCCCTGACCTCGCTGCTGTCCCACACTTGCCCCACAGCCAGCCCTGAGGTGGCACAGAGTGTCTCCTGCTCCCTGAGTTATCCCAGATCCAGGCGAGGGGCTGGCAGCAGTCCGGAGGAGCTCTCAGGGCAGGATCAATGCCCGGCTGTGCCTCACTCCTGGCCCCTGCAACAGCCCAGCGAGCCTCCATCCCACCACGTCCCCACCCCGTGCTCGTCCCCTCCCCGGAGAAGCCACCAAACAGGTTTGAAGGTAAATAACAGCCTTCCCCAGCCAGGAGCCGGATCCGGGCGGGAACATCCCAGATGGGGAGCGCGGGGCGGGAGAGGGCCGCAGGCAGAGCCTGGATAGAGGCACGGGGCCGCAGAGGGTGACACCGGCGGCACGTATGACCAGGGCTGGGCCACCACCACCTCCTCCTTCCATGCTCCAGAGCTTTTTCACTCCCTGATCCCCTTCCCTCGGTGTCCTCCCGCTCCCGCGGTGCTCCGGGCTGGCTGTCCCCTGGTTCGTGCCGTCACGCCCGGCGGTGTTTGCAGGGCACCCAGGTGCTCTTGCCACGGCAGAGGCGTTGCCTGTCACAGCAGGCACTTGGCTCCACGCAGGAGCAAACCCAGCAGACGGATTAAGGACAAGACGTTGCAGGTTTTTTCCGTGCACGGATCCCCCGTCCTTGCAAGCAGCACCCAAACCCCGCTCCCGCCCGCGGGGCTTTTCCAAGGAAACGCTGCGGAGGTGCCGATCCTCCCATCGAGATGGACACGGCGATGTGGGATCGCGGAGAGGAGCTGCCACCAAGATGGGGTGGGGGATAACCCACAGCCAGCAGGGCAGGTCCCATCCCTGCCTCTCGGTGACGGGAGCGGGCCAAGCGGGGACGGCACGGCATG
>NW_008238365.1:1851232-1853370 GCF_000691975.1 Corvus brachyrhynchos
TGCTGCTGGGGACGTTCCCAGCCACAGGTCACGCCTGTGGCATTTGGATACCCCATCCCTGGAAGTGTTCCAGGCCAGTTTGGAGCACCCTGGGGATAGTGGAAGGTGTCCCTGCCCATGGCGGGGACTGGAACGCGATGAGCTTCAAGGTCCCTTCCAAATCAAACCATTCCATGATTTTTTCCTTGCAACCCTCCCCAGACCTCGCACCCAGAGCTCCACGCCGGCCGCAGCCGCATCCCCGCTGACTCCGCGGGGCGCAGCCTGGCCAGCAGCCACGTTCCTGCGCCCTGACTCAGCAGGGCCCGGCGGGGAGTCCCGATAAGGAAGCGATAAGAGGCTGCGGTCTCCCTGGGGCTCAAGGACCTTCCCCAGCATGAACGAGCCCGGGGACGAGAGGCTGGGGATGCCCCCGGAGCTAGCCAGGCCCCGCTCTAGCACGGGGAAATGAGAACGGGGTGCGTGGGTTCGGCACTGGTGGGGCAGTGTGGGCAGGCTCAGAGCCACCCCAGAGCCCTCAGCCGTGCTCCTGCCCCCCATCCTGTCCTTGGGGACCCCTGCTCTGTCCCCTCAGCATCCAGAGGTGCTGGCTGCCCACACCCCTGCACACCTGGCACAGCCACAAAAGCATCTGCCAGTGCCTGCCCGGGCCTGATGCACCAACAACGGGCACGGCAGGGCCAAACTTAATCTTCCAGTCACCACAAACAGGAACTGGGGACACTGGTCCAGTCGCCCGCCATATGCAATTATTCTCCAGCCCGTAATCCAGAGGCACCCAGGGTCTTCCAGGGGGAGACGGGAGCGCCGGCGGGGGCGCGTCCGGAGGGGGCCGGCACACCCTGCCCCCAGCCGGTGATCCCGGCTGCGCCCTCCGAAATGCTGAAGCGACACAATGCAAATTCTTTGGCTTTGTGGCCGCCGCGCCGTTGCCATGGAGCCGTCGCAGAGAACAAACACAACTCGCCCCATGTTTTCTCAGCACCTTCCACCCCACGGCCTTCGGCCCCAGCGCCAGCCCTCGCCTCCCGGGATCTGCCCCGGCTGTACCAGTCCCACATCCCGCCCATTCCAGGGCATCCGAGATGGAGCAGGGCTTCTCCCAGCCAGCCCTGGGGAAGGGTGGCGCGGTCCTGGTTCAGGGATTGACAAGGGACACCGAAGGCTGGCAGGGATGGAGGGGAGATGGAGGTCTGACAGGAACGCCACGTGGAAAAGGGGGAGGATGCGCCAGGGATGCAGCCACAGCCCAGCCTGCCCAATGGCAGCGAGCCCTTCCCGCGTGGAGACCACGACAAGACGACAAGTGTGGCAGAGAGGAGCCTGCAGCCACCCGGCGAGGAGAATCGAATGGTGAAGGGCCTGCAGTGAAGGAGATGCCGTCCCTGCACGGCCGTGGGCGATGCGGGACCCTCCTGCCTCAGTTTCCCCAAGCACTGAGCGGATGCTCTCAGCCAGGACGTTTCAGCACCTGTGGGGTCTCCCCATCCCGGGCCCCACCTCTGGGACAGCTTTGCTCAGGGTGGTGGTCCCCGAGCCTGTGCAGAGCTGACTCCAGCCCCTGTTCACCCCGCGGAGAGCTGGGCTCACACACCTGGGTGGCTGCTGACCCTAAAGATCGAGGGAAACAGGGCAGCCAAGGGGACAGGAGGGACAGCAGGGCCGAGGATGCCACAGGGCTGCTGGAGGAAAACCACCCAGTTACCACCCCTTGGTCCTGCTAACCCTGGTCCTACGATGCTGCCCACGCTCTTGCCAAGTCTCCTCCTTGGCTCAGGCTGGGCTGGGGACACGGGGACAGTTTAATGACACCAGCGGGGGAGTCAGCAAGCCCGGGATGGGGACGATGTTACTGCGAGAGACCTTCCCTGCTGGCATCACCCTGCTCCGATGGGGGAACTGCGGTGGGAGCTCAGCAGGCACCCCACGGGGCTGATTGTTCCGCGGGTGGGTCCAGGCTGGCGTGGGACCCTGTCCCTGCTCCTCGTCCCTGCGGGAAAGGTCTCGGTCCCTGCTTCCCTCCTCGGTTTTCCAGTGGCATCCATGGAGACGGAGCATAAAGCAGCGGAGCAGTCGGTGTGTGGACAGACGGACAGACAGACAGGCGCAGAGCGAGGGAACGGGGACGGGAACGGGGA
>NW_008238365.1:1854151-1854404 GCF_000691975.1 Corvus brachyrhynchos
GAGCACCGGGATAGCAGGGCAGGGATGTCGCCTCCAGCCGTGCTCGCACCTCCCCGGAGTTTGCCACGCTCCACCGAGCCGCCACCACTTCTGGCTGTCCCCAGCTCCTACAACCCCCTTCGTGGGTTTTGGGGAGAGGGACACCCCACCGAGCCCGGCCAAGGTTAGGACAGGACTGCTAAGGCTGGAGCAAAGCGCCCGAGGCCACGGGCTGGGTCCGGCCGCTGCCCAAACTCAGGGCGAGGACCCCCAT
>NW_008238365.1:1854780-1855517 GCF_000691975.1 Corvus brachyrhynchos
GTGATTCATCAAAGGCTGGGATAAATAGGAAGGAGGGGTTTGTGGGAAAGGCACAAAACCGGGGAGGTGGTACAAGAAAGAAAGGGAAAAATTAAAGATCAACCAGCAGCTCCTGACCTCCCAAGGTGATCGGCACCGAATTAATCTTTGGACTTCAGTCTTCTCCTCCGCAGTGGAAATATTGATGGTTCAGTTCCTCACCAGCTTGGTTGGGTGCCCAGGGCACGCTCAGCTGGGCAGGGATTGTCCCTGTGGGTTTGCTGCCCCATCTGCTGTGGGAGCTGATAAGGAAATGGGGGATGCAGTGGGAAATGATTCCCTGCTTCCCATTACGGGCTGTGCCCAGTTCACAGCACAGCCCTTCCACCTCGGGGCAGCCGGGATGAAATCAGGTTATGGTCACAAGAGCAGCAGACCTGAGGTCCCTGCCCAGCCACTGTGGGACATGATTTTTCCTCTGGTCAGCCAGGGGCATCTCCAGCCTGGGATGAGGCTTCCTCCCACTGCCCAGCACCTTCCAGCATCCCTGGGATGTCCATCCCAAAACACAGACCCCACGTGCCTCTCAGCCCCCTCTCCAGTGACTCTGCAGCCACACAGGACAAATCTCCCGGTGAAGCTCTCGTCCTTCTCTCCCTGGGAGAGACAGCGAGGCTGGAACCTGCGCCTGCCCCAGATACCGGGAGATGCTTTCCCCCCCACTCCCAAAACAAACGCACTCTGTGCCAACACCTACT
>NW_008238365.1:1855821-1857332 GCF_000691975.1 Corvus brachyrhynchos
GGGACCCCGCCCCTCCCCCAGATCCCGGGAGATGCTTCCCCCTCCACTCCCAAAACAGACGCCCTCTGTGCCAGCACCTGCTCAGGGAACTTGGCCACCGCCAGCACCGAGGCGTCACCGCCCCCGGGCACAGCCTGGGAGGTGCCGGCAGGGCTCCGGGAGGGAGCCCAGCCCCCGGCACCCAGCAGAGCCCACGTGTGCCAAAAATACCGAGTGGCTCCTCTGAGCTGGAACAACCGTGAGGGGGTAACTCGCAGCCACGTGGAGCCGAGCTCCAGCTCCTCCTGGGCCTCGTGGTTCAGTCCCTGCCAAATTTGGGGGGCTGAGAGCAGCATGGGGGGCTCCAGCATCCCCACAGACCCCACTGAGCGGCCCTGTTGGTGCCCCAGGGCACAAAGCCCCATGCATCTGTGGGCAGGCCTGCTCTCATCCTGCATCCCAGACCTGGTTTTCATTGCTGTGAGCAGAAATCTGGCTCAGGGAGCCTGGGGAGTGGGGACAGCTGAGCACCCCAATTCCTTGTGCTGTGTTAGAACCCCAGTACAGCCCAAAGGAGAGGGGAGGGAAAGGAGGGGAAGCATTCTCAGCCTCCCCAGCACATGAGAAGGGAGAGCTGGGGCCCAGAGATGCTGATTCCAGGCAGAATCTCTTCTCCAGGCCAGAAATCCCCGGTTTTCTTCACTGAGAGAACTCTGATAAGAGCTTGGAGCAGCAGAGAAGCTGTTCATGAGATACAGATCTGGTCAGCACGGCATGACTGCCCCAAGCACATCTGATCATCCCAAAGTCACACATTCCCTTGGTCAGAGCGGCCAGCCCAGGCATGGGCACCCCTCTGTGCTGGCATGGGGACAGATCTGTCCCTCCTGGTGCTCCATCCATCCCTCCCGGTGTCTCATCCACTCCTGGTGTTTCCTAAACCTGATCCCATCTCCAGGCAAACGCAGAGCAGGAGCTGAGCTGCCTGAATGAGAAAGGAATTCAGCCCTTGTTCCCTTCACGGGGAAGTAAAGCTCAGCGAGGCAAAGGTAACACAAAAACCCCACTTGAGATCCCCAATCATTAACAGAAATACATAACCAGAAGGGTTTCAAATGATTTCCTGCTCCAGCCGGAGTCCAGGCCGGCTCTGCTGATGACAGGTCTGGCTCCAGCCTGCAGAGGTGGAGGGAGCCCAGCTCCCTGCTCAGGGTCAGGTGGATTTTATCCACGCACAGCAGGACCAGCCCAAGGCTCCGGCTCCTGCTTGGCAGGGAAATGGTTTTTCACTTCATCCTTGCCCAGCTCTTCACCTTCCAGAGGGTTATGTTCCCGTCGCTGCCGGACTCGGAGTCAATGATGATATTGTCTTATGAAATCAGACCTTCCTTCCACGGGGAAATGTGACCCCGCTGAAATAGTTTTATCGGATCTTATGGAACGTTATTCTCAGGAGTAATTCTTCCAGCTGTCTCCAGGTGGAATAGCTGTGGTTGCAGACACACCTCTCTTTGTTCGCCCAGCCGCTCCGC
>NW_008238365.1:1857366-1859046 GCF_000691975.1 Corvus brachyrhynchos
TGAAGTGTCACTCTCTGCCTCTGGCAGATTAACAAACTCGTTCCCACACACACACAAGGAACAATCCCCACGCCTCTCCCCTCTCTCCTTTGAGCTCAGAAGCTCAGGGCTAAACGCAAGCCCTGTGTTTACACCAAACCGTGCGTGCCAGCAGAGGATGGAGGAAATAATCGTCCAGGGAGATTCCACAGCTCAGCCCTGAATTTCCTTGAGGCCTCACGTGCACCCCGTGGCATCGAGTGTCACCAGCACAGAATCACGGAATTATTAAGGTTGGAAAAAACCCTCCAAGATCATCAAGCCCAACCTGTGATCAAACCCCACCTTGTCAACCAGCCCAGAGCACTGACTGCCACGTCCAGGTGTTTCTTGAACACCTTCCAGAGCTTAACAACCCTTTCCATGAAGGAACTGAGCACGATCCCCTCCACAGCCCAGCCTCTCCACCCCCTGCTCACCACAAATCCCCAGTCCCAACGAGCACTTGCTGCTGTTACAAAGCAGCTGTGAGCATTGAAAGCTTTATTTTTAACATCACTATCCACCCCCCTCCCTGCCCCAGTCAGGAAATCATTGCTGCTGGACTAAGCTGGCATCAAAAAGGAAAATTAAAAAAAAAAAAAAAAAAAAGCCAAACCCAATTTAATATTTCTGGAACATCGATTCCTTTACTTCATCAAGGAATTAAGAAGAATGTGAAAGCCGGATAAAGCAGCAGCCAGAAAAACAGACTAAAGCCACTGGACCCCAGCACCAGCTCATCCTTCATCCCAGAGCTGTGTTTACATCTCTGCACCTAGAAACCCAGCCCAGGCAGTGGGAATAGCCAGGCACCCCAAATCCCTGCTCTGTGTTTGACTCTTGGCACAGCCCAGCTGCTCTCCCCGCCTCAGTTCCCACCCCGGGGCTTAATCCCTCCTCTGCCTCCAAAGGTTATTGTGGAAATAACCACGGTTGGAATGGCGAGGTGCTGGGATACCACCTGCAGCCAGCAGGGCCCATCCACCCAAACAGGGCAGAGCATCCAGAGGATGCGCTTCCAGCTGGGATGGAGCCATCCCCCCTCCCATCCCTCTCCCAGAGCCGCTGGTGTCCCCCGGAGAGGCGGCTGGTGCTGGCCCAGGAGCAGGATTACCGAGCCTTTCCTCTACACAGCTCAGCTGTTTGGGCAGCCAGAGATGGGATCGCTGATAGCTGGACCCACGGGATTGATCCGAAGTGGAAATGCTCTCATCCTCCCGCTGCCGTGATTTCAGTGCTGAGCAATGCCGACCTCACCAGCACCCACAGCAGAGCGGGCAGGTGCTCAGGAATGAGTCCTGATCCACATCTCCTGGGATGAATTCCCTCTCTCCCACCCCTTGGAGCCATCCTGCTCCCCCTCCCCACCACCAGGATGGTCAGACACGCCCTGTGCCCACTCCAGGACCAAACCCACTTGCGGGAAGGGTGGGGTGATGGAGAACTGCGGGGTGACGAACCTGATCCAAACCCCCCCAGCACCACGCGGAGACAGGGGAAGCTGAGGGCACTCAGAGCCTGCAAGGCCCTGCTGCAGCTCTCCCCTCTCCCCCTCCCACAGCTCCCAGCTGATGTTTGGAAAAATTCCCAGCTGGTCCCGCTGCACGAAGGCTCGTGATGTCGGCGGCGAGGCCGGCGCTGCCTCCGGGCAGGTCAGAG
>NW_008238365.1:1859073-1860696 GCF_000691975.1 Corvus brachyrhynchos
CCTCCCCACAGCTCATCCCGAACCTCTGCTGGAGGCATCCTGACCCCATCCTCCAGGGAAACGTTATCCCCCAGCCCACAGGGATGGATGCCGGTAACCCCGGCATGTACTGGCGGCGCCCCGAGGACGCAGCGGAGCCAGAGGCTCTGGAGTAGGGAGGGGTTCCTGGCGCGCTCTCCGTGCTGGAAATGCACGGGGAGGGTGATTCAGTCACGCAGGCAAGCTGCAACCACTGCACATCCGCGCTGCTTCTCCCAGCACTCCAGCGGGAACCGGGGGAATTGTGGCACCTCCCGTCCTCCTGGGATGCCAGCGCTGCCAAAAGCACAGCCCGGAGGGGAAGGGTCCTCTGGGCTGGGGCACTGAACGGTGCCTCCATCACCAGCACGGACTGTGGGCACTCAGGACAGCTCCCCTGGCCACTGGGATATCTGATGGGACAGCACAGTGGCAGCACAGTGACAGAGCTCTGGCTGGCACGAGATGCGAGGGAGCAGCACGGCACAGACAGGAGGTCCCCAAGCTGTGACCCTGACAGGCCGTGACTTGGCATTTTGAGGATTAGCTGATGAACGGTACAACTTCAGGGAAAAAAATAAGAGGAAAAAAAGGGCTGGCAGAGCTGCTGGGGGCGTTTCTGTGCCGCGAAGAGGAACATCACATGCTCCAGCACATCTCATTTTTTCTGCTCAGGTTTCAGTGCTGGGCTGTGGCAGCGGCGTCCACGCACGGAGGGCCGGGAAGGAGCCACCAGCAGCATCCGATGGATCGGCCCAGCGGAGAGCTCGGCTCTTCCCGAGCCTCTTTTCCCTTTCCATGGCCACTCCTGTCCTATCACAGATCCCCGTGTGCTCCTCCAAGCAGGAAACGTGCCTGCATGAGGTCTTGGATGCCTGGAAATTCACTCCCTGGAGCAAACTGAGGAAGAAAGTTCCAGCTGACAGCATCCTGCTGCGCTTGGGTGCCGCAGAAGAGGCCTCTCCCTTGGCAAAAGGGCCAAAACATCCCTGCCAGAAGTGCCCGCAGGGAGGGCAGGGGCGTGACACAGATGGTGTCCCCGACAGTGTGAGGTGGGAGAGGCTTTTGGGGTGATACCTTCCTCGTTGGGACATCTGCTACTGCCAAAGAAGCGCTGAGGAGAGGAGCGTGACCAGACAAGCCAGCACCCATCGCTCTGCCAAAGCTCCCGGGATGAGCCCGTGGATTCCCGAAACACGGCCCCGGGATGGTGAAGAGAGGGGACCCAGGGCACCTTCCCCTGCAAGATTGTCCTGGTCAAGGTGGCAGGGACGTGACTGGCACCCAGGGATGTGGAGGCAGCACCCACAGACGGTCCGGGGTGAGGGCCATATCTGGGACAGGAAGGGCCACACCTGGAGCATGCAAACACCCTGCCCAGGAGGAGGAGGAGGAGGTGGAGGTGGAGGTGGCAGCGGCTGGCATCTCTCCAGATTTCCCTCAGCCCCAGTGACCTTCTGACTCAGCACAGGCAGAACCTACCCAGTGAACCAGCACCAGCCCTCGGGGCAGGGGCAAGATCGCGCCAGGGACTGCCGGATCCGGCCTGCTGCCACCGCAGCCATGGCCACCCCGGGCCCCCGGGCCCCCCGCGCCACCCCCTTC
>NW_008238365.1:1861651-1867946 GCF_000691975.1 Corvus brachyrhynchos
GGTGCGAGCTGCGCCACCGTCGCGGCTGCCGGGGCTCCCCGAGATGTTCTTCCCGTTCCCCGGTGGGTCCCGGCTTTGTCCCTTCGCGCGGGGGTGGGGGGCGGTGCGGGGACAGCGGGGGCTGATCCCAGCCCTTGCGACCCTCTGTTTTCCTTGCCCGAGGTGCTGAGCAGCAGCGGGAGAGAAGAGGAGGAAAACAGGGGAACACCCGAGCGGGAGAGGAGCGCGGAATTCCAGCATCGTCATCCCCGGAACAGCGTCCCGCACATCCCCGGGGAGGCTGTCCCTGTCCCTGTCCCCGTCCCCAGGAGAGAAGCCGGAGCTGCCAGCCGTGTCCTGCCCCTGCTCTCCCATCCCGCAGCCACCACCGGTTCCTCGCCTGACGGTCCCGAGGGTGACACTCGCCGTGCCACCGCCAGTGGCAGCGCCCAGGGGGACACGATGCTCCCCGACCCTGAGGCCACCAAGACGCTGCCTGCAGCCTGTGCCACGCTGCTGCTTGTTGCTGATAATAAATCAGCTCCTGAAAACGGGATGGCACAGGGCGAGGGGGGGGATTCAGCCTCTTGGCGAGGTTCTGCAGCACCGGGAGGGCACCAGGAGCTCACAGGGAAGGATTTCAGCACGCAGTACAAGCTGGCATTGCTCAGACCAAACCGATCTGATTTAGATTAGATTTCAGGAAGAAATCCTTCCCTGTGAGGGCAGTGAGGCCCTGGCACAGGTGGCACAGAGAAGCTGTGGCTGCCCCATCCCTGGAAGTGTTGGATGGAGTTTGCAGCAGCCTGGGATAGTGGGAGGTGTCCCTGCCCATGGCAGGGGCTGGGAACAGGATGAGTGTTGAGTTCCCTTCACAAACCATTCCATGATTCTGTGATCCAGCTGGGAGGGGACAGCAGGACGCACAGGGGCTGGGTTGGAGCAGCAGCAGGTCAGTGACGGAGCCAGAGGAATGATCCTGACAAGAACACAGGTGCTTTCTGCTGCATTTCCACGCTCCTGGCTCCGAGGGGTTTGGGTCCCTGTGTTTCCTGTTGTGAAAAGCTGCGTGGTTGTGTAGGAGCCGCATCCTTCCCGGATGCTCCCAGGGCCTGGCCGCATGCCCGGAGGAGTTTGCCAGCAGCTGGAAAGGGCTGGAAGGATTTCTAAAGCGAGAAGCCTGTCCATCCTCAGGCTTCCCAGCACATCAGCATCTCCTGTGGGATTCAGGCCCTGGCACACGAATCTTGTGGGCTGTGCAAGCCTGAGCATCCTGTTGCTTCCCAGTAGTACCAGTGACCAGGGCTGGGGATGCAGCTCCAAACCCGGAGTGACACCTGCAGAAAGGCTGAGGTTTGCTGTGCTTTTGTGTCTCTGCCTCATATCCCTCCCCCTTCACCCCTCTGAACCCAAACTCAAGATCTTAATGAGCACTGGAAAGAGTTGGGCAGAAATTTCCTGGCACCTCTGTGCCCCTCCGTGATCCCAGGGGATTGATTCCTTTCCAGGACGAGGGTTGAGCCTGCTCCCCCAGGCTTTGCTGACCCACGTCTAGCTGAACTGCACTGAGGAGGCTCTAATCCCCAATTAGGGCGTTTGTGTTGACTTCCCGCTTTGAGCTCCGACTTCCGAGTCATTATCCTCCAAAAAAAAAAACAAAAACAAAATCCCATTTTTCATCTTTCCCCTCCTCATGCGGCAGCAGAACCAGTTTGAAAGATGTTTTCACACAGTTATGGAGCATTGTCCAAATAATCACAGTGAGAGAGGGGGAGGGTATTGGGTACACTGTGGGGAGAGCTCCCATCAGAGGGGCGAGGGAAGCAGAGGAGGAATGTGAAGAGGAAGGTTGTCCCAGTCCTAGAGGAAAGGGAAATTCTAGGAGCTCCCTAAAGCACCAGCACTCCACGCAGGGCCTCAGGAAGCTTCCCCCACTCCCAGAGAGCTGCAGGGTAACTCATTTTCCACCTGTGGGGCCAGGATGGTCACAGGACACTGGGATTCTCCTGGGGAGAGCAGCTCCCACGAGAGCTCCGCTCCCACGAGACCCAGGCGCAGGGGAGGGGAGGCAGAGACGCTGCCATGTCCCCAAGAGCCCCCAGGTGCCTGATCTCTGGGAAATGAGACCCAAAAGGGCACATGAGGAAGCCAAAACATCGGCTGCCAGCCCTGGCATCGCGCTTGAGCAGCCACAGAAGCTCCTGCTACCCGTGCCAGGGTGCAGCCGGTGCCTTGGGCCGAGCTCATCCATCCCCTGCCCCCATTTCCGTCCCCTCCCCGGGACACTGAGCCCTGGCTGCTCCCTCATTACTCATTAACGCCTCCGTCACGCACAGGTGGCCGGGACAAGGTCCTCCCGCATCCCTTTGAGCCCCGTGGGTGCCTCTTCCCACCCTGAGCAGGAGCTGCTCGCTCCAAAGCCCTTCTGCAGGAAGCGGCTCCTGCTCCCTGTTTCTTGCCCCAGGATATGGAAAAAGCCAGCGCGGAGCCTGGGCTGCAGTGACCCCGCTGGAGATCGTTGGGACACGGGGACTGGTGGTTGTGGTGCTGGAAATCAGCTCAGTTGTAAAAATGGGGGGGTTTTAGAAGGGTGCCTGGGCCACAAATGTCATGGGAAGAGGGAGGCACTGATCTCCTTGCTCGGGTGCTGGGTACATGGAGGTGGGATGGATGGATGGATGGATGGATGGATGGATGGATGGATGGATGGATGGATAAATAGCAGTGGTTTCTTCCTTCCCAGCTCCCTCGTGCTGGAAGGGACAGTTCTGTCACAGCCCAGGAGCATCACCCGTGTCTGTGGTGACAGGGACAGGTGGCCACAAGAGGCATCTCCGGCTGCTGCGTGAGCATCCCGAACCTTTCCTGAAGGAGAAAAGCCTGCGGGAATGCCAGCACAGCCTCGATGCCCTGTGGGATGTCATGGACACATCAGAGCTGCCGCACTGGGCTGGCACGGGCCTGATGGGGCTGACAGCACGTGGCAGCCCCAGCCCTGGGGTGTGAAAACCCCCTGGGTGTGACACGGGTGGCACAGGGACACCCCGGGGTGCTGGGGGAGCTGCCAGGACAGGCAGCCTTGAGGCAGATGTTTAATCCCCATATCTGGGCTGAGCAAAGATAAAGCCGGAGGAACGGGATGTGGAAGCGGACACACTCCAAGAATCCCCTGCAGCTGGATCCTGGCCGGGCCGGTGTCTCCCTCAGGAGCTGCTGGGATGGCGTTTTCCTCATCCTCCTCCGCGCAGGGAAAGCGGGACCCAGCACCCAGATAAGGGGGAGACGCTGCCGCCCGCGGACAACTGGATCCTGGCCGGGCCGGTGTCTCCCTCAGGAGCTGCTGGGATGGCGTTTTCCTCATCCTCCTCCGCGCAGGGAAAGCGGGACCCAGCACCCAGATAAGGGGGAGCCGCTGGCGCCGGTGGCACAAGGACACGGTCTGGCCCTGCTCCCGTGGAGCTGCCAAGGTCCCTGCGGGGCAGACAGCGCCTTCGGGCTCCCCCTTTCATCCCTGCCCCAGCTCCCAGCTGGGCGCATGCCCACGCTGCACTCTTCTTCCTCCTCCTCCTCCATCCCTGCTGGGCAACCTCCCCTCCCTCTCCAGGAGCCACCCCAGCTCCCATCTGGGGAAACTGAGGCAGGAGGCGAAGCAAGCCAGGCTGTTCTCAAGGGGACAGAGGCATCCAACCCCCCAAACCGGGGTGAATCCCCTCGCGTGCAGCTGCGGAGTCATGCAGGGACCCCTCACCTGGCCGGGGCAAAGGGGCCACCGTGCGAGGGCAGGGCAGGAGCGAGCACAATGTGCCACCGCCCTCGGAGCCAGGATCCTTCTCTGGAAGCGCTCCCAGCTCCGAGGATGAATCACACTTTCCCCCCGGGATCAGATTGCAGCTCCTACACTCGAGAGGCCGGACCTGGCACCGCTCTCCCGGCAGCAGCCGGACCCCCGAGCCCTCGGCAAACACAGCGAGCGAGGGCAAAGCCGCTCCTAAATCCCATCCACGCTGGAATTCGGGCAGGTTGGACACCCCACGGCGCTGCCTCTGGGCTGAGGAGGCGCCGAGGTTGGGCAATTTCCCTGGTACCTCCAGCCTGTCCCTACCGATTGTGTGGGGACAGCGCGGGGACGGAGCCGCCGTGGCAGTGCCAGGGGTGGTGCTGGTGGTGCCACGGTGGCGACGCCGCGCTGGGTCCCTGCCCCCGGGGCAAATCTGCCGTGCGTGACGGGAAGGAAAAATCCACCAGGAAGGCAGACACAGCCCCAGGTCAGCAGAGAGCGGGTGAAGCTCCCCACAGCTGCTCTTTGCTCCCCACGACCGCCCTCAGCCAAGGACTCCGTGTTGGCAGCGCGGTGCCCGGAGCCGCTGCCACTCATCCCAAGAGCCGGATCTCAAACTTTCCGTCTCTCAAACTCTCTCCTGACTTTTTTCCTGCCTCTGGCAGCGCCGATAACACACCGCCAGCTCTGTTTACCGGAGCAAAGTCCACGCTGCTCGCTGCCGGCGGCGTCTCCCTGCCCCGCCCGGCCCCAGCGTGTGCCCGCGGCCGGCCGGGCTCTGCCGGGCACATCGGGGACACCGGAGCCGGCTGTTGCCTGGTTATATCCACAAAACATCCCCGTGCCGGGGCCTGGGCCGGGGTATCTGCTTACGGAGCAGGGAACAGCTGAGCCTCCTCACTCCCCACCCTGCCCTTGGCAGCTCATCAGATAAAGCCCAGCCCGGGCTCGCGTTGTCATTGTCCCCTCCAGGCCCTACAAGGGTTGTTGGTCCCGGCCCGTGCGATCCGCAGGTTTCTCCCCTTGGCAGTCGCAGCTCTAGATAGATATTTATACACCCAACTTGTGCGAATTAACAGCATTCCTCTCCGATGGAGTCAAAAATAGAGGCGCTTCATGGAACAAAAAAAAAAAAGAGAGAGAAAAAGAAGGTGTGTCGCGCTGCAAAAAGCAACAGGATCCAAAAAAAGAGAAAAAAACCCCACTCAAATCTCCCTTTTCCTTTTAAAGCTCTGTTCCCAAAGGATGGACCGGCACTGTTATTTTAAACTCGATTTCTGCAGCCCCGTGGCCAGCGAGCCATGGGCAAGGTGACGGTGCCAGTGACGGGGGTGGCACTGGGCGATGTCGCAGGCTGTGGTGTGCGCTGCTGGGTGGTTTTGGGGCACGTAAGCTGGAGACTTCCTGAGAGGCGAGTGGCGACTTCCTGAGCACGGCAGGAGCGGGAGCGGGCAGAGGTAGGCTCAGGGGGCAACACCGTGAGGGGTGGATAGGCCAAAGGGTGACCCCAGGATGATGCACCCATGCCAACGTGGCAAAACATATCTAAAATGGGTATTTTATGTAAATATTTGTTGGTGATATTATGGACAAAAGGTTTAAGGATCCATGGAGTGGGGAGGATGGGGATGGGCAGCATGGGAGAGAAGAGCTGTGGGTGAGCAGAGGTGGGGAACCAAGTGGGTGAGGGCAGAGTCGCTGTTGGACACCCAGGAGTGTGACCATGGCCACCACGGGGCTTTGGAGAGAGAAACAGCACCTTCTGCACCCCCAAAACAGAGGGAAAAGGGTGGCAGGGATGGGTTATGGGCGGAAGAGGAAGCAGAGGCTGCGCTCTGCCATTACCGGGGTTTGTGGGGCCAACCTGGGGCGTATAAAGAATCCCGAGATACTGGTACTTAATCCATTGATAATCAGTACCTGGGGAGTGCAGCTCTGTGCTACCAGCACCCTCACAAATCCCGTTCCATGCTCAGGATGAGGCCGTGGCATTCAGAGGCCACGAGCTGCATCCTCTGGCATTTCCCCTTCCACCACAGCCAAACCCCCGCAGCCCCAGGGGACCCCACCCCGGCACCCCATTATCCCCATCCCAGCCCTGCCCAGGACCCCGGTGGGATGGGGACCTGCGGATCCAGGGAAGGATCCGCCAGTGAGGCTGGAAGGGGCATTTTGAAGACCCTACAAAACAAAGCTCCCCCATAAATCGGGGGGTGGGAACAGCCAGGGCTGGATGGGAGCTGGGGGGCCGCTCCCCAGGGATGAGGGCTGGCTGTAGCCAGTCCCTGCGGCTGCCTCTGCCAGGGATGCAGCCAGCCTGGCCTTCCCCGCCCTCCTCCTCCTCTTCCTCCTCCTCCTCCCGGGGGCGGAGGAAGGCAGCGCCCGCAGCTGGCACCGCAGGCCGGGGAAAGCGGCTGCTCCGGGGAGTCTGATTTCCAGCGCTGTTTATTAATAACCCCTCTCCGCCCCATGCTAAGCCCATGTGCAGCGCAGAGCCGGCGGCGCTGGGCTCCAGGGGAGGAAGGGAAGAGCCCACCC
>NW_008238365.1:1868085-1870227 GCF_000691975.1 Corvus brachyrhynchos
TTCCTGGACCCTCAGGAATGATCGGGGAGAGAGGGGGTGGTCTCTCTGGAGCACCCAGGAGTTCTGAGGGGCCCTGGAATGAGGGGTGGTGGGTGGGAGAGAGCCCCCAAGCCCCGCTGGGAAGGCAGAACGGGGCCCTCCCCTCCCGTCCTGCCCATGCGAAGCGGATCCAAGAACTTTGAAAAACAAGCCCTGGCAGCGGGGAGGGCGAGGAAAAACGGGGCAGAGGAGCCCTTTTCCCACCTTTCCAGGCGTTGCCCCCTCTCCAGCCGCCGGCTGTTGAGTCCGAGGCTGCGATGTGTCATCAGTGCCGAAAACTGCCTTATTAGGAGAGAAAGTATCGGTGAAAATCAGTTCTTTGCTTAAAGCCGTTGCTCCGAGCCGAGGGCTGCCTGTGAGTGCCAGCCTGCGCTCATTCCTTCGGGAATGACTAGACATGAGCTCAGCGGCGTGGCCGAGAGGTGAGAGCATCCTCCCACCGATCCCACCGGCTCTTGGCAGCAGCAGGAAAAGCCCCGGCTCGTCCCCGAGCGTTGTTGTGTCCATCCTACCCCAAATAGCAGCCGGGAGAATGCGAGAGCGAGGGTTTGGTGGTGGTGGCGGCAGCTGCAGGTGCCGTGGCCGGGGACAATGCCGCGATCGGATGACTCTGCAAAGCGCCGGCTGCTGCTGCTGCAGACGCTGCCGCTCGCCCGGGGCTGTGCGTGCGAGGTTCGCTCCATCTCAGTCATCCCGGAGCCTGCCTGAGCTTCCAGCAGCGCATTCCCTTGCCGTGAGGTTATGGCACACCCTCTAAAACCCCCCGGCAAGTTTTCCAGGGAGTGCTCGCACGGGTCACGTCGGTGCCGCTGGGAAGGGTGGCCGTGACAGGTTGGCTCCAGAGCAGCTCTTGGGTTTGGGGTCTGGATTTGCATCCCTCGCTTCTCCTCCGTGGCAGTCAGACACTTTAATAGGGTTTGAAGAGGGTTTTCTTTCCTTATTTTGGACAGTCTGGGCCCAAGCTGACACCAGAGCGTTGAGCCCTGTGGGTGACGTGGGGATGGTCACGGCAGCAGGGCCACGGCAGGACCCCCCTGGCTCTGGGGTCTCACAGGGTGGGGAGGAAAGGCTGAGACCTGTTACACTCATTGCTCTGGTTCACATGCCCTCTCCTTCCCAGGGACCTGATGGCACAGCCCGAGCCTACTCCAGAGCTGCAGTCGGATGAAGCCGGAGCATCCCCAGCCCCACAGGGAGCAGCTGAAGGAGCTGCTCCACACCCAGAATGTCCTCACCCACCATTGGATCCAGTGAGGAATGGATCTAAACCCCTGCACAGGGACAGCCCAGACTCCAGCTGGGATCTGCAAGCTGCCAGCAGGGATCCTTCCTCGGAGCTAAACCCACCACGGATCCAGCTGGATGAGGATGCAGCCGGGGCTGGGATCCCGCTG
This sequence comes from Corvus brachyrhynchos, assembly GCF_000691975.1. NCBI lineage: Eukaryota > Metazoa > Chordata > Aves > Passeriformes > Corvidae > Corvus > Corvus brachyrhynchos. Next base: position 1,869,519 of record NW_008238365.1, read on the forward strand.
GATGTGGACGTGGCAGGAGTCCCGCTGGACGTGGATGCAGGTGGAGTAGGGATTCCACTGGATGTGGACGGGGCAGGGATCCCGCTGGATGTGGATGCAGGTGGGGCAGGAATCCCACTGGACATGGATGCAGACGGAGTAGAGATTCCACTGGATGTGGATGCAAGCGGGACAGGGATCCCAGCAGATGTGGATGCGGCAGGAGTCCCGCTGGACGTGGATGAGGCTGGGACAGGGATCCCACTGGGGGAAGATGCAGATGGAGTAGGGATCCCACTGGACATGGACACAGACAGGGCAGGGATCCCAGAAAACGGGGATGGGGCAGGGATTCCGCTGGACATGGACACAGAGGGAGCAGGCAGCCCTCTGGATGCTGATGCCACAGAGCACCAGTGCCTGACCCTGGAAGAGCTGGGGAATTATTTCCAGGAGTGCATCGAAATCGTGGAGCAGCTGGAGAGGGAGCGGGACAGCCTGATCGCGGAGCTGGCCCAGCTGCGGGAGCCGGCGCTGCAGGAGATCCGCCATGCCCACGAGGAGATCCAGGCAGCCTGCAGGCTGCTGGCCAAGGTGGAGCTGGAGAGGGACAACCTGCGGGATGAGATCCGGCAGATCAAGCAGAAGCTGTTCAAGGTGACCAAGGAATGCGTGGCCTGCCAGTACCAGCTGGAGAGCCGCCGGCACGACCCTCCCCCACCCGCCCCCC
>NW_008238365.1:1870404-1875962 GCF_000691975.1 Corvus brachyrhynchos
GGTGTGGAGTCGCACTCGGAGCCCCTGCTGCTGCGGCTGCTGGAGCGGCGCGAGGCCGGGGCCAAGGGCGCTGCAGAGATGCAGGGCGAGATCCAGGGCATGAAGGAAGCCCTGAGGCCCCTGCAGGGCGAGGTCAGCCGGCTTCGGCTGCAGAACCGCAGCCTGGAGGAGCAGATTGTCCTGGTCAAGCAGAAGCGGGATGAGGAGGTCGGGCAGTACCGGGTACGTGCCCCGAAGGGCACCACTCCGCCTTCTTTTGAGAGTGGGAGTCGTGCTTTGCGTCCAGGGAAATGTGGGTGATGCAGGATTTGCTTGTAGGGCCCAGGGAAGGAGTGTGGATGAGGAGGGGGAGGATGTGGAACATCTCCTGCTGGATTGTCCTGGTCAAGCAGAAGCGGGATGAGGAGGTCGGGCAGTACCGGGTACGTGCCCCGAAGGGCACCACTCCGCCTTCTTTTGAGAGTGGGAGTCGTGCTTTGCGTCCAGGGAAATGTGGGTGATGCAGGATTTGCTTGTAGGGCCCAGGGAAGGAGTGTGGATGAGGAGGGGGAGGATGTGGAACATCTCCTGCTGGTTGGAATCAAAATTATCCCCCAGCCTGGCACAGGGCAGGTGAAACAGGAGGCCCTGGGAATAAGGCAAACCCAAGGATGCAGTAGGAAAGTTTGGGGCTTCACCCAGCTTGCAAAATAGGTTTCCCCTGAATATTTTCTCACTTGGTTTTGGCCTGCCCCTCAGAAATGGCTCTAGGAATGAGGTGGAGGGGATGGGGGTTTCCTTCCCAAAGCTCAGCAGTGCTGCTGAGCACAGGCACCACACGTTTCCCACAGCTCCTCCGAGCACAGGACTGAGCCAAGACGTTTGGAAAAGCCAGCTTCGAATAAAGGTGGCTTTTCTTTCAAAAGCCTCTCCTGCTGGGGCAGATTCTGCCACTCCTACTGCCAGGAAGGGTCTCACCCCCTGTCCCCACAGTCCCAGGGCCGGGCTGCCTCCTGGGAGGGTTATTTCTGGCTGGGCCAGGCATCCCCTCAGCCTGAGGGACAAGGCAATTCAATATCTCCAAGAGCACATTTGGCAAAGAGGCTCCACAATTAATCTCCCCCCTTTCAATACTCTCTGTTCTCGGCTCGCAATTGCTGCCTCCTCCCAGCAGTTTCTGGAAGCTGCCATTCCCCTTCCATCACAGCTCCTCCCTGCTGGGATGGGGACCAGAACCATCAGCACCCATGCCACAGCTTGTCCTGGATTTTCAGGGTCCCTTGGACCCCTGGTGTGCCTCCACGTTTTCCTTTTCCCAAATTCCTTATTTATCTTCTTCTGACTCACGGGTTTATACAGCTCTGGCAGCTTCTCAAAACACACACTAAGTAGTTTAGGGGACAAAACCGAGCAGCCAGGAGAAGCCTTAAGGACAAAACACAGCCCAGCCCAGCCCAAATTCCCACCTTTGTATGAAAGCAAAGCTTTTTTTGCAGCGGTTTTTAAAGAGGGTGCTTGGGCAGGGACAGCCTGGCTGTGCTTGTCCAGACCAGCACCATCCACAGGGGGATCCCTGAGGAGAGCGAGGGAAGCAGTGGAGCACGGACACCTTCCTCCCTCAGATTATCCACTCATTTTCTCCCCCCAGGAGCAGGTGGAGGAGCTGGAGGACAGGCTGAAGGAGCTCAAGAACGGGGTCCAGCTCCAGCAGCGCAAGAACCAGGAGCTGGAGGAGCTGAGGACCAGCCTGCATCGGGAGCTCTCCATCTACAAGTGTGTTTGGGTGCCATTCCTGAGGGGCAGAGGGGCTGGGAGGAGGAAAGGGATGGGTGGGAAGAGTCCAGGGTGGGGTCACAGGTTTTTCCTCCTGGTCCCCAGTGGATCCCATTTGCCCAACAGCAAAGAGGGACTTGCTGGGAACTCCTGCAGAGGAGTGGAGTGGCTTCCCAAGAAGCAGGTGTGGCAATTTAAGTGGTGGTTTCCTCAGAAATATGTGGAAATGAGCTGAGGTTTAGCTTTGGGGAGCCGTGCTGTGGATGATGGAACTGTCCTCTCCTGGTTTCACTCAGATCTTCATTGCACATGATTTCCTAAAGAGCTCTAGAAAACATCCATGAGTTTGTGGATTGTTTTACTCACCCAGCTTGGAGCTGTTCTGTTATTCCAGCCTCAGCTGGACGCACTTAACCATTTTCTGCAGCCTTTAGCATTCCTTTTCCCCTTCTCCACCCAAACCTCCTCATGCAAACGTACCACAGGAGGATATTCCCTACCCCAAAGCTTCTTTATCCAAGCACGGGGAAGAGCTCTCTCAGCCTGTGCTGTCACCAGCCATTCCCAAGGGGACACAGTGCACTTAGGATTCAGCCCAGATCCCAACACCACCCTGTCCTTGCAGGGTTCTCCTAAACCACAGACCAACATTTAATCCCAAGTGCAGCAGTGGAGTCTCTTAACTCCTGGAATCTACAGATTGCCAGCCCTGGAAGTGGCACGTTTCATGAGGTTTCACATTTGCTCTGGGGCCCTCAGAGTTAAGCGCAGCTCTGAGCTGCCTTTTCCAGTGGCTCCCACCAAAAATGACATTCCCTTCTGTTAAATCCTGTTTGCCAAGGGCTCTGGAAGGGCTGGGCCAGGCCCACACACTCACAAGACCATGGACTGAACCTCTTGAAGCATTTCCCAGCTCCTTTTTTCTTCCATACTGTGAAAAGAAAGAACTTTTCCCAGAAACAGCACATCCCTCTTTCCTTTTTTTCTCCAGCCAAAGCATTGATGTAAATATTCCATAGCTTAAATTTCCTTTCTACCCTTACAGGAGCTGCTTAGAAATCTACGGCCACCTCTGCAAATCGGAGGAAAAAGCAGAGCAGGACTGTTAGAGACTCTTTGCAGCAAAAACATGGACAGAGGATCTACAAGGGATGTCCCCTCCTGCTGCTTTATCCTGCCTGATGTGCAGCAGCTGCCTGGAGTCGGGAATGCCAGGCAATCCTTTCCCTGGGTATTTCCCCAGGTGCTGCTGCTGCTGCTCATGTAGCAAAAGTGCTTTTCCCCAGAGGAGCAGAGCAAACAATCTTTGCACTGAACAATGGATATGGATGAGGAGTAACTGGTTGATGTTTTGCTGTGTTTGGGAAAACGTTATCTTGTCTTGTTCTAGATTGTTTAAGCCTGCACAGAAAGTTTTGGAAGCTGGTGTTGGAGGGTTTGATTTTTAAAGTTTACATGCAAGAGAAGCTTTCTCCTTTGAAGAGGATTTTCTTTTGTATTTCAAGGGTCTCTGCTGTACTGGGAAGTGCTCCACAGAAATGAGGTGGTGGGGAAGAGGTTTCCACTTTATATCGAGTCTCACACTGAAAATAAAAGGTCAGAGTTTAAGGAGCCTTTTCATTCTCAGAGCTGCGTCTCAAAAGCCCGAGTTTGTCTGTCAAGCCAAGGTGTTTGTATCAAATTCATGCTGCAGGGTAACAAAAAGCAATTGTGGAAAGGGCTAAAGGCAGAGTTAAAATGCAGATGGCAGCAGGGCTTGAGGGAAGAACAGTTCAGGGCTTTGGTGGCTGCTTGGGGGTTTAAGTGCTCATTAAATTTATTTCACAAGGCAGCAGAAACGAGAAGGGGAGAAATATCCACGTTAAAAATTAAAAAATATCTCTACCAGCTTCCAGCCTCATGGAAACACATAGGTAGAAACCACATTCAGCTCCCTGAACAGGTAAATACCCTCAGCAAAGCAGTAAATGCAGAAACAGCACAAAACTCCCCAAATTTCGCAGCGTTTACGTAGAAAAACTTTATTCCAACTGAAGGACTTACACGCAATTAGTCATGAGGAGATGGAGAGTAACAGGCTGCTGGTGGCACTGGACACCCGAGTGGAAGACGTGCAGGACCTTGTGGTCAAGGACTAACTCCTAAAAAAAGTAGCTCATCCACGTTTCATTTGTTTTCCACCAGCTGCCAAGGCTGTTGAGGGCACCGGGGTCATCCGTTGGTACAAACAAACACCTTTTACAACTTGAGGGCTCCCCCAAGTTTTAAAAACCATTTCACAGAAAGGAAAGAAACATTATGTGAAAACACAGCTCAAGAAACACACAATAGAGCAAAAAACATGGGAGGTGAAGGAGGCTCTGCAGGAATAGCTAACGAATCCAAACCGCTGGCGCCCAGCAGGAGGGAGGAAAGGGGAAGGAAGGAAGGAATGAAAAACCCAGAATTGCCAGGAGAGACAAAAAAATAAAGAGAAATTTCAGTTCAAGTCAGAACTTGCAAGTCTTGTATCTGCAAAGGCAGGAAAAGCCACAAGGTACAGATAACTGAAGGAATTCCAAGGCTTCTGAGTTGTACTGAGGAGGACAAGGCCTTCCACACCATTTCTGAGCTGTGGGGGGATTAACACTTGGATCATCTCTGTTGGCTCAAGCCCACTCGGGCAGCTCTGCCAATGCAACTTTTGTTTAAATTAGGCAAAAGCCTGTGGCTGGAGCAAGCAAAAGAGAGAGAAAAAACCCCAAACCCAAGCTTGCTCTGCGATGAAGGCAGTGAAAATGGGACAGCCAGAGCAATAAAGGAGGCTGCTGTAGGAATTCTGGCCAAGGAGCCACAGCAGGGACCTGGCTGAGGGGGCTGAGCCCTTTTGTTTTTGGGGTGGTGGGTTCTCAGTGTCTGGGTGGAAAAACCTGTGATGGGATCTACAGGAGGATGGCTGAACACAAAGTCTACGTGTGTCTCAAAACCAGTGTTAAGTCAATATCAGGGTTGAGAGCGAAAGAGAAGGAGAAAGACTAAAAATAGGGAAAAGTTGTCATCTAGGATCCTTGACCTTCTGGATCCACGCTTCCTTCGGGATCTTCATCGTTGTAGATGTTCTCTGCCTGCAAGACAGGGATGGAGGGACTGAAGAAGCATTTCCTACCCCTTTGGACAGGATTCCACCTGCCAGAACACCTCAGAAAGTCCTGGTAATTTTTTATTTGCTGGATCACCCATCCCTGATCCCATTAACATTAAAGCAGCAACACAAACAACCTTATCCATAAAAGCCAAGTCTCGAAAAACTTCCTAAGTGTCCTGTAAATAGGAATCTGCTAAAGGAGAGTCCACTGCAAGACTTACAAAAGTGTTTCAAGTATTTATTTTGTAGATCCTCCACTCAACAGCACTTTCTAAAAGAACTACACAAGAAAGCTGCCAAGAACAAAATTTAGAGATAAACAAACAAAAAAAAAATAGGCAAATGGTCTTGTCAAAGGTCAAAATTACCTTCAACAGCTGGGAACGTAGGGGCCAGCAAATTGTTCCTGTTCATCAGCACCCCTTTTCATCTTTGGAGAATGAAATCTCAAATATTCTTAAAGAGAATAACTATAGAAACCTCAACTTCATCCTTGGTTCTCACACACTGTTTTCATTCAAAGACAGAAGGGAAAACTTTCCTTCTGCACCAGCACTTCTTTTTTATAAACACAAAACATGTCCTGAGTATTTGGAAACCATTGTTCTGGCCAAAGCTAAAGGGGATTTCACTGCCCCTTTGAGATTTCAGCAGTGCTACAAACCGGGTAATTCTGAGGGCT
>NW_008238365.1:1876026-1877320 GCF_000691975.1 Corvus brachyrhynchos
CTTCCTGCACCTTCCCAAGCAACTCACCATTTGCCAGACTTGCATGATATTATCTTCTGATACAGAACAAATGACCCAGGGCTCATTGGGATTCCAGGAGAAATCCGAGATCTTTGCAGTATGACCCCCATGGATAAACTAGGATTGGGGAAACAAGAAGGGGAATGGTTTGAGATTTGCATTGCAGGGTGAGTAATAGGTTAAAATCATTCATGAGAGTGAAAAGACTCACCAACAGCTCTGGGGGACCATCCTCAGCATCCTCAGGGGATTGCTCCTCTCCAATTTTACTGCAGAAAAAAAAGAAAAGGTGGGGGTGGTTGTTTTGTTTTCGTGAAGTGTGATGCAATTAATCAATAATATTTTGTGGGGAAAACCTGAGGAATTTGGGATTTACCTCAAGTCCCAAACGTTTAGCCTGCGGTCCGTGCCACTGGAGGCCAGGATGGTTTCATTATGGGGAGACCACTGAACCTGCAGACAGGGATAAATTTAAAAGTGAGTTCAGAGAAGCTGGAACAGGACATTCCCAACACTTCATTTTGTACCCTGGAAGCTCTACAAGAATTCAAATTGATAACAACACAAATATATGCAAATAACATTTATCACAGGAAGCAGTTTGTGTATATTCACACACACAAAAAAAAGACATTTCACCAAAAAAGTGCCACCTGGAATTCTTCCTCTAGCAAAGCCCACGTGTTTCCAAGTGGAAACAGCTCCCAAGGGTATTGGCTGCTCCTTATCTTAACAAGGATTGCACAAATAGAACCCACGGATTCCTTGAGCACTAGGCACAGCTCTCACATGAAAAGAAATCACTGTAATTAAGCTTAACTGCCCAAAAGCTCACATTTACTGCTTCTGCTAGAGATAAAGCTCTCCAGAACACACCACCTAATAGGATCACAGGATTAGGAAAGAACACTGAATTCTGCACACCAACGTGGCATTTCAGGATTCTGTAATTTTATTCAGACATAACACAGTCTGAAATGATAATCCCTCCACCAAAAAAGCCTCTACATATTTTTCCTCTGATTAAGGCACGAGTTGGTGATGGAAATATTTAATCTGCTAAGCAGGTGCTGCCTATGATGTGAACATTCTCTACTTACAGCAGCAAAACCAGCAATTATCTTTTGTCAGAGGGTGTTAAACCTTCCTGCAGGAGCAGGCTGAGGAGGTGGAAACACTGCAGCCATTTCCCTGGGCCTCCTGCTTCAATCTGCTGCCATGAATAATTTAATGGACTCTGCACTGCTACCATTTCATCCTTCTGCTGTGGTTA
>NW_008238365.1:1877335-1878152 GCF_000691975.1 Corvus brachyrhynchos
TCCTTGATCCTTTTCTGGCCACTCTTTCTGTAGTGGAGCTCTGCAGCTCCACAACACCACCCAGAAAAGTATAAGCAGGTGAGAGAATAAAATACGAGTTTTAAAGTGCAAAAACGTTGTGGAAAAGACTGGTTTTCTTTCCCAGACTGCTGAGTAGAACTAAGCCTGTGAGGATAAAAGATAAAGACTGGTTTTATACCTGAAATATTTCATCTTTATGTGATTCAAAGGAGTGCAGCTTCAGTTTTAGGTTTCTCAAGTCCCATAGAGCAACAGTCTAGGAAAAAAAAATAAAATATTTTGTTGAAGTAACCAACATGTACATCCACCCCAGAAACTGAGCAAGGATGTTCCAAGATCAAGGCAGAAGTACCTTATCAGCTGATCCTGTGGCCAGGATAAACTCACTGTAGGGATTGAAGGAGAGGCAGTTCACTTCAGCTGTGTGAGCATCCACGGAATGACTGGGTTTGGAGGTGTTGTTTGACCGGGTGTCCCAGCTGGGAGGGGAAAACATAGAATTAAAACAAAGCTTTATATCCCATTTCACCGAGGGATTATGGAGATGACAAAGCCTGAGGGGCAGAAGCAGTTTGTGAAGGGATTCCCCCACTTACATCATGAGCTTCTGATCATCAGCAACGGATCCAAAGAGGGATTCATGGAGCAGGTGCCAGGATACATCTTCCACCACTGCTGTGTGTCCTGTGAAGATGGTCTTGGCATCCACCACTTTGCCTTCTTTGGGAACAGCGCTGATATCCCACAAGCAAATGGTCTTTAAAACAACAAAAATGTAAAAAATGACATCTTTAAA
>NW_008238365.1:1878196-1880708 GCF_000691975.1 Corvus brachyrhynchos
TTGCCCTTCCCAAGGCACACCAAGCGCAGGTTTAACCCAGCTGTGCTCCAAATACTCACATGATCATCAGAAGCACTCAGCAAATGCCCACTGAGGTTTGGGTTCCAGGACAGTCCATACCCCTCCTTCTGGTGCCCACGGAGACGCAGGTCCGGGTTGCACTCTCCAGAAGGATCTGGAACGAGGCAAGGTGAGAATTCCAGTGCCTGGAATCATTTCCAGCACATCCTGCAATACCTGGCATTAAGTTTACTTTTAGCCCAGTAGCCACCTCCATGCTTTGGCTCAAGTTGCCTGGTCCAGCTGCGTGGAGAAACAGCAGCTCAGCTGTTACTGCTCAAAAAACTCCTCCCGAACACCCAGAAATATAAGGTGGGATATTTCTCTTTCTCTCATCTTCTCCAAACTGTCCTTTTGAAGTGAGGAAGGCACTTCTGATGCTCCTCACAAGTGGCAAAAGGAGTTACTTTAAACAATCTCGATGAGTTCGTAGGTAAATGACTTAATATATTTACAGGATATCAAGGGAACAGCTCAGCTACCCACCAAATCAATCATAGTTTCCAAACAATCCATTTCCAAAAAAACCTCAAATACCTGACAGTGAGATGACAGAACAAGCAGTGAAAGCGCAGGAAAAGGTTTCCTTTTCCATTGATACATTTGGATACATGTGTTTAAACTCCATACAAAATAACATCATACACAAACACCCACTTGGCCCTAAAATCCCAAATAAGGGGTAATCCACACCATTTTTTCACCTCTTTTTCACCCTTAGGGAATGAGTGGCTGCTCTCTGAGGCACACACCTGGTTTGGAGGGGTGTTTGGTGTAATCAAAGACCAGGACATCACTGGAGGGAGTCTTGGTGGCGATGATGCAGGGGTTCTGGGGCATGTAACGGGCTCTGTTCACCTCTCCCTCGTGGTTTATCTTGATTTCAATTTCAATTTTTCCACTTACTGAGCCAAAGCCTCCAAACTCTAGGAATAAGAAAGCAGGAGTTGTGAATAATAAGCCAGTTTCAGAACAAGGCACAAAGAGTTGATTCAAGGTTTGCTATCAAGCTCTCAGAACAGACAAAGTTGTGGTAAAAACAAATTGCAATTTTAGGACTGTGACACAATTTGCTGAAGCTCCCTTATCTTTATATATAAAGTAACCTGATAATTCATAAAACTGCACAATTTTGGCAAAAAGAATGGGTTTGGGATTATCTTAAAATTGGAGTATATATTTTTGAGAAATACTAAAATAGAATAGAAACAAGTATTTATTAGACAACCCCATGTTTATAAATAACTTTAAGAAGCCCAAAGATCAAAATACTCATTGCACAATCCAGACTTCCAGTGAAAAGAAGAGCAAACATTGGATCATTAAGGACTTTCACCAGGTGGAAAGATTGATTCAGCCAAGCAAACAGGAGAAATGCCTAACTTAGGACAGCCACAAAGGTTACAAAATCATCAAATTTAAGTCTGATTCACTGAATAAAATACAATTTCACCCCAGAGGGGCTGGGACAACAGTCAGGCAGCAGGACTCAAGACAAATGAAGAATGTTTGAAATGTTATACTCCTCTGAAATAAAAATATTTCACACGAGCATATGTAAAATTTTTTTGCATGACTTTATGTAATGCAGATGTGGTAATAAAAATACCAATAAAAAGCACTGCATGGGATTCAATGTCAGTTCCTGAGAAACAGGGAAGGGAGAGGTTTTCCCACATAAATATTTTTGCAACTAACCTGCCCCTTCTGTTTTCATCATTAGATTAAGACATTCAAGAAACAGAGTATTTCTCTATTAAAGAGGCACCACTTAGAAATAAATTTGTTTAGAAGTAAAATCTGAGCTTTGCTGCCTGAACTTTAGGAAAAGACAAATTTTCTATTGAGAAGGGAAGGGGAAAAATGGTTAAAATCCCCCTTTTTGGGCTCTTACCTCCTTTCTCACTGTCATAGTGAGAAGCATCAAACTGTGCATCGTCGTTGGGCAGCTGCACACTGGCAATCACCAGGTGGTTCTGTTCATCTGAGGTGTGGGTGCCCAGCACTAACCTGTGGATGCTGAAATCTTTGCCTTCAGGTCTGCAGGGGAAGAGAAACAAAACAGGAATCACAAAATTGCTTCCCTGTGAGGATGGTGAGGGCCTGACACAGGAGAAGCTGTGGCTGCCCCTGGATCCCTGGCAGTGTCCAAGGCCAGGTTGGATATTGGGGCTTGGAGCAGCCTGGGGCAGTGGGAGGTGGCACTGGATGGACTTTAAGGTCCCTTCCAACCCAACGAGTTTGGGATTCTGTGATCTCAACCTAAAAGTCTCTCAGCACAATCCTGGATTTGCTGTTTATTGCACTTTAAAAGGAGAGCAGAAGGATCCCTTTACCTTGTGACATCAGGAAGCCACTGAGCAGTCAAGCTGGGCCACTCCAGGGCATGGGTCATCACCAAATCATACAGGAAGGGGGTATTCTTTTTCCATAATTTATTTTCCTCATTGAT
>NW_008238365.1:1881867-1882694 GCF_000691975.1 Corvus brachyrhynchos
GCTCTTCCACCGCATCATCAAAGGCTGCTGAAGTGGGTTTTTAAAAAAAAATACATACAATTAATTATTTATAAAAGTATTTACAGACACACAGCGTCGTGGGCATGCAGTGGATTAGAGTCAACTACATCAATCACACCTTGGTCTGCTGCTGGAGCAGTTACCAAATGGTTAAAAATCTCCTGTTGCACTTGTTAATCCTTTTTTTTTCTGGATATATGGCTGGGAACGAATATAAACTATGTCAAATTTCATCCCTGGAAGTGTCCCAGGGCAGACTGGACAGGGCTTGGAGCAACCTGGGATAGTGGAAGGTGTCCCTGCCCATGGCAGAGGTGGAATGGGATGAGCTTTGATGTCCCTTCCAGCTCAATCCATTCTGGGATGATTTGCTGATGTTGTTACAGCAGCACAATAAAATTCTGAGACCTAGTGCACAGAGAGGCAAACCCCAGACTTGTAACGATGTTTCAATGCAGGAGATCCAGCAACTGCTCTTAAACAGACCGGTCTGGGTGCAGCCTTGAACTACTTGCTCCCAAAATCCAGTTTTCCAAGGCTCCTTCTGCTGCCTTGTCGCTCTCAAACGCTTTCTCAGCCCATCTGCCACCAGCCTCCGCTGTAGAGGAGAAGGCGACGGGCAGACCCGGGGAGCTCACCCGCAGAACGGGAACACCCCCCTGCAACCGGGGCTCATCCCCTCGGAACCGAGGGCACCTCGACGGAACGGGGGCACCCCAAAGGAACCGGAGGTCGCCTACGGAAGGGGAGAATCCCCGCGGAACGGGAGCTTACCCATGAAACCGAGACACCCCCGCAGAACCGGG
>NW_008238365.1:1883343-1889950 GCF_000691975.1 Corvus brachyrhynchos
CCCCGATTGGGAAGAACCGTGGCTACGGCTCCCTCCAGTCGTCACAGCTGTGGGCAGAGCGTGTCGGGGTGGGACTGGACCGGACCGGTGCGTGTGTGGGCCGAGGCCTCCTTCCAGGGCCGCCCGGACACCATCGGGTATCCTCGGCATGTTATTAATTCTCAATAATCATAAATATATTCCCTTTTTCCACAATTCAGTGTCGCGGTGAGTTTCAGAGGTGTAATATTTGCTGGTTCTGGTTGACTGCTGAGGGTAACCCGGGACCTGACTATCCACAGCTGAGGCTTAACAGGTTTAAAATCAAATATCAAATCAATATCTGGGTTTATTCCTCAAGAGATACCCCGACTTCTCAGTTTCAGACTTCTCCTTGCAAAGCACCTGATATTTACCTGGAATTACAAACTGGATATCCTATGTCTTGATTCTAAGTTTTGGAGTAAGAATAAACTCCTGTGTAAAAGGTATGGGATACCTGTAAATTATTTGCATTGTTTGTGGAAGTGTTTGGCTCAGCTGTGGATAAATCTTATGATGCACAAAAATATTAAAGAATGGTTATGATGTCTGGAAATCTGGAGAGGAGAATTAATTAGCCTGAAGTTAATCAGGTTTTTCAGTTCGTGTCTGTTGGATTTACAAATGAACAGGAAAGCAGCAACTACTGAGATCAGGTCTGAGAATCTGACTTTTAAATTGGGCAGTTGATACAGTTCTTTAGGGGTTTTTTTTTTTTGGTTGGTTTTATTTTTAAAAACTGCCAGAAAAGGAACACAGGAAACCCTTTGCACTTGGGTGACAGCTGGATTTGCCACGCACGTGCTTCTAGGTCTGGAGGTTTAAATGTAATCCTTGTCCTAAGAGAATACGACTTCCCTTTTGTTCCTGAAGAAAAATCCTCTGTAAGGTCATACCAGGGGTTTTTGGGCGCAATGGCATTTCAGGTGTGTGATGTACAATGGGCTGAGCACCCTTAAAAAATATTAATTAGAAGTTAACCTAAAGCGTGGAAGTTTAATTCACTTCACAGCTGTTTCCATCAGGGCTGTATTTTATTATTTGTGAACGAATGGAATGCTCAGTGTACACAACAAGGAAGAAGAAACATCATTCCTCCCAGAAAAGGCCAAAGTCCGCAATTTCCTTAGGGAATGTTTTCCCTTGGCTCTGCTGGCTGAGCAAACATCAGCTCGTGGCTGTGGGATTGAACTCCCAGCTTCCCCATCTCCCCCCTGGTTTGACACCAGACGACTGAAATCACCCGAATTTAGCACTCAAGAGGAATTCTCCGTGTTCTCCACAGGTTGAACACTCCGTGGCCGTGTTTCCCCAGCAGCAGGAAGTGAGGGAGAATTCCTGGATCTTCCCCAGCACCAGGAAGTGAGGGATTCTTGCAGAGCCCTCAGCGATGGCAGCCGAGGACAGGGATTACAACCTGACCGAGGAGCAGAAGGCTGTGAAAGCCAAGTACCCCCCTCTCTGTAAGAAATATGAATGTGAGTATTTTTAATATTCTTTTATATTATCCTGATGCAGCGTGGGTGTGACAGTGCAGTTGTGAGGGCAAGGACGATGACAGGAAATACAGAAATGAGAAACCAGTTGTTTTCATCATGCTTTTCTTGTTATGGGCACTGAAAAAAATCATGATGAGAATAAATTAAGTCTCACCTTGAAAACTTTTGCTCTTCTGAGCCCTTTCTTAGCAAGGCAACCCATTTTTCTACCTCTCATGTAGGAAGAGACATTCAAAAGTGTGCTGGTCTTGTGTGTGGTGTTTTTTCTAAAGGTGATTATCTCTGCCTTTCCCCACCCCTGGAATGTCTCCTAAGAGGATGTGGGTGGCAGCCCAAGGGCCAGCTTAAGGCAGGAGACCATTCCCTGCCTGTTTTCCATATTACCAGTGTCTGTCTGGAGGGACTGTGTCTGTTACCTCTGTTAGAATTTATATTTTTAGGGCCTGTTCAGATCTTTATTTGATAGAAGTGCAGAAATACGGTGACATATCACAGGAGCCATAGCTGGAAGAGGTTTTATCCTTCTTTTACATTGAAAGGAATTTGTTTGCTTTAGAGACTGTTGTTCAGAGCCCTTTAATAGTGTGTGAACTCTCTAAACAGCACCAGAAGAATTTTTTTCAGTTGAAGTGATCATGGTGTGGCATTTATTTCACATCCCAACTTAGTTCTGCTGTAACTTTGCATTTCTTTCATTCCTCTGAATAAATATAAATGAGGTTCATGTAAAACTGGATACATGCTTGGCATGTTAATCATGCTTCATGAGTAAAGTCTGCCTTCTGTTTTATATTACATCCTATGTTTTAAATTCTTCTCTTTGCATAATGGCTGCTTTTGGGTGTGGACAGGTAGATTTCCTCACTGAGCTGGAAATATTTGCAAATCTCATCCTCTGCATGAATAACTTCTAGTCCTGCAAACTTCAGCATAAACCCTTTACTCCTGGTTCACGTTTCTTTTTATTGGAGTTAACTTGTGGAAGCCTGTTGGGTTACAACAGCCAAACCCTGCACTGACATAATCACATTAAACAGGGGTTTTTTTGCTGCTTGGCAGAAATAATCCAAAATCCCACCTGTGCTAAATGTTTCTAATGTACAGATTTATCACACCTGCAGATGAATGCAAAAATGTTCTGTTAGAAAATCAGGTATTGATGTATTTTTTTTTTCTTTAATCCTCATGTTATAAATACTTCTGGTGACATCATTCCTTTTCTTTTCGCTTCCCCTCAGATTTGGATCACACAGCAGACGTGCAGTAAGTGTGGGCAGCTGGGATTTGGATGACAAATTGATTATTTCTTACACTGCTTTAAGCCTGGAGTAACAGCCAAGGCCACTTTGCAGAAGTAACACCTTGTGGAGCTATGAAATGTCACTCACTGGGTGCTTTGATGGTCGATTTTGTTCCTGCTTTTGGGGCACCATAGAATCATGTTTGGTTTCTTTTCTAATGTTCCCATGGTGCTTCTGAGTAAGCCTTTGTGTTATTTGGAAATGTCTTTTGAAATCTCCTTCTAAACTCCTCCTTTTAAATGAAATTTCTTCTGTGGGGTTTACTTTTATAGACACCAATTAGCCATAAGAGGAAAGACCTTTTTGCTGACTGGTAAAACATTTATTTTCCATGTTCTCCCAAGAAACTCTTCTCACAAACTAACAGAAAAAGAAGGTGTTTTTTGCTCGTTCACCTTCTCTGCATTAATTCTCATGTTCTGATTGCTCAGCTGCAAGTTACTTTGGGGCTGTTTCTTTTTGTTATGATCCAGTACTATATTCCAGTAATTATTCCATGTGTTTTTAGGCTCCATGCCTGGGGAGACACGTTGGAAGAAGCCTTTGAGCAGTGTGTTATGGCCATGTTTGGCTACATGACAGATACAGGGACCGTGGAACCTGTGGATACAGTGGAGGTAGAGGCAGAAGGTGAGGACTGCACTTCTTAAATGGAGAATTATGAGAGGGAGAAAGGAACCAAAAATCGGAATCTTTACATTTAGTCTCACTGCAGTTAATTAAAATCTAACTAAGCATCACAATCTGAATCTCCTGTACATCTGAGGTGCTCTTAAAAATGTTTTTTTGCTGAGACAATCACCTGACATCTCTGCTTCAACCACACAGGGCATGACATGTTGTCTCTTCTCTTCCACTTCCTGGATGAGTGGCTGTATAAATTCAGTGCTGATGAGTTTTTTATACCCAGGGTAAGTGGTCTGGTTTCATTTTTTTCCATTTGTAGCACGAGGCTGTTCCCTAATAATCCCAGCTCTGAATGTAATGGGATTTTAGGGGAAAAAGGAACACCAAAAAAATACAAGGCCAGGTTGGATAGGGCTTGGGGCAACCTTGGCTGGTGGAAGGTATCTAAACAGTAGAAAATAACCTTTGTAAGTGGGATTTACTGTGAATTTCTGCCTGAAGATAGAAGGTGTGACTGACACATTTCTCCTCCCACTTTCTCTGCAGGAAGTGAAAGTGCTTCACATCGACCGAATGCAGTTCAAAATAAGATCGATTGGGTGAGCTTAAACCATTGTCTAAAAATGGATTGTGGACTTTACCTGCTTCCTTTGAGGCTTTCACTGTTCTGTGCTCATCACTGAAACTAATTATAACATTTGGTAAATATTACCAAAATTACAACCACCTCTCTCCTTTTGTTTTTGCCTTTACAGGTGGGGAGAAGAGTTTTCTTTGGACAAACACCCACAGGTAGGCAGTGGTTCCTCTTTTCCATTTTAGGAGGGGAGGTGTAGTGTCCTTTAAATCAGACCTCCAGAGATCAAAATATAAATGTGGCTGAACGCTACCACTGAACTCAAGATCTCACTTTCTGCATGTTTTTTGTGAATGTGTCCCTGAAACTGTTGGCCTAAGCATGACTTTTTTCCTCAGCACTAGCAAAACTCAACAATTGGCTTCCTTTTTGTGATGTTGGTAACACAGAAAACCAATCTTTATTCAGAGTTTGTGTGCTTGGGTTCCACATTTACTGGTAGAGCCTTTTGCTTAGTCAGTTTTTGCTTTTTTTCTGCTTTTTTTTTTTCCTAAAGAATTGCTAGAAGCAAAATCTGATGTCTTTACCTGTGTCATTTTTAGCCTAGCAAATGTTGATGGTCTGTCAGAGGTAAGAGGAGGAATTTGTGGTATTGAGAGGATATAAAATAAGGGAAGAGTTCCCTTTCCACTGTTTGGCCTGGCCATTAGTATGGTAACTTCCTTATTCATCAGAACAAATACAGTTACAGCTTTTTGGAGGAAAAAAATGGATAGCATTTGAGGAAAGTGCTAAGAACTGGGGGTTATGAACTGATAAAAAGTATAAAATTTAGAAACTCTATGGTTTGTGCCTCTTTCCTAGGGCACAGAGGTCAAAGCCATAACTTACTCAGCAATGCAGATCTGTGAAGATGAAAAGCCAGAAGTCTTTGTCATCATTGATATTTAAAACAAGAAGAGTGTGGTTGAGTGGATATTAATCATCATCTGGCAAAAGCCCCCTAAAACTGTAATCCCTGTGGGAAAAAACGAAGGAATTGGCCAGTTAAAACCAGAAATTGAAGGGAGTGATTGCAGGGAATGTCAGCCAGTGAGAAAGAGAATAAGAAGAATTAATTGGGGTTTTGGGGGATATGGAGAAGGAGAGGTTTGTACAGGTTGGAAGTCTCCCAGGAATGCTGGCAGTCATCTTTTAAGGCTGCTAAATGTGCTAAGGGCTGTATGAAATACAGAAATTGGTGGAGCTGATAACTAAAATACTCCCTTTTTGCAGGGTGGCAGGAGATAATGTTCATCTAGATTGATTCCATTTGCATATTTCATATTCTAATTCTGGGCTGACATCCCTCCTCCATTTTACATAAATCCGAAATAGCTGCAGCAGCTCAGATGTAATGTCGAAAAAAAAAAAAAACGGAGTGTTTAAAATTAGACACCAAAAAAAACGATGCCAATTAAGCAAACAAACCACCACATCTTTTAAACGACTTAAAAAAGAAGTCGTGCCAGCAGGTGGTGCTGAATTGCTGTAAATAAATTGCCACGTGAAATCCTAAAGCCTTGTGACCGTGTACCTGGAATCCTCTTATCACCTATGAGAACTCTGGAAAGTTGGCAGCTTTGCTGCTGTGGTGGAAGGGGATGCACCAGGTTGTAAAGGGATGTTCCAGGTTCTCCCTGGGTTCACTCCCAACTCTATGTTGTGAAAACGGAGTCTTTTTTAAAAAGCAGATGGTTTGGATCAGTCTTTTAGAGAGGACAATACAGACCATCTTTTAATGTCAAAGGATTATGGGCTTCATTGAATCAGAGTTAATCACAAATAATCAAAGTTGTGTTGTTGTTGTTTTTAAATGGGATGGCAAGTGTGCATTACCTGCTGTTTTAATTTAATTTAAAGGTGAAGAGCACAGGCGTGGCCTGCTCTGTTACTGTAAATGCTCCGAGTGCCTTTCTCTGGAGGTGGTGTCTCATCCTATAAAGTCATCTTAAATAGTTCTGGTTTAATTTCCATGTTGTAAAGACTGAGGGATAAAACCCCTCATTTTTTTAAGCAAGCCTCAATGCCGAAATAAAACTTGGACTGAAACAATCAATGGCTTTGTGAGTGATTTTGACTGGCCAATTCAGACACAAATGATTACAGATGTGCTTTGTTCCCTGCTAAGGTGAGCAGACACTTATTTTATCAGTAAGAATTGCAACGTGCGAGTTTAATGGTACAAAATAAGTGTGATTTTGACAGACTGGGGTTTATTCCTCCTCAGGCAGAGGCCTGGACGCAGTGAGGGCATGGCCGCCATTGCGGCCCCTCAGAGGCCGCTCTGGAACCTCATTGGCTGGCTACGTCACGTGACTGGGATCGGCCAATCGGGCGTCGAGTTGAGGTGGCGCTTGTTCCCCGCAGCCTGAGGGGCTCGGGGGGGCTGAGAGTCAGTGGCTGTAGGGACACGGACACTGACTGAGGGGCTGTGGGTGAGGGTATGTGGGTATGGGAACACGGACACTGACTGAGGGGCTGGGGCTGAGGGTCAGGGGCTATGGGGACACGGACACTGACTGAGGGGCTGGGGCTGAGGG
>NW_008238365.1:1890266-1896432 GCF_000691975.1 Corvus brachyrhynchos
GGCAGGGGCTGAGGGGCTGTGGGTGAGGGGCTGGGGCTGAGGGTCAGGGGCTATGGGGACACGGACACTGAGGGGCTCAAGGGTGGAGCTGGGGCTGAGGGGAGGTGGGCACAGGGGCAGAGGGGCTGTGGGGAGGCGAGCGAGGGGCTGGGGTTATGGGGAGATGGGCACAGGGGGCTGAGGGGT
The DNA here is from genome assembly GCF_000691975.1 of Corvus brachyrhynchos. Lineage (NCBI taxonomy): Eukaryota > Metazoa > Chordata > Aves > Passeriformes > Corvidae > Corvus > Corvus brachyrhynchos. Next base: position 1,890,453 of record NW_008238365.1, read on the forward strand.
CAGAGCTGGGTCTGTGGGGAGGTGGGTGTAGGAGCTGAGGGCAGCCTTCCTTTATCTCAGCTCTCTAAAACATGAGAAAAGAAATTTACGTGGTTAAATTTTAACTTTGTAGACAAATGCTGAGGTGCCCCAAGATCAGTCCCAGGCTATAGTAACACACTGAAGTGCTCTACTCTTTGAAATACTGACAGGAGCTTGCTAGGAAAACATTTGGAATTAACTAAGTGTTATTAATCTCTTTTTTTTCCCCCCCAATATTTATTAAGTACTTACTACAAAACAGGCCTTAAATTCACCTTGTTCATTTGCACAGCTGTGGTAGTGGCAGGTTTCAGCTCACAGTGCTGCTCTCCCAGGGCTTTACAGGAGACCACTGAGACAATTAACTACTTGAAGGTGGGTAATTAAAAAACACCCTTAGACTGCAAACCCTTTAGGGGGATGTCAAAGGATCCTGTTCATGCAGGGTAGAGTGATGAAGTGCTTGGAAAAGACCTGCATTGGTGGTTACTAAATGTACAAATCTCAAGGAAAACTGAAAAAGGCTGGAGATTGGGAGAGCATTAGGGAATTTTTCCAGAAGCTTGCCCCATTCTCAGTTTTCCTGAGTTTAATGGCAGCTGTTGGAGGCAGAGCCTGGATGTGGATCAATATGGCTGTTCTCAAATTCTCTGTGGGGAATTTCTGCTTTCTTGGCAGTAACTTCAGGCTACAGATGCTGCTACCGGGAAAGGAAACACAGCATCAAATGAGACATGAGACCAAACAGTGGCTCTTTATCAGGAGTACCCACTGGGAATGCCATTCTCTGCTCTCAGGCAGAAGGTTTCCTCTGTGCACTCCTTGAGCTTTTATTTTTTAATCATTTTAGTACTGAGTGTTTTTAGTTTCTCTACCAAGTGCAGGTTCTCTGAGCCAAGTGACTGGGGAAATAAATACGACTAAGAAAGCTAAAGAGACTCCAGAATTACAAAGGTTGCTTAACCTCTGAGGGAAATTGTGCTTATAAAAAATGTTTTCATGCTGTCAAGCACCCTAAAGTTATACAAGCAGGAGAGCCTTTCTAAAGTAGCTCCATGATCTTAAGGCATAAATGTCCCATTGAAATTCGAGGGACTTGGCCTCTTTATTCCTAGAGTAAGATAGATGGGTTTAAGCAAATCTTGCATCAATCCTGGAAAAAAAAAAAAATGGAAAAAACCTGACAACTGTACTTCCAGTGATTGCACTTTTATTTTCCTTGGAACCATGTTGGTGTATCTTTCTATAAAATTCACAGTACAAAAAAAAAGGCAAGTTCATACTACCCAAGTGCACTACAGATGCTCTGGTCACCTACTCTACTCTGGCTGTGGGAGTTCCTAAATCATGCTTTTCTCGACTATAAGAAGCAGTAAGTTCACTGAGAAAAAAAATCTCAGGTAACAGCAGGAAGAATTCCACTTGTTTCCTTCGCTCCTTTCTTAGGAAGTTTCTGATGTCTTATTTACAAATTAATTACAATATCAGCAAAAAGAAGTGGTTTAACATTTCTCAGCTGCTCACCTCAGTACGAGTTTTTCCAAAGCAAATCAGCAATATTTGTTTTTTAAAAATCTGCATCGTACAGAACCTTTGTAGAACTGTAAATTGATTCACACTTTCACAATGAGTGGGAGCTCTGAGCAAGTCTTCGATGAAATATAAAACAATTCTCCTAAATAGTTTCCAGATAATAAGTGAGCAGCTGGACTTCGATGTTCCTTGTGGGTCCCTTCCAATTCAGGCTATTTTATGATTCTCAGTACTTTCTGGATGACATTTAGAAGCAATTACACTGTTCCATGTGGGCAAAACAACTTGTTTCAGTCCAAATTTTGCTTCTCAGAATAGAATTTTAGCAATACTTCATTTTATTAAAAGTAGTAAACCAGCATTAGTTGGTAGGACACGAGTCATTTAATCTTGAACCCACCAATAACAAATACACAAAGATCTACCTAAGATTTGGCTTCACCTTTTCCTCTGCCTCATCTGGAATATCATCGTTATTGTGTTGGACAACCAAATTATAGGGCTCCTCCTCCATTGTCTCTTCATCTGATTTCTGCTCCTCTTCCAAAGCCCATTTGGGCCGTTTGTTGCCCGTGGAGGACACAGGAGAATGTTCAGATGCATCGAAATCCTCGGGGATGCTGTCAAAATTGGCTTCTGCCAAGCACTTGTGGCACAGTCTGTAGCGTCGAGTCCCTTGCTGGACCACGCAGCCCGTGAGCTCCGTGACGTGGCGCTTGCACTTCCTGCAGATCAGTTTGCCAGCTTGGTGTATCTGAAAGCATTTCAAATTTGGGAAGTCAGCCTTTGTGGGAACCCAGAGTGCCGAGAATATTTCTCTGCCTGTTTTTAAGGGTTCTTACCCCCCTGAACAACGCTGGTTTAGCTTCAAACCTTGGAAAACATTACCAACAGTCAGACAACAACTAGAAAATACAGTGGTGGGAATTAGGTGATAGACTAGGAAATACAGTGGTGGGAATTAGGTGATAAACTAGGAAATACAGTGGTGGGAATTAGGTGATAGACTGGAAATACAGTGGTGGGAATTAGGTGATAGACTATGATGTAAGATTGTCACAGGGTGAAAAATTTAGAGGTTTTGGGCTTCTCTTTGTAGTAAATAGATGAGAGTAAAAAATATCAAAATGGAGGATTGCTGTTGTTCTCTAAACCTTCTTCTCCTTCTTCTAACACTCCATATTCTACAGCAAAAGCAGTTTGGATTGATTGGATAGAAAATTCCGCAGTTCCTAGTCATGTTACTGAATAATTGGTAAGAAAGTGAAAATAATGTATGTTTTTAGTAATTATTGGTTAAAATGTCTTTAAAAGGCTGTGTAAATCTTTTCATAAACACTATCTGGAAGCACTGAAACTCCAGGAAAAGTCTCAGTTTATCTTTGAAACTCCTTGCAAGGACTTTCAGTAAATTCTCTCCCATCAGGAGGGACTAGATTTATGGCATGGTAAAGTGTCAAGCCTTCATCCTTTTTTTAGACAGTGAAAACGTGCTGAATCGTGCTAAAAGAATGACATTTTAAATACAATTTGCCACGTTAAATAATGAACAATTCCAGCTGACGTGCTGCTTTTCTGGCGTTGGGTGTGAAATGCCTACACAGCTGCCACTGATGCCATGAAGATTTTTTGCCTTTTATACCCCTGTTGTACCTTTTTACAACTCCTGTATTCCCAGTGCTTTTTGCCTCCGTTCTTGAACTTGTTTGTCAAGCTGAGAGACTCAACATTTTAGAAGCTTCGTAGCCAGGGATCAGTGTGCCCCAGAGCCCAAGGTCCTCTCCAGAACACATTCTGTAAACTCAGATAGAGCCATCCAGGGGAAGGCTCCTTGGGGAGGGGGGCTCACTCGAGCCTCTCCTTGGGGAATCTTTGATAGATCTGCTAATTAGTAACACCTATAATGATATACCCAATGTTGGGGGGGAGAGACACTCAGTGGGTGCATCTCAATGCATATGACCTGGACGTGTGCACCTAAGGATCCTTAAAACAAATACCAAATTAAAATCCCTTTTCCCCTTCTAACCGTGCATGACTCTTGATTTTAAGACCAGGGAAAGGCATCACCACCAGTGAACCCTGGTGGGTTTTCCTACCGTTTGGAAGTGGTTCCGGAGGTGCTCCAGGCGGGTGAACCTCTTCCCGCAGGCCTCGCAGGGGTAGGGCCGCTCCCCGGTGTGACACCGCAGGTGACGCTTCAGGTCCGCGCGGCGCTTCACGGTGTGGGTGCAGAACGGGCACTTGAAGCGCATCCGGGGCAGGTCACCTGGCAGGGACAGGGCACACAGCAGAGCCTGGATTGCTGCACTTTCATCAGTGTTCAGCTTCAAATACGTGATAGCTCTAATTTCCTTTAAATAGGAGAAATCTCCAAATATTTGGGATATTTGGATGCTTCTGTAAGTATATATTATATGTAAGTATATAATGATACATAAAATACAGGCTTTGGGGGATATAGATTTGTTAGATTTATATATACATCTATTTCCCACAACTTCCATTTTTATTGTGTTAATTGGCCACTTGATGGTGTTTTCTTACTGGCAATATTTTTTAGATATACAGGTGATCATAAATACGCAGCTATTTATATACAGCTGTCATATCTGACTCTTCCACCAGCTAATGGTTCATAGCTTTGACATTTATAATCTCTGTGTGATATATAAAGATGCCTTTAGCATATGCAATTATGATCTACAGATGTGTTCATTTCCAACAGAATGCACGTTGGAATGAACCTGTCAGCTTTGTTCCACCCTCTCCAGGTAGGTGATATCAGCAGTGTGGCCAAACAGCCACGAAGCTTGGGCTGGTTGGACCCCAAAATGCAATATCCCAGCAATGCCAGGACCTCTCATGTGAAGGACTCAGGTTGGACTGAGGTTGAACACTTCTGTTACTGCCAAATAGTGGAGAAATTTAGTCCTTCAGGTCCCCAAGTCAGTTACAGCCCTTGAGGCTTCATTAAACTCTACTTGGGCCCAAATAATCAGGCATGTTTTGGTTGAACTTTACAGAATACCTGGATCAGCCTGTCTCTCCCATTCCAATTCCCATGCCCTGTTCTGGCTGCAAAATCTTAATGTTAGCACTAAAATTGAGTAGACAAAATCACCTCTAATTCTAGGCATCATTTTGGTTTCTATGCAGCCATACAAATTCGCTCCAAATCATCACCTGAATTCTCCTAAATAAAACCAAACTTTTCCATTGTTTACCTTCATTCCAGCTACTCATCACCCCTAAAATTGTGGGCATTGAGGTGTACAGTTCTTCTGCCTTTAACTCCATGAACTCGGGAGTTCTGGAAAGTTCTTGTTCTAGCTGAGTAACTGACCACCTCTTGGGTACCGCCCCTGCTCCGTGATGATATCCATAATCATCCCGATCCACGGCGTTCTCGGCATCAAACTCGGCCTCCTCTTCCCCCCGGGAGATGTGACCGGAATCCGAGGCTCCGGCTCGCTCCACTCTGTCCGATTTGCACCCTCCCAGCTCCCGGCTCTGCGACAGCCCCAGGTGCTTGCGGCGCTTCCTCGTGGAGCCCTGTTTCCTGCCTCTTTTGGACAGCTGGGTTTCTGCCCGCTGCAGGATCACCTGTGAGGACAGGTAGCTGCTGTAACTGCTCCAGGAGTTTTCATTCCCGTTAGGCTTTTCATCCGGGATCGAGTAGGAACGCCGGGGGTTGCTCTTTGCTTTCCTTCGGGAGCGATAAAGAGTCGGGCGGGCGGGTTCAGTGCTCGCACTTTTGGCCGAGAGGCTGAGGTAATGATCCTTTTCCTTTTCATTAATATCCAGTGAGGACTTAATGAAGGTCTTACAGACATTGAGGATATCTGTCATCTGCAGATAGCTGGCAGCTGACATGACTTCGATCACATTCTGACCCGTTAAAGACAATATCCCTGAATACACAAAGTCCAGGATAACCATGAACGTCTCTGGAGAGAAGACCTCAAATGTGGCTATTGTTGGCTGACTCGTCTCCTTCGAGCTCTGCGAAAGGAGCATTTTGAAGTAGCCACTGCTGGCAAACAGCACATTGCGATGGGCTTTGAAGACCTTTCCCTCCACCAGGATGTTGCAGTCACAGAACAAGTCCTGCTTCCGCTGTTCGTTCAGCTGCTCCAGGAGGTGAGACTGGTGGGAAGAAATCTCCATTCCAGGCTGGAAGTAAGAGGAAGGTTTGCTGTAAAGGAAAAAACATCATCATGCCAATCTAAATCAATGATGCTGAATCCTAATTTAAAGAGATGACTCTCTTAAATTTAAAACAACTCCATCATATTCCCAATATATCTCCAAACTCCCTGCGGCTGCTACTCTGCAGAACAAGAGAGAAGAAACTTAACAACTCCAAAAGAGGTGAAAAGATATCCCAGCGGGATTACTCCGTATCCCAAAAGAACGAAAATTA
>NW_008238365.1:1897440-1904683 GCF_000691975.1 Corvus brachyrhynchos
GCCTGCCTCGGCCCGAGCGCCCCGCGGCCGCCGCCGCTCGCCGCTTCCCACACCCACATGCTGCCCCGGAGGCCGCTGCCCTGCTCACACAAAGCTTTGTTGTTGCTACCTTTGTGTGTGGAGGGAAGGAGCCACCTGAACGGGAGAGATCCGGAGCTCCGCGGTGTAGGATTAATGACATTAAGTCGATATCGCAGCTTTTTTATAACGGGATTTTTGTATTCAGACAGTGAGGATAATCCCAAAGCAAAGCGCTGCACGTAGGAGTGCAAGACACAGATTGTCCTGTTTTCCCTTCTGGGTGGAAAATGGAATCAGGATGCGTGTTAGAAGACAAGACACTTTCAAATTCGTGCCTGTTAGATGAGATTCTTTCAGTCTTATTCCGCGAGATCATGGAATAATTTTGAGAAGGAAGCTCTGCAGTCATCAGTACATTCCCCTCCTCAGAGCAGGCTGCATGAACCTGGTAAAGAACAGTTCCCATTTCCACAGTCAAGCGTCGGGTGAGATCTTCAACAGTGTTTAATTTAGTCCAGCAGCTAAGCCAAGATAGGGAAGGCTCTTTCCAGCCACTCCTCCCAATTTTCCTTACAAAATCTCTTGTTCTGTGTTCTTGCTCTGTTTAAAATCTTGATGCACTGAATAAGCCTCCTCTTTGCATTTCATGAGTTAAATAGGATGAAAGGTTATGCCTCCAATGTAGAAGGGTTTTAAGTTAAACAGTATAGAAAATATCTAACTAAATGCTATTATAAGCTTTTCTTAGTAGCTTATCAACTTATACCCATCACTCAACAGACAGTGTTGGTACAGATTTGTACCGAATGGAAAAATTCTGCAGGCAAGGACTGGAGGATTATAACATCCTTTTCTTTAAAACTCAATCTTTTGGGCAGAATTGGAGGATTTTTCTTCTATTTCATTTCTGTACATGTTGCCTCCAACCAACAGTAATTAAAATATAAGGTAGACATAGGCACGGCTCTGTAATGGGATAACTCTGACAGTGACCAGATGCTGCAAGGAAGAAATGTATATTCCATCATTTTATACCCAACAGAGTGTTTTGTGGGGTTTTTTTTTCCCCTAAGTTATCATTGAAAACTTGAGATGGATCCCAAAATCCTGGAGGATGGAACATTCTGCAGAGCCAAGAGTAAAGGAAGGATACCTGCAGCAGTCAGTGTCAGCCCTCTGTGAAAGATCTGTGGGCTTTCAGGTATTTTCAAAGCCACCCTAAATCAATATTTTTGCTTTTTTTCCTTATGTCAATTCTTTAGAACTGGAATAGAATCCAAATTACAAAAGGTTGGAAAGGGAGATTCATTCTGAAGTCAGGTTTTTGAGGTCTGTCTTTTTCTTTTCAATTTAAGGAGGGGTTCCTAGCAGTTTAACCTTTAAGATAAGGACAAGTGACATTTTTTTGGACTGTAAATACAAATGTTTAGGTAATTTAATGGAAAACAAAAAAAAAAAAAAGGGAAATGATGTGAAAGAACTAATCAAGCATCACACAAGTCATAGGTTTATGTGGTAGAGAGAATTCTGTAAGAAACACCTGAAAAGGGGGAAAGGGAATTTTTGAATTCAGTATTTCAGCCTTTAAAGGATGGGAAGATATTGTCCGAAAATAAGGATCGTTAAGAGGTGAGACATTAATCAGAGCATGATGAACTTTGTCTTCACTCTTGACTGTGGTTTTGTGAACACAAAGTAAACACGAGCCAAGAAAAATAATCACAGAGTTCTCGGAAAAGACCTTTAAGATCAAGTCCAGCACTAAACCTTGTCCCTAAGAGACATGAAGATGAAAGAAATACAAGGAAATAAATAAATTCAGTGGGAACATCCCTATGTGGCCTTTACTTTCCTCCTTGAAAGGAAAGGAAATGTTACTTGTGCTGATGAGTGGCACGTGATCCTCACAGAAATATGAAGAAGACAATCAGAGACAATGGAAGGAGACAAAAAAACCCCAAATATTTTCATTTAGAGAAAAAAAACCCAAGGGAAACATGGGACTGTAAAATGAAGGATGTGAAAAACGGAAGGCACTTAACATTGATCTTGTCTTGCAATACAAAAATAAGGAAACAACAACCAAAATTAAGGCAACAAATGTAAACACGGTAACTTTGAAAGAACAGAAAACATAACTGACCTGTGGGAATCGCAGTCTTGAGCTAAACCTCCAAGCTTAATAAGATACTTTAAAAATGACTACAGATATCTAGTTATGCTACTGAGAATAACAACATAGAAATCCAGAAAAAAAGCCCTTATTTGCCCGGCAAATCAACGATTAATCTGCCTGTGTTTAAAAACTAAAAGTCTTCCTATGGATAGATCGTTCCATTTGCCCATTTAGAGCCACTTCAGATCTTGTTCTGAAGCAGCTGGTCCTCAGAATCCTTAGATTTATGGTATCTAATTAAATTGAGTATTGATCCAAAAATCCTTTTGCTTCTAAAAACACCCCCACTATTAAGAAACACTTAATAGGCTGACCTTTGCAGTTGGCAGTTAAGATTTCAGGCCTGGGGAGAACACTTCATTTTCCCCTCCCCTTCATCCATCCCCAAACACACAGAGACCAATTCCAGCCACTTTGTATCCCAGGCACTGATACCTGGAATTTGTTGTCAAACTGTTTAATGGAAAGGGAAAGGGAAACAGCTGCGAAATTTGAGCAAAGTTACTCCATATTCTTTTCAATATTTCTTGTTCTGTGCATTTGATTTAGTCCAGGTTGCTCAGGAATATTTCTTTGCCATTTAATAACAGGCATTTTAGGAGTTTAAAAGCTCCAAGAAATTAAATGTCTGTTTTCACACCAAGTCCGTTTTGTGGGCTGCTGACCAAGGGTCCCATAAAATCGAGGCAAGTGTAAGTCTTGTTTAAGGTGTTTTCATGTGGGTCATCACAAAGATTTTTAAGTCACCCCCTCCCCAAGTCTAAGCAAATGAATGATAATTTTTGTAGGAACAATAAAATACCATTTCTCGTGTCCTTGGGATGCTTCCCACGGAGGGGAGGGTGCTTAATGCTTACACTGAATTTAACATGAAGTTCTCAAGTTGTCATTTAAGAGACCTTGGGCTGGTCACCTGCAGCCTGGAATGAAAATGTTGCACTCTCTGGTCATGGTGATACAAGAAGGTTATACAGTTTTTACACAACTAAAAATAAAATAGAGACTTTTTAGCTGTCCCTGGGAAAGATTAAATAGTATATATATATATAGAGAGATATATATATATGGGATTGTTGTGTAAGAAACCCCGGGGTTCAGCCAAACATGCTTACAAAGCTGTAAAAATGAAAAAAATATAGGTAATTTTTCTAAGTCTACAGCCATTGAGTTCCATGATCCCAAGATGAAGAATTGGAATTAACACTCAGGTCTGTCCAAGGAACACAGAGCAGCAGCAGCACCCCGGGAGCATCTTCTGCTCCTCTCCTGTTGACAGTGCTGGGTAAGAGAAACTCACTAAGCAACAAAACCAAGTAGCTTCTTTTGTTAGAGAAGTCAAATTTCTTCATCATTACTCATCTCTGTAAGCCTAATTGTAGATGAAATGACACAAATCTGGTGTCTAGAACTTCCAGTACATCTCGATCTCGCTGGCATATGGTACAGACTGGAAAAGGTTCACAGAATTCAATATCCTGAGCTGGAAGGGACCCACAAGGATCATCCAAGTCCAACTCCTTGCCCTGCACCCCAACAATCCCACCATGTCTGGGCACTTTTGAGAGGTTTCCAAAAAAAAAAAAAGGGAGTATTTTAATAGTGCTTATTAAAACAGCCCAGTCTGAGATCCCAATTTTGAGACTAAAACATCTACTGGCATCAATTAATGATCCAAATTTTTAATCAGTTTGTCTCTGATACGTTAAGCATTCATGTGCTTATTTTCTTTTAAAGAAATAGGTCTGGAACGAATGATCTACTAAAGATTCACCTTATCCTAATAAATTTTACAAAAGTCCTTTTCCAGACAAAAGTGCCAAAACATTTTGAATGCTCTTCCTTAATTAGCTGCCTTTTTCCTTATCTTAACATGAAGAATTCATGACATTTCATGGAAGATTCTCTTCACTTCTGAACACTCAAGAGAGGGTGTCTGGTGTCTCTATACTTTGTTTGTTGCCCAATGATACAAACCCCACCTCTCTGCAGGTGTAAAAAATGGGCAATTTACAGAAATCTGTGACTTTGTCTTAAGTATTTAGACCTCACTCCCTTGCAAGAGGGCTTTGAGACGTGCCCCATTGCCTGCTGGAAAAATTATCCATGTAATACTGCAGTTTCCTTGTTTATCCATTATTTCATGACGGATTCTTTTTGCCAAAACAACTTCTGGGGGTTCTGATAACAAACCAGAATGGCCTCAATGACGTGTCCATAAATACATGCAAGTCTGGACCTGTTCAACCACATGTCTCTGTAGGATCACCAACAGCTGGCAGAGGGCACATGGTCACAGTGCATTCTCCCTCTTCCACGGAATTCCCACTCCTCATCTTCCAACTACCTAATATTTGGTTTCACTTCCTTCTCCTCTGCTTCATCCTCGCTGTCATCCACTTGCTGGATGACCAAGTCGGTCGAGCCATCCTCCACGATCTCCACGTCAGACCTGTTGTCTTCCCCGTAGTGCCACCTGGAATCCTTATCCCCATCCTGTGGGAATTCCAGAGGTGCCTCAGCCTCCAAGTCAATGCGGATGCTGTCTATGCCAGCCTCTGCCAGGCACTCGTTGCAGAGTCTGTAGCGACGGGTCCCCTCCTGGACCACTTGTCCCGTCAGCTCGGTCACGTGGCGCTTGCACTTCCTGCAGATGGGCTTGCACGCCTGGTGGATCTGGGAAAATGGGAATGGATGGATTTGATAAAGCATCCACCAAAAGGGGGGGGTTTTGGAGATGACAAAAAGTAGGGTTGGAGCAGCGTCAAATCGTAGCGTTAACTCGATTTGAGAGACATCAAACAGGGAACTGTGCCAGCCCAGGCACGGTAATTGGCCACAGGAGCTCTCACAGGCTGCAGAGAGCAGAACCTCTGCAAGCCATCAATTACCCAACAAATTCCTCCCCTTTCCTGCAAATTACCCCTCAATTTGACTGCAACCAAACCAAATTAATTTTCTATTCCCTCTTCTTTACAGGAGTCATTAGATCAACCAGATACACTCACACTGTGTTTAATTAGCCAGATTTACACATTAAATAAATCATGCAGGTGCTAAAAATACTCACAGTTCGAAAATGGCTGCTGAGGTGATCCAGCCTGCTGAATCTCTTCCCACACGCCTCGCAGGGGTACGGCCGCTCTCCCGTGTGACAGCGAAGGTGACGCTTGAGGTCGGCTTTTCTCTTCACCACGTGGCTGCAGAACGGGCACTTGAACCTCATCCTGGCCAGGTCATCTGTATTTCATCAGAAGATAATGGTATTTAAAAAAAAAAAATCAAAGTCATGCTCTAGGAAAAGGTGTTTCATGTGAAGAATAGCACATGAGTTTTATTAGAAACAGTATTCAGAGGTGGTTTCAAGCACAAGGATTGCACAGGAGTGCAACAAAGGAGGAGTGGACCATTGGCTGTGTTAACACAGACCAGGCAAAGCCAGCTGGAACAGGGCTTGAGCAACCTGGGATAGTGAAAAGTGTCCCTGCCCATGGCAGGGAATGGAACAAGTTGGGCTTTAAGGTCCTTTCCAACCATAACCATTCTGTGAAAACGAGCTTAAAAATCTCCCCACTTAAATTCATTTTGAAAGGCCAGCTTTATACCCCAGGTATTTCAATCACCTAAAATTATTTTAAAATAACGAGTTAAACTTTCCAAACCTACATTTCTGGACAATACATCTGTCTTTTTGGCAGTAGTGCTGTACTATTGAGTAAGATCTATTTTCTCAGGGCTGGAACAGAGCACTACCAGGTGTCTGTGTACCTTCAGCACCAAACCCCACTCACCTTCAGCCCAGCTCCCCATGACTCCCAGGATGGAAGGCATGCTCCCGTACTGCTCCTCAGCTTTAGAAGACTTGGATTTACTGGAGGAGCGGGGTGACTCGTGCTCCTGCTGCGACACAGCCAAGCCCCTGGGCATCACCTCAGCCCCTTGGCCGAACTGATAGCCCACGTGAGGAGCTTCAACCTCCGTGTCGATGTGAACTTGCTCCTCGGCCGGCGCGGCGTGGCCCGCGGGCTCGGCAGCCCTGTCCTCCAGCTTGCTTGATTTATAGTGGGGGATGTCAGAGGGTTGCTGCAGCCCCAGGTGCCGGGATTTCTTGATGGAATCCTGCCGCTGCTCGTGTTTGGACAGCTGCTGCTGGGCATTTCTTTGAGAGGTGGGGTAATAGTTGAAATTGCTCCAAGCATTCCCGCCCATCATACAAGTCCCAGGGTCTGGGCTTGAGTGGGAATGTGGGGGGCTGCTCTCTGCCCTCCACCCTCCACTGTACACACAGGATCGGTCCACGCCGTTGGAACTCACATCTTTGTCTGACAGGCTGAAGTAGCGATCCTTCTCCTTCTCACTGATGTCCAGCGAGGACTTTATGAAGGTTTTACACACGCTGATCACATCGGTCATCTGCAGATAGCTGGCGGCCGACATGACTTCGATCACATTCTGACCGGTGAGGGACAATTTGCCTGAATACACAAAATCTAGGATAACTGTGAAGGTGTCAGGAGAAAAGGCCTGGAATGTGGCTGTTGTGGACTGACTCGTTTCCTTCGAGCTCTGCGAAAGGAGCATTTTGAAGTAGCCACTGCTGGCAAACAGCACATTGCGATGGGCTTTGAAGACCTTTCCCTCCACCAGGATGTTGCAGTCACAGAACAAGTCCTGCCTGCGCTGCTCATTTAGTTGCTGCAAGAGGTGAAACTGGTGAGAAGAAATCTCCATCCCAGAAAAGATGAAATGAAACGTCGCTCTAAAAAAATGAAGAAAATCATTACACTCTTGACTTCAATGCTGCATAACTCAGCCAAAGATGTCAGACCCAATTTTACGGCTACCTTTACAAATAGTCTCATTTCTTTATATCTATAAATACATTTAAACCACGATATGCCCAACCATAGATTCATTTTGCAAGAAGACAAGAGCGATGACAAAGCCAAGACCGCGTTATTTGGCAGAGACGGGAGCATCTCCATCCCCAGGATGCGGGGCTGGACTCGTGCCGCCCGCTGGAGCTGCGCAGCCTTCAGGCAGCTCCGG
>NW_008238365.1:1905359-1912925 GCF_000691975.1 Corvus brachyrhynchos
CTCCCGCAGCCCCGAGCCCTGCGAGCCCGAACGGGAGAGAAACAAAAGGTATTTGCTGACGTGGGCGTTGGACAGAGACGCCCGAGGGCTGGGGACACAATTAAAGGGGCAACGCACCGATTGCAGCCGCAGCCCAGCGCCTGCCTCGGCCCGAGCGCCCCGCGGCCGCCGCCGCTCGCCGCTTCCCACACCCACATGCTGCCCCGGAGGGGATGGGATGCCCTAGATGCCTCCTTTTCACACCTTTATCTATAGCGCGGGCCTCGATGACCCAAATCCTTCTCCTTTCTCTCGCAGCATCCTCCAAAGGAGATGTGACATCTTCTTTTCTCTGTTGGTATCTGTTATCTTCTGAAGAAAGCATGTCTGAAAGCGAAACCTGGACCTCTCACCTTCTCTCCCTCGAAGTTGAGTGTCTTTCTCCTTCCTCTTCTTACCACCAGGGTCTTTTCTGTGATTTTGACGCCCCAGTTATTTTTCATAAATATTTATTTTCCCATGGAAACCATTCTTCCTTAACCGAGTCCTTTGTGGCATTTTTAGCCTTCCGTTCCCTAACTTCAGACTTTCCACCTTGAAACAATTCATCTCTCTTTCCCCAGTGTAGCAAAATTGACTAAAGACTCTTTATCTAGAAGATAACAATCCAAAGACTCTTTCCTTTGATCATTAGAAGCATTCTCCCACTAATTAATATACATTTATTCATCTCCAATTTTTATCCATTCATATTTTGTATATATATGTATATGGGTTTTATATATGTAACAATATTTTTTCCAGCTTATTTCCCCTTTTTTTATAAACTTTCTTAGTTTTGTAGATTCTCCTTTCAAACTCAGGCCATGCTCTTAAAATCTTCATGAAAGCCATTTTGCTTCTGTAAGATTCTGCTCTAAATTAATCATTCGTGAACATGAAACAACTGGAATCCACACCAGCTTCTCGTAGCTCTCACCACTGAGAAATAAAGAAGACAGCCGACTAAACAATCAGTTTAATATAAACCAGAACATCTATTTGTAGTGTCAGGTTTTAATACCTCTTGAATTCACGCCTTTAAAGTTTATTTCAAGCCAGCTAAGTCACACCTCTTTCTATTTAACATGGAATCACAGAATCCCAGGATGGTTGGGGTTGGAAAGGTCCTTAAAGACCATGGGCAGGGACACTTTCCACTAGACCAGGTTGCTCTACATATTTTTATTCCACATTTATGCCCGATTTATTTCATCGGCTGAAAGCTTCCCTTGGAAAAGTGTTACCTGTAGGTATTTGTTCTGTTTGACCTGCCTGGGTGGTGCTTTCACTCGTCTGTCAGTGGGGGTTTGTGTCGATGTCAACGGGAGCTCGAGGGTTCTCCATCTGCCAGGAACAGGCAATAGAATTTAAAAAATATGAGGAAAATGTTCAGTGATATCTAGAGTAGCTTAATTAGAATTTTTAAAGATGCTACGAGTGCTTTCCTCAGAGCACTTCCTGCTCACTGCTCTGTGCTGTGGATCCACGAACAGCCACGGAACAAACTTTGGTTTTCTCATACGTGGGGCTGATTTCACCCTGTTGTGCACAACAATGCATCCCAAACAATCCCAGACATTCAGTGAGGTTTTCTGGTTCGTGTTTCTAAATTTTAGAGCCCTTGATTCCAGCTGAGAAAGTCCCACTTGAAGTTGAGATGCTGTTTGGAGAGTTCATCCAGGGGGAATGTGCTTGGCAGCTGGGTGAAGGAGGTGAAGGAGGTGCTCCTCACAGCAAGAGGGTTGCAGAGCAAGGCTGAGAGTCTGCTCTTCAGAGAAGAATTTACCAATTACTCTAAAAAAATTCCATTTTTCTTGCTGATACAAAAATTGACGTACATTTCTCCTTGGGTTTGGTAATCAAACGTGATTAACGGTAATAATATATAAAGGTATCGTGTCTTATATAATAATAGTTTAATTAACAGTAATGCCAGTTAAAAGAAATGCTCCTCAAGAATCACAGCCCTCAGTGATGGTGCACTTTCCAACTTTAAATATCCAGGGATATTTTTTACCGAGGAAAAACTCAAGAACCTGTGCCAGAACAACTTAAGGAAGAGTTCAAAGCCTAGGAATTAATTAAGACTGAGACTACAATTTGCATGTGATCACTGCCAGCCCGGATTTGGGTTGACTTCATTTGCATCATCGTTTGTGTCCTCAGCTTTCCCAAGGACCAAACCAGGGCAGTTGAATCGGGTCGGAGCTGCACCTTCTCTTCAAGCACAAATCCCAACCTCCAGGTACAAATCCCCGCAGCCTCGGGGTCCCCGGGACATCGCTTCCTTCTTCAAAATGAACGGGAAATCCCAATGCCCTGTCCTAAAGCCCAGGGAGGAATCTTCCCTCTGGCAGCAAGGTACAATTTAGGAAAAGAAGGAAATTTGGTGGCAGCGTTTCCAGGAGCTGCTCGCGCATCTCAGCAGGATTTGTCAGGAACTTCATCTACGCGGGAGCCCAGACCCCTCATCCTGTTCCAGCAGGACAATTAAAACCCTTCGTTAAATTCTTTATCATCACTTGGAACACCCAAA
This sequence comes from Corvus brachyrhynchos, assembly GCF_000691975.1. Classification (NCBI taxonomy): domain Eukaryota; kingdom Metazoa; phylum Chordata; class Aves; order Passeriformes; family Corvidae; genus Corvus; species Corvus brachyrhynchos. The sequence continues at coordinate 1,907,917 of NW_008238365.1, forward strand.
TGTCCCTTATTTGCATACAGCTCGCGTTGGTGATTTAGGGCTGCATCCAAACGATTCTCCTCCCCAAATCATTAGGGAGTTCTTTGACACCCTCTGATGGCCCTTGGCTGCCCCGCTCTCCTGCTTCCCTCCCTCCTCGCCTCACAAAAAATGCTTTTCACCAAGGGTGGAGACAACCACCCTCACCCCCTCTTGAGTTCTTCAGCGCCTCACATCTTTCATGGGGGGAAAAAAAATAAAAAAAAAAGGAAAAATTGTGAATTTGCCGCGAGATCGTTTGTGAAATAGTCGATATAATTCAAAATTATCTGGAAAGAATATTTGGGATGCTGTTCTCCCCGTCCCCATGTGCATTTCCTCCTAGCTGGGATCGGGGTTTGCCTCCCAGAAACAAAAAGTTTTAAAAGGAGTTTAAAAAGTTAACATAAAACTACAAAGACTGTTAAGAAAACCAAATCAGTGTTAATAAAATAAAAGATTTTCTAAAAATTTCCCTTGGCTGGGGTTGAAGTGAATAGGACCCTTTTAGTTCTTTCTGATTTTTCTTGCAAACTAACTGTCCCCAGAAATAGATCTATTCATTTTTCAGTTGGATTCATGAAATGGGAATATTAATTATTTAATTTTAATGCAAGAAATTGAAACTAGGCACTCTCAGGTTTACTCAGTCAACATTTGAACGGTAAAAAAAAATCCAAGCAACCCTCTCAGAGAGTTTTATTTTCTAGACAATCAAAAAACTCCAGAATGCTCCAAGATCCACAAATATATTTCAGTCACTTCTACAAATAAGGTTCAGTTTATAAGAATTTGTCATCGTTACTGGACTAAAGGACTTCGGTTATGAAACTGTCTTACAAAACAGCAGGAAATTAAACGAGCACAGTTGGAAGATTTACAAGGGCTTTGCACCAAGAGGTGAAATGCACTACAAATACCAGTGCAGCATGTATTCCTTCAGTGAAATACAGTGCATTTCTGTGCAAAAATACATTAAAATGTGTATTCCTAAACAAAGTCAAGTACGACGAGCTAAGACTTCAAGATATGTCACCTGCACGGCCTTTAAAAACCTTTGAGAACGAGATTCTATTAGAAATAACTCCCCTAAAAACGACATTTTTTGATTCTCCAGCAAGCACCAGAGGAAGCTTTTCAAACAGCCAACATCATTTTCTCAAAGCTTGTAGAGGCTGGGTCTACAAATGGAAGATTTCAGGGGAAAAAACATCCAGAAAACGAAGTGGGAAGCACAAGCAAAGGGATTTACATGAACTACACCCTCTTCTACATCCAAAGGCCGAAAGGACTCCACGGAAAACAAAGCAGCACAAAAAAATGACAATTCAACAGGAAACCCCGAGTTTGGTGGTGCCTTTCCCTGGGGAAAAGCTGCCCCCCGCCCACCCCACACCCCTGACAGCTCCATTCTCTAGGCACAAGACACACAAGAAACAATCTCTAAGACCAAAGAGAGCAGGGTGAAGGAAAAGGTCTCTGCAGCCATTCCTGCAGCTCTTGCACCACCCAGACTTCCCGAGGGTTTCCCTGCTCCCAGTGTCTCCACAGGCTCAGAGTCAGCAGAGCTCGGCCATGCCAGGAGCTTCCCAACCTTGTGGAGCACGAGCCAGGACCAGGCTCAGCTGATATTCCAGGTCTAGTGGCTTCTACCAATATTTACAATGAGGTGGAATCTTCCTTGACCAGAACTGGGGAGGCCTGGTCATTAAATATAATTTTGGATCCCTATTTACATTCCTGCCCCGCTTCCATCAGCAAGCAAGTCTCCCAACAAACACGGGTGATCTGTGGCTCATTCCCAGGTGCTCTCAAGGCAGAAAGTCCCTCCTTCATCTCCTTTATCACCCTTTGGTGTTGGATGGACTCACCAAAAATCCAGCAGTCCAAAAGACAAGCCCTGGGAGGCTGGAAGAGGCATTTCCAAATGTTCCAGCAAAATTTACAAGCCCCACATTTAGCTCAGGTTTTCAAGAGCACCGAGGAGCCAAAACCAGAGCAGGATTTTCAGAGGAGCTCAGCTCCAAATGTGGCACCCACCTGAGTTGTCCCTCCAATGTCCCTTAACTCAGATGGACTAAAACAGGAGCTCTAGAGCAGGGAATTCTGTAAAGGTCTTGTCTCAGCTACTACAAACTCAGATTTACAGACGACCTGGAACAGGGATGACTGAAACTCACCCAAACGAAGGGATAGAAAATAAAACCAGCACATTCCATGGTGACATTCATCACGAACTTGGACCAGACCACTTCAAAAGAAGTCTCTTTACCTTTTGCTCTCTTCAGCAGCCACCAGTAAAGTGAATTCTTTAAGAAGAACCTTGTTTCTTCTTTCCTCATCCTACCTGGTGTGGCAATGAACCCTTGGCTGCACTTGTGAGAGCAGAATCAGCTCTGGCAAATAAATCTGACATCACAGTGGGACTGTTTCACTGCTGGATGAAGGAGAGGGAGAAGCTGAGTTGCTCTTTTCCAGCATATGAAACAAAAGCACGAGGTATGCAGAAAAAAAACCCTGGTTAAATCAGAGAGCTCTTGGGTTTTTTAGGTTTGCCAAGTGTAAAATCTTTACACCAAAACCCTCAAGAAACACCGCCTCAAGTGGGAGGAACTGCTCCCTCTTTGTCAGCCAAATCTGTCTACAGAATTCTGATCCAGCACTTGCTCCAGGCAAAAAGGCTCATCAAATTTGCCTTTTCGTGAAACACTTGGGAACAGCAGAGGGAAGAAGCATTAACAGTCTGATTTCACAGTATATTTCAGTTTTGTCCCTTTGTCAGGGAACAGGAGGTCACCCCTAAGCAAACAGGCTTTCTCTTGGTGGTGGGTTTTCTCCTAAAGCTTCCCAGCCTGAGTTTTGATAGCTCTTATCAACTTGCTGCTGGAAAGGTGACAAAATCTCACCTCCTTTGAAAACCTTTAGCTGCCCCAGCAAAGAAACAGGAGGCTCACAGTGGAGTATTTTAGAAAAAATAAATAAATTCTGGATAAAATCGCAAAACATAAACCATGAGAGGATCCCCGAATTCTAAAAGAAATTACTGTAAAAGAGAAAGAAAAGGATTCCAAAAGGGCATTCAGAGCTCTTTGACAGCATTGCTCAGATATTTCACTGCTCCTCAGCTACACCAGGTGTGGATCTGGTTATTCAATCTGCCAGAGTCAGAATTCCCAAGGAACCTGCCTGACAGCTTTTAACTCCTACTGTAAAAAGCTGAAAAGAATTTGGGCTTTTCTCTTAGTCCAGGCCACTAAGACACCATTATTTGTGCTTGATATTTAAGCCAAGCCTACTGATATCTGAGTGACATTAAAGACAGGGCTGAAGATCTGCAGCCTGAGCTCTTAGGAGAGGAAGATGCAGTAAAAATTCACAAAGAGAAGCTTGATCTCTAAATTCCTGCAATTAAGGACATGTGAGATGTGTTTATTCTTCCTGCTTATCCTTTCAGCAGCAGCATATTCTTGTTTTGTTTTTGTTATCCTGGTTTTTCTGCCCTGGTTTCCAGGTCAAACCCAGTCTCAGCAAACACTTAAGGTTCATAATTTAGGTAACACTGTCCTAAAGCAGAAGGATCACAGATTAGCTCGGAGAAGTCCCAAGGTAAGAGATGTAAACCACATTTTGTATCATCTTCAGAGAAAAGGTGGTGCCCCTTTCAGATCAGGGATTAAGGACCACAACTCATCATATGAAGAAACCTGTCCCTAAAACAACCCCGAGGTGTTCCACCTGCAAAACCAAAACCAGGGGGCAGAGAAACTGCTCGAGTCCAACCTCTGTGAGCCCCAGGCAGAAGATTCCTCACAGATTTCTGGTGCACAGCACTGAAAACTTAAAAAAATCTTAAAAATTCCAATTCTCCCCGCTGTTGAATTAAAAACCAGAACAATAAAAACCAGCACAGTGTCACTGTGAGTGGGCAGATGTGCAGTTCTCTGTCCCAGACACTGCTGGGGAACCTCTCAGTGCTCCCCCTCTCCTCTCACTGCTACATCAGAGTTTCTCTGTCTGACAAACTCCGGTGGATTTCCTGCTTGTCATCGCCATCATCATCATCAGCTGCCTCATTTTCCTCACCAGACTCCACGTAGATGGGCCAATCGTTGTCAGCATCCCCTTTTTCCTGGCCTTCTGAGGCTGTTTCCATGAGGCTGAGGTTGATGGGCATGGAGTCCTCGTGGGTGGTGGTGACACAGGTGCAGCTGTCGCAGAGCCCGAAGCGCCGCAGCCCCTGGGACAGGCTGTTGGTGAAGGTTCTCCTGCAGCCCTTGCAGATGATGGGCTTGTTGGAGCGATGGACCTGCAGGGAAAACAGCAAAATTGGGGGGGGAAAACCAGCAACCTGCTGGGTTGGGAGAGATTCCCAAAACAGGAGAACAGCCACGCTTCAGCTGAAGGGGATTCCATCGTGATTCTGGCCTTAAAGGACAAAAATCGTGGAATGGGTTGGGTTGGAAGGGACATCAAAGCTCATCCAGCCCATCCCTGCCATGGGCAGGGACACCTTCCCCAATCCCAGGTTGCTCCAAGCCCTGTCCAGCCTGGCCTGGGATACTTCCAGGAATAGGGAATTGACAACCTCACCACCCTCACAAGGCAGAATTCCTTCCCAGATCGAACAGACTGGGAAAACAAAATGCCTAAATCCTTACTGTGTGCTTCAGGAGAAATACCAAATATCCAATGGGGCAAAACAACGAACCAAATACTAATTATTATTATTATTATTATTATCATCATTATCATTATTATTATTATTAACTGAAAAGTTTCTCTCGCTTTGGCAACTGACACTTTACCATGCCATAAATCTAGTCCCTCCTGATGGGAGAGAATTTTCTAAAAGGCCTTGCAAGGAGTTTCAAAGATAAACTGAGACTTTTCCTGGAGTTTCCGTGCTTCCAGATAGTTGTTTATGAAGTCTTATCAGAGGAACAGAGCCACCAGCGTGACCCAGGTACAGCATAGAGCACAGAAAGCAGGAG
>NW_008238365.1:1913233-1917514 GCF_000691975.1 Corvus brachyrhynchos
AGTCTATCACCTAATTCCCACCACTGTATTTCCAGTCTATCACCTAATTCCCACCACTGTATTTCCAGTCTATCACCTAATTCCCACCACTGTATTTCCTAGTCTATCACCTAATTCCCACCACTGCATTTCCTAGCTCTTGTCTGATCCTTGGTAATTTTTTCCAAGGTTGGAGGTAAAACCAGCGTTGCTCAGGGCGGCAAAACCCCTTCAAAACAGAGAAACATTCTCAGCACTCCGGGTTCCTACAGGCAATTTCCTTCGGGAAATCCACCTGGAAAACGCCAAGAAAACCCTCAGAATCAACTCCCTGGTGGCCACAACCACCCAGACTCACGCTGAGCGCGTGGCTCCGCAGGTGCTCCTGGCGGGTGAAGCGCTTCCCGCAGGTCTCGCAGGGATAGGGCCTCTCCCCGGTGTGGGAGCGGATGTGGCGCTTGAGGATCCCCTTCTGCTTGGCCGTGTAGGGGCAGAAGGGGCACTTGTGCAGCTTGATGGGCACCACCAGCACGTCACCTTGGGGAGAAGAACACACAGCGCGGGGTTAGCTCAGTGTGGCGGTTTGGCTGAATTTTGAAATAGGTCCTCTGAGAGAAGGCACAACCATCCCTCCCTCCACCAGGCTGGGGGAAAAAGAAATTTTCCTCGAAGGGAAGTGAAGGAGATAAAGCTATTTATTTAGCAAACACACGGGAAAGGATAATGAGGCTAAATAATAAAATCGTTCTCTGTGGAGGAAAAACCTGGGGAAGTGTTAGAGTTCTCCCTTTGGTCTCCTTGGAGCTGGGGCTTGGCCCTCTGTGCCCGGTGGAAAGTCCTCCCTATGTGCTCTGAGGTTGAAGCAATCCAGTAGAAAAGGGAGAAAATCTGGCAGTCCAGTAGAAAAGGGAGAAAATTCCCGGAATTCCAGGGAAGGAAAACCAAAGCTCAACTCTCAGTCTCTCTCTGGAGAACAAGAAACTGAAACAACTGGCCAGAAGCTGACTGGAAAGCAGCAAACTGGGTGCTTCCTCCCTCCCCTGCTGCAGCTGGGGAAAAAAAACTTCTATCTCTGTGTGTGACCTTGAACAAGCTGCAAACTGCTTTGAAAAAGTTTTGCTCAGTTTTTTCCTTCCCCCTCTCAGGCTCAGTTTAGAGGCATAGAAAAGCACAGGAATTAATTTCTGGGCATGGGCAGCGATATGGGATCCACATCCTAAAGTCACCCCAAGGACACTCAGGCACCTCGGGTTGGCTCCTCGTCCTGCTCGCTGCAAAGCTGAGGCCAGAGAGCTGCACTGGGCCCTCTCCCTGGGCTTGGCTTACCTGGGCTTTCCTCAGCTGGTGCCATTGCAGAATTCATGCAGCTGCAGATGCCCTGTTGCTCATTTTATTTTAAGAATATTTAATGAAGTACCAAAAATCTGCTTTTGGTGCGATGGGGTCTCTGCTCCATCTCAGCCACTTCCTTTTTTTTTGTTAATTATTAAACCATTAACATTAAACAGCATCAGCAACGAAAACCTTGAGCACAAACTGCAGGCAGGAATAGCACATTTTGTCCAAGTGCTTTTATATTTAGATCTGAAAATATGACTGTTTGTTTCTACTGCCCTCCTGCTGGGAATAGCACGATGAAGGACTCCCAATATATTTCCTGACAATGTTTTACTGTTCCTAAAACCAAACCACAAGTATTACACAATTTATGGAGTCAGGTGCAAGAAGAAAATTAAACTTGAAGATCCCATTTTACATAAACATGGACACTGCCAAGTTTTTCAGCACCAGCCCAGCTTCCCTTCCAGCAGAAAGGTGGAGATGTGATGCCAAAGGATTAATTTTCCCTGTTCCAGGCACTGATTCAGGGAAATGTTTTGTGTGTCAAGCAAGTGAGGTTGCAGAGCATCCTTTGTATTAAGGTTTATCCAACCCACTATCAAAAAAGGTGTGTCTGGTGTTAATGGTGTGAGCCAGAGTCATCTCACCCCATTCTGGAGCTTCCCAAAGGATTGCAAATCCCTGCTGGGTGTTTAGAGCTTCATTAAAACCCCAACCAACCCAGTTCTTAGTCCTGCCTTGCTTCCAGTGCTCTGCAGGTGCCTGTTTCCCTTCCATCTGCTGTGAAGGGGACCAGGGTGATGGAACAGAGGTGGACACGTGAAAGGAAGTGGTGTTTATCTCTTCTGTTGACCTGAGTGCACCATTCTGGTACCAGGACTTCGCATTTCTCATTTCTGGTGCCTTGTGAGGAAGCTGAGGCAGCAGCACCACTGAAAGCTGAGAAGCTCCCACTCTCCTCGCTGCTACAATGTCCTGGTTTAGCACAGAAACAGAAGGAATGGAAGGTTTGGTTTCTTTTCCCTCACTCCTACTCAAAACCCATCTCCCACTGATTTCTGCTGCACTGTCAGGACACCCGATGTTCCCTGTCAAACTCTGGAAGCATTTCCCTTTTCATGACTCATTAACAGCCTGGAGATGTTGAGAGAGGGAAGAAGAGAAGCCAAGTTTGTGTGTTGGATGTTCTCACCCTGCCACACGTGGAAAAGCAGCAGCCTGAGTGGTGCCAGCCCTGCTCTGAGAGCTGCTGGTGGCACTGAACCTGGATTTGTGATTTTATCAGTGCCTGATTGGAAAGCAGAGAGGATTTGTCAGTTTTATTGGCTTTGAGATTGCACAGGCAGCTTGAGCTGATGTGAAAATAAACTTGTGTGCTGCCCACAGCGCTGTGGCATTTGTCACATCCTCAGCACCTGTGGCACTTGCAGTTTGTCAGAGCCACCTCCTGTCTTCACAAGGCTGTTTGGACAAGGCACTTATCAAAAACCAGATAAAATGCCCAAATCTTTATTGTCCACATCAGGAGAAATGCACATGGGCCTGATTTTCTTCTTCTCCAGGTGCCTGACACTGCTGCCAGGAAATATTCCTGAGATATTCCAACTGGTGCTGGGCTCGGGGCAGCAGCAGAACCTCAGTGACCAGCAGCTCAGAAGTGACAAAAGCCTCATCTTTATGCTATACCACAGAGTTTAAGGCTTTCAGTGCTCCTAAAGGACTTGCAGGGATCCCTCAGTGTTGGATAAAACTGATTCCTGCCCTCTGAAATTCCAAGCAGGAGCAAACAGAGCAGCACTGGCAGGAGCTCCAGTGGGATGAGCTCCTGCTGCAGCAGGTCGTGCAGCAGATCCCTCTTGTGGCAGCTCAGCTGCTGCTGGATTGCTCTTAATGATTTTTAAAAACGCACCTGCCTTTCAACGAGGTCCCAGTGAGTTTATTAAAGCAGAATCGCCCCCACTGGAGTCTGGGGGGTGATTTGGGAGCTGCAGAGCTGTCAGGAATACTCACCTCCCACGGGCTGCACCGAACAAACGAGTACAGCTGCTTTTCAAGTGCACAACAAGAGTTTATTTCACTGTGCCAAAATATTCAGCAATATATTCCTCAACAAGAGTCACAAAAGAAGCGGCCCAACAAAGCTGTTCCCTCCTCAACTCCACAGGCTGCACCCCCCGAGTCCTCTCACCTGCGTCCTCACCATACCAGTCGCTGTGAATGTCCATCATGGAACTCACGGCGACTCCTGCATCCTCAGCCCTACCCTCAAATCCCCGGACAAAGTGATGCACCACGTCCTCCTTCCTCTGAGCCGAGCTGTTGCGCAGCAGAGCCTCCAGGAACTGCTTCATGTGGTAATTATTGCAGGCCAGCTCCACGGGCTGCCCCTCTTCCATCTGCTCCAGGGACAGCAGCGCGGGGGACCGCCGCAGCGCGCCCGCCAAAAAAAAACGCCTCCACCTCGTCGGGGTCGAACTCCACTTTGGGTTCCACCCCTTTGGGCAGCGAGGGGTCATCGGGGCAGTCACTGCTCAGGGGGTCCCTGACCACCAGCTCCAGGGTGCTGCAGTCCTCGCAGGGAGGCTCCCGCTGGCATTGTGGAATCCTCTCCTTCTCCTGCAGGCAGGACGCGGGGGCGGAGCTCTTGGGGCCGAGGGAGGTGCCCTCCCTGGCTGAGCTCCCGCTGTCAGCCTGGTAGAAAGCCGCTTCCCTCTCGATCTTCCGGCAGATGTCCAAGGAGGACCTGATGTACGTTTTGCAGAAGTTGACCACGTCGGTCATCTGCAGGTAGCTGGCGGCCGACATCACCTCGATCACGTTCTCCCCGCACAGATCCAGCTTCCCGGAGTAGAGGAAATCCAGGATGATGGAGAAAGCCTCGGAGGTGACGATGTCCAGCGAGGCCGTGCTGTGGCGGCCGCTGTCCTGGATGTAGTGGATGAGCAGCGCTCGGAAGTAGCC
>NW_008238365.1:1918320-1926404 GCF_000691975.1 Corvus brachyrhynchos
GAGGGGTGAGCGGGGCACGGGCGGGGGCGGCGGGACCGGGAGGGAACGGGACAGGGAACGGGACAGGGACAGGGACAGGGACCGGGACCGGGACCGGGACCGGGACCGGGACCGGCATGGGCAGGGCGGCGGGGCCGGGGCGGGGTTTTGGGGTGTCGGGGTGTGAATCTGGGATCGGGATGTGGGGTTGGGATGTGGGGCTGGGATGTGGGATCAGGATCTGGGGTCGGGATGTGGAGTCGGGATGTTGGGTTGGGATGTGGGATCGGGATCTGGGGTCTGGGATTTGGATCGGGGTTCTGAGGTCTGGGATCAGAATCTGAGATCTGGATCTGCGGTCTGGGTCTGGATCTGAGGTTTGGGGGTTTGGTCTGGGATCCTGGTCTGGGGTCGGGATCTGGGGTATGGATTTGGGATCTGGAGTTTGGGTTCGGTCTGGGATGGTGGTCTGGGGTCAGGATCAGGGTCTGGATCTGGGTCTGGATTTGGGGTCTGGGGTTTGGGGTTTGCTCTGGGATGCTGCTCTGGGGTTGGGATCTGGGTCTGGATTTGGGGTCTGGGGTTTGGGGTTCGCTCTGGGATGCTGCTCTGGGGTTGGGATCTGGGTCTGGATTGGGGGTCGGGGGTTTGGGGTTCGCTCTGGGATGCTGCTTTGGCTCGGGCTCTGTGCTGACGCCGCCGTGTCCCGCGCAGGGAGGACGGGGGCTGGTGGCGGAGTTGGCTCCAGCAGAGCTACCAGGCTGTCAAGGAGAAGGTGGGAACCACTGGGACCTTGTGGGGCGGCCCCAGTTTGCCCAGGCTGGGATTGGGATGGGTTTGCTGGGGACCTTCCGGCTGAGTGTTGGGCTCTGTCCCGTGAAGATCACCCCGAGCACGGAGGGCTGTGCTCCCAGCGTCGCTTTGGGGTGTGTCATTTCCTGCCTCTGGCAGCATTGCTTGTGTTAATTAGACACAAAACCTAAACCCAGGCTTTTCCCAACCTGTGTTTTTCTATTCTTGGCTTTCAACCCTCCTGGGATGTGTTTTGGGCATAGCAAGTGCTGTTGTTATTCAGGTTATTCTGGTCTCACGCTTTGCCCAGGCTGCCCTCACGGTTGAATTTTTGTGACGTGCTGGGAGCGATCCTGGCTTTGTTGGAGAACCAAAAGCCTGGGCAATGCATCTGCTGTCTCCTTGCAGTCCACAGAGGCTTTGGAATTCATGAAACGGGACCTGGCAGAGTTCACCCAGGTGGTGCAGCACGACACAGCCTGCACCATCGCCGCCACGGCCAGCGTGGTCAAGGACAAGCTGGCAGTGAGTAGGGGCTGGGAGAGCTTCAAGATCATCCAGTGCCACCCCCTGCCATGGGCAGGGACACTTTCCACCATCCCAGCTTGCTCCAAGCCCCGTCCATCCTAGCCTGGAACATTTCCAGGGATGGGGCAGCCACAGCTTCTCTGGGAATTCCATCCCACCACCCTCACAAGGAAGAATTTCTTCCCAATATCTCATCTCACCCCTCCTTCCTTCAGCTTAAGGCCGTTCCCCCTTGTCCTATCACTCCATGCCCTTGCAGATGAGCAGAGGAGGGGCCTTGTGGTTCCCTCTCCCCTTACACTGAGCAGCTGGGATGCTGGCAGTGTCACTGTGGGGTGACACGGGCTCCCCACACGAGCTGTGAGCCTCAGCCCTGCACAGCTGCTGCTGGGACAGTCCCACCCCAAAGCAGCCAGCCCCAAACCTGGCTGTGTCCTTCCCACAAAGCCTCAGTTCCCCACCTGAGGCAGCTGCCTCCCACCACCCCCATGCAGCCCAGTCTCCTCCATAGCACTCTCCTGAAGGGAGAGATCCCGCTTCCTTAAGGATCCCACCCAGGAATTCTGGGGTGTTACTGACACTGTGCTGCCTCTTCCCTTGAAGAGGACGGAAGGTTCCTCAGGTGCCACGGAAAAGGTGAGGAAGGGGCTGTCTGACTTCCTGGGGGTCATCTCGGACACCTTTGCTCCCTCACCGGACAAGACCATTGACTGTGACGTGATAACACTGATGGCAACACCCTCAGGTACCACCGAGCCCTACGACAGTGCCAAGGTGAGTGTCCCGTTCCCAGGGGGATGCTCTGGGATGTGGCATCCTCAGCCCTGTCCCCTGGCTCTGCTGCTGTCCCTTCCCTCACAGCTGTCCCTGTGTGTCTCCTCCAGGCTCGTCTCTACAGCCTCCAGTCCGACCCAGCCACCTACTGCAACGAGCCCGATGGTATGGGAGGGTCCAGGGGGGTCCAGGGTGCTGTCCCTGGGGGGTCTGGGGGTCAGCTGGAATTCCCTGAAGCCTTTGGCCAGCAGGGCTGGTTTGGCTGTAGCTGGGGCCAGCTGTAGAGAGCAGATCTGGCTCTTACCTCAAGGACCAGCTTAGGCTGAATTTACTGGCCCAGTTTAAACTGGTGCCACGTGGCCTTGGGCTGGCAGAGGAGCTCTGAGCCCTGTGTCTCCTTCCTCTTTTGCCCCAGCACCTTTCCAATTAAACTTCCCAAGTCTTCCTGCCCTTTTGTGCCAAGGATTGTTATCCCTGTGCTCGTCCCAAACAGGCCCTGCTGAGCTGCTCGAGGCCTGGCTCGCTCAGTTCAGCCTGGAGGAGAAGAAAGGGGAGATTGCAGAGCTGCTGGCAACCAGCCCTTCCATCCGGGCACTCTACACCAAAATGGTGAGGCCCTGCCTGGGCAATTCCTGACTCGGGGAATGCTGCAGGGAAGCCCTGAGCTGTTTGCCCCTTGCAGTTGGAATGGAAACAGCTGTGGTGGCATGCTGAGCTATGGTGAAATGGTTCCAAGCTTTGGGAGGAGAGAGGGGCACAGCAGCAGCAGCTGCAGCTCTCCCTCTGAGGGGCTCACCCCTTTCCTGATCCCTTTCCTGATCCCTTTCCCAGGTCCCTGTGGCTGTTTCCCACTCGGAATTCTGGCAGCGCTACTTCTACAAAGTGCATCGCCTGGAGCAGGTAGGTCAGGCTGGGGGGCTCCCTGGGGGTGCTTTTCCCGGGAAAACAGGGATCTGGGCTGCCTTCTTGGAGTCAGTGATGCCGAAATGCCTGGGGGAAGGAAGGGGTTGGGGATGTGAGCTGCTGCTGATGTGGAATTCCCTGCAGGACGAAGCCCGGAGGGAGGCTCTGAAGCAGCGAGCGGAGCAGAGCATGCACCAAGAGGAGCCAGGCTGGGAGGAGGATGAAGGTGGGTCAGGTTTTGGGGCTCTGGGAGCCTTTGTGGAGAACTCATCATCCCTCTCACTCCCACAAATCACAAGGGGCAGTGAAGGGGCAGCTCTGATCTCTGCTCTGTGTGACCAGCGATGGGATCTGAGGGAATGGCTGGAGCTGGCTCGGGGTAGTTTAGGTTGGATATCAGGAAAATGCTCTTCCCCCAGAGGGTGCTGGGGCTCCTCAGGGAATGGTCACGGCCCCAAAGCTGCCAGAGCTCCAGGATGATGCTCTTAGGGATGTGCAGAGTTGGGGATTGTTGGGGTGCCTGTGCAGGGCCAGGTGTTGGACTCCACGACCGCCGTGGGTCCCTCCCAGCTCAGGCCATCCCCTGATTCTGTGAAATCCGGCTCCCAGCCCAACTGCTGCTGCACTTGCTGAAACATCTCTCGCTTCTCTTCTGCCTCCCTACAGAGGAGTTCTTGGGGATGTCCCCTCTGCCTTGTGCAAACATCACATTTCCAGGAGCAGCACACAAAGAACCCACCCCGGCAGCCCCGGAGGGAAACCACCCCGCTGCTGCCAAGGGCCCCTCCAGGGAGAGCTGGGCTGTGCTGCCCCCAGAGCTGGTCCCAGTGGAGCAGAGCCCCTCGGAGAGCAGCGAGAGCGTGTCCCTTGTGACTCAGATTGCAAACCCTGCCTCTGTGCCTGCCACCCAGCTACAGACTGCAGCTCCACCCATGGGCACCGGGGACCTCTCCCAGAGGCTGGTGGAGGCCACCTTGGAAGAGCCAAAGCCCCCAGAAGCTGCTCAGCCTTCTGCACCTGCCGAGGAATCAGCAGCATCCTTGGAGCCGGCGGCTGGAACAGAGCTCAGGGAGCTGGAGAGCAAAGGGCAGGGCAGGACAGAGACTCAGAGAGAGGAAGGGCCCACAGATCTGCGAGTCTTCGAGCTCAACTCGGACAGTGGCAAATCCACCCCCTCCAACAACGGCAAGAAAGGTTTGTGTGGGGGCTGGGAACCCTCTTGGGGAAAGGGCTCTGGGTTTATGGGGATGGGGGAGAGGAAAGAGAAGGAAATCAAAGGTCTGCTGGCTGAGCAGAACAGGCCTTTGGTCCCTGGATGCCAGGAAAGGCTGTGCTCTGTGGAGGGAATGTGGTGATTGCTTCTCTCTGCCTGTCATCCCTAGGAATGTCCCTGCTGGGACAATGACAGTCCCCATATCTAAGTCCCTCCTGTCATTCTTTACCCTCTGCATTTTCTGTGTGACTGGAAGCTGACACATCCCAGTTCTCCCAGGCCAGAGGAGAAAAATATTTGAGCATCCACCTCTCCCACTTGTTCCCCGAGGGAAGCAGGCTCAGTCCATCCCATCTCTGTCAGAGAGCTGTTCCTGGGAATGTGGAGGCTTTCCCTCCTCAGGCAGGCTGTGGTAGCTCTGAGCCTTGGGGATTCCAGGGCTTTAGGACCAGCTCTGGTGGCTCAGTGGGGGATGTTTGTGTTTCCAGGCTCCAGCACGGATATCAGCGAGGACTGGGAAAAGGACTTTGATCTGGACATGACCGAAGAGGAGGTGCAGCTGGCACTCTCCAAGGTGGAAATGTCTGGGGAGGTGAGTCAGGGGAGGCAAAACTGCTCCCCAAAAGCATCACCAAGCCCTGGGGGTGATGCTGCATGAGCAGAGAGGGGATGAGCAGAGGTGGGATGAGTGTGCTGAGGTTTCCCATGGGGAACAAAGCAGGCAAATCCCTACTGGGAAGGTGTGGCAGCATGAGGATACATCGGGCTTTGTGCTGGCTCAGGTGTCCTGGGCAGGAGGAGCTGTTGAGTTACAGAAACAAACTGTTGCAAACAGCTCAGAAACAGTTCAGAAACAAACTTCCTCCTGTTCGCAGCTGGAAGATGAAGAGTGGGAAGACTGGGAATAAAGCAGCTGCTTCCAGCGTGTGTCACAGGCTCATTTCCACCATCGAATGTGAATTCAATCACGGACCGGCTGTTCCTTTGTGTGTGACTGTGCTGGGGATTGCAGTCCCAGGCTGGAGGAGGAGTTCCATGCCTGCTAAAACCTGTGGGCAACTCAAGTGACCCCTTCAGATCCAGGAGGAGGAAGCAGGAGGTCACTGGCACCCGGGGGAGCCCGACTTCTCCATAGGTCCTAGAGACTGGCAAAGCCAAAACTGACCCTGACGTGTCAGGAAGAGGCAGAGTGAAGGGTCCCTGGGGCCAGCTGGGCACTCAGAGCCCTGCCAGGTGTGCTGGGGGCTGCCAGGCTGCCAGCTGGCTCCTTCCTTGCTTGTGTGTGCACGTGTAACCTCCAGCTGAGAGGCTCCTGGATGTGGCTGTGCCTGCTCCGCTTGCTGCTCCGCAGTTCCCACCCGGAAAGCAACACCCAGGGAGGGCTTGGGGGGCTGGAGGTGCTGCAGAAAAAGGCATTTGGCTTGTGGCTTTGACCTTGGAAGGAGCCAAACCCCTTGCCAAACCCTGAGCTTCTGCCTGGCTTTTTGTCTTGGAAGCTTTTTCTCATGGAAACTCCCGTTTCCAGCAGTTCCTCGAAGAGCCAAGGCCTGCTGCTCCCCCCTTTGCAGCTGCACCACCTTCCTGCACTGGGTTTTGTGTCTTTCTAGTTAAATTCTCCAAGCAAAATCCTTGTGGCTTGCTCTTACTTGAGGCCCTGCTGGGCTGGCAGAGGTTTGGGTCACCCTGGAACAGAACCCCTCGTTGTGGTGCCCAGTTCAGCCCTTGCAAAGCCCCAGCCTGACCCACTGACCACTTCAACCTCTGCTTGGCCGTTCCTTCTCCCAGCCTGGGGAGAGAGAGGCCCCCAAATGCAGGTGGTCCCTGTTGGCTGAGGCTGTGTGTGCCCATCTGCCCCCTGTCCCACCCGTGCCAGGCCCTGCAGCCACCACCAGCTTTGCTGTGCTCACTTGGGTTCCTTCCCTTAAGCCCCCGTGACTGCCTGCGACGCTTCCTTCGGCCCCACGGCCTCTTTTTGGGGCCGTTTCCTTGTCATGACACAAGATGTTGCTACTGCACAGTTATCCCAAGGGGACAGTGGCCTTGCTGCTCTCCCTGACCTTTGGGGTGGTGGGGTGACTCTTTTTGCCTTGGTCCTGGTCCTTCCAGGGCTGCTCCACTGAGGCTGGGGGTTTCCTGCTGGGTTTGTTGCTCTCCCTGACCTTTGGGGTGGTGGGGTGACACTTTTTGCCTTGGTCCTGGTCCTTCCAGGGCCACTCCACTGAGGCTGGGGGTTTCCTGCTGGGTTTGGACAGCACTAAATGAGATGCACTGAGAAGAGTTGGGGTTTTGGGGTTGGTTTTTCCTCTTTTGGGGTGACTTCTGGTAGGAGCATCCCTGTCCTGCCAAACCCCTGGGGACCGGGGACAGCTCTGCTCCTGCCTGGGGTGTGGTGGGTCCAGCAGAGCCTCACTTTGTCCTGCCTCAGATTGTGGTGGGCAGGGGACACAGGGGACACCAGTGAGGACCTGGGGCTGGTGTGAGTCCCAGCTGATCCCACAGCAGAGCTCAAGGGTGCAGCATCTGTGTCACTTTCTTTTCTTCTTTAGTCGAATTAACCGGTGGGTTGGTTGTGCAATATTCTCTGTTCTTGAACTATTCCGCATCTCCCTGAGCCTTTTCTAGCTGGGGTGACAAACCAGGAACAATTCTAACAGCTGGTAGTTTTGTAACGACGACTTTCTCCAAACCTTTTACAGACTTGCAGTTAACAGCAATTAAAGGAATTCTCAGAGTCGCTGCCAGTCCCAGGTGTCCTCATTTCCTCTGCCATGGGGATGACACAGGCAATTTTTCTTTCCTCCCATCTCCATCAGGAGAGGGAAAGGGGGATCCTCACTTTTCAGGGCTTTGAGTGACCCCATAAAACCGCCCAGTGTGATCCAGGTTTGTCTCTGCCTGGCACATCACCCACGAGCCCGGATAGACGGAAAACCCCCTCCAGCAGTTCCATGGTTCCACGACACCACTGGGCTGCTGGCACTGGAGGGAATTTGTCCCAAGGGTTCCTTACAGCCTGGCACCATTCCCAAAGGATGCTCCTCGTGGGGGAATGCTGAGCTCCACCACCTCTTTTCCTTCTCTGCAGCCAAGGGAACGGGACACGCATGAGGGGGGCGGGACTTGAGTGCTGGGGCACGAGTGACAGAACAAGAATGACAGGACACAAATGACGTGACACGAGTGACATGAGCGATGTGACACGAGTGAAGGGACACGAGTGACAGACCATGAGTGAAGGGACACAAGTGACGTGACACAAGTGACATGAGCAATGTGATGAGAGTGATGGGACATGAGTGAAGGAACATGAGTGACAGACCATGAGTGAAGGGACACAAGTGATGTGACACAAGTGACACGAGCGATGTGACGAGAGTGAAGGGACACGAGTGACAGACCATGAGTGATGTGACACGAGTGACGTGACACGAGTGACAGACCATGGGTGACAGGACACGAGTGAAGGGACACGAGTGAAGGGACACGAGTGGCAGACCATGGGTGATGTGACATGAGTGACAGACCACGAGTGACGTGACACGAGTGACAGACCATGAGTGATGGGACACGAGTGACACGAGTGAAGGGACACGAGTGGCAGACTATGAGTGCCGGGACACGAGTGGCAGACCATGAGTGACGGGACACAAGTGACAGACCATGAGTGCCGGGACATGAGTGACACGAGTGAAGGGACACGAGTGACAGACCACGAGTGCCGGGACACGAGTGAAGGGACACGAGTGGTAGACCACAACTGCCGGGACACGAGTGGCAGACCATGAGTGACGGGACACAAGTGACAGACCATGAGTGCCGGGACATGAGTGACACGAGTGAAGGGACACGAGTGACAGACCACGAGTGCCGGGACACGAGTGAAGGGACACGAGGG
>NW_008238365.1:1927514-1933409 GCF_000691975.1 Corvus brachyrhynchos
GGGTGGGGGGGTTTGGTGGTGAAATACCCCAGGTTTGGGAGTGTCAGTGCTGCAAGAGCTCGGGTTTGGGTTGTGAGAGCTGTAAGACTCCGGTTTTGGGGTGTCAGTGCTGTAACTTTGGGGTATTTAGGGCTGTTCCTGCTGCAGACACCCTGAGCGGGACCTGCTGCAGCTGAAGCCTCGTCAGGGTGTCCCTGGCTGTCAGACCTCTGCTTCATTTAAATTCTCAGATAATTGCTTGATTTAAATTCTGAGCTCTCGCAGAGTTCAGGGTTGGAGTGAGAATCCAGCTAACCTCTTCGCCGTTCTAATAACCCAGCAGGGCTTTGGGTTATTGTGACTTTTATAAAAGAAAGCTTCAGCCCTCAATGTCACCGTGCACGTGTTGGGCTGGCCCTGTGTCACCGCGGCTGACGCGACACTGCTGGGAAGGAGAGGAATCTGTTGCGAGCAGGTCTCTGCCCCCTGCAAATAAATCACAGCTCAGTGTCGCCCCTTCAAAAGGTGCTTTAATTCCAGCAGCTTTTTGCTTTGATGTGCCTGACCTGGAAGGTCCCAGCTTGGGGAGGAGAGGTGGCTTTTTTTTTTTTTGAGGATTCCTCTGGGAAGGCAGGGTTTGGAAGGGTGAGGTGGAAAAGCCAAGCTTGTAGCAGCTGTGTTTAATCCTTAATTCCAGTGAACATCTTCACTCTCCTGTAAGGAAAAGTGTTTCCATTTTCCACCTGCAGGATTGTCTTTTAACCAGAGCTGCTTCAGAAGCTCTAATGGCTTTAAAGTGACAAGTTTAGGTGGGATACTGGGAAGAAATTCTTCCCTGTGCAGGGCTGGGATGGATTTCCCAGAGAAGCTGTGGCTGTCCCATCCCTGGAATTATCCCAGGCCAGGCTGGATGGGGCTTGGAGCAACCTGGGATGGTGGAAGGTGTCCCTGCCCTTGGCAGGAGGTGGCACTGGATGAGCTTTTAGCTCCTTTCAAACCATTCCACGATTCTGTGAAGCTTTAAAAATGCCCTTTGAGGTGGGATCTTGCTTGTTGTGATCTCGTCAGGAACTTTTGTGCTGCCTCCAAACCCTCCTGTGATGTTCCAGGAGAAGTCAGTGACCACATCTCTGTGTGGCTGCTGCACCTCCCAGCCCTGAACAGCTTTTAAATCTTAATTTATGGCTTGAGATGCAAAACCTCGACAGGCAGCTCTGAGGAGAAAAATGTCCTGGGGCCTGCTGTGAATGTCTGGAAAGTCTTGGAGCAGTTTTATGTGGAGCTGAGGAGTTTGTGCACAGGAACTTCCCGTTCTTCCCACCACTGCAAGAGTTTAATATCCCCCTCATTTGAATTATCCTCATGTAACTTTATTATTTTTAAATTAGCTAAGGCTGGTTTTTTTCATTATTTTAAGTTAATGATATTGTTGGAAATTGTCATCAGGTCATTCCTCGTTTGCTGTGCAAGTGACATCTTTAAATGCCTTTTTTAGTGCTGTTTAACCCATGGAGCAGTATTAACGCTCAATTCTTAATAAAACTCCCGTGGCTGATGAATTTTCCAGTTAAGCAAACAAAGCAAAACAGCCAATTTAGTTCAGGAGAGCAAACATGAACTTTGTCAAGGGGGAGAGTTTGATCATTAAAATCCTGCAAGAGTGAAAGTCCTGATTCCTTCAGGCTTTCAGTTCTGGGGCTGGTGAGGTCCAGATAAATCTGCTTAGCAAATCACACAGTCCTGTTTGTTTCTGAGGCAAAGCACTTGTTGGAAAGGATGGATTTACTGGAATTTTAGATCCCTCTGTAATTATCTCTGAGTGTTTCTGGTTGGTTTTAACCTGTAACTCTCCTGGCTCGAGTTTAAGTTGATTCAGTTAAAGTTAATCCCTGTTTTAGGGACTGTTCTAAGTGACTCTCAGGTGACACTTGTGCTTGATCAGTCCATTTTTAAAGGAAATCTGAATGTCTCAGAATAGATAAACCAGGGTGAAGAGGACTTAAAGCCCTCAAATTTTGGGGTGAAAAGATCAAACCAGGAGGAGGTAGCATTGGGAACTGAGCTGAGGAGTTGGTGGGTTCTTTTTCCATCAGGACATGGACATTCCAAAAGGATTCCTAATCTTCTCCTGACCCTCGGGAGTGACCAGCAAACGCTGTCTGCCTGTGAATTTTCCCCAAAGAGAATTTTTGCCTCTCCCTTCCCCCTCCCAGCGCTGCACATTCCAGCAGTGATATCACATCCCTGGCTCTCGGGAGCTGAACCGGAGGGAACGAGCCAATGGCAGCCAAATAACTGCGGGGATCAGGGATTTACCAGCACAGCGTGTCCCGGAGCCGAGTGCCCGGGACAGGGACGGGGCCAGGCTGCTCCGGGACAGCTCCGTGGTGGGAGCCTGCTTGTGGCAAACCCTCCAACAACAACCCCTGTGAGAGCAAATGTGCAAACCAGACCTGCTCGAGCGACAGCACAGCAGAATTCGGCTGCTTTTCCAGGGTTTAGCTGCAGCTGGTGGAGTTGCAGGGCTGTGGGGACAGCCCGGAGTTGTGATTGTTTGATAGGATTTCTTGTGTAGTTGTTCTCCTGTTTAGTTTCCTTTGCCCTCTTGTCTTCTGAGCAAGCAAAGGGAATTTTTTCTTTTATTTTTTTTTTGTTGATTCACTGCAAAACTACCAGTGACAGCAAAAAAAATCCACGTGCTTTTGACTGATTTCTGGAGCTGTCCTTTTCTACAGTCTGTACAACTAATTCAACTACTTTTATGTATTTATTGCCAACAATTTCATTTGATTTGTGTTTAAGTAGTACAGATGATTTAGTCTTCTTTTTCCAGCGTTTCAATTCACTTAATAAAGTTGTCCTGGGCACACTTTTTTCTAGGAGAGTCCTCTGGAGATGTTAGTTATGTTAGGAAGAGATGGGCACTTCCTCTGGGATTTCAGGGAAGTGGAGAAATACGAGGAATAAGGTTTGTCCCATGTAACTCAGTAGCTCACTCCATTAATTTTGCTGCGATTTGTCTAATTTAGGGGAGTTTAAATTGTAAACCACCAACTTTATACTATCCCAGGGAAAACTTGGGTGGAAAGGGCCTTTGGAGGTCACCTGGTGCTTGCTGAGAGCTGGGAATGTCCCCAGCGGGCACTAATTGGCAGATTAGTGCTGATGAAGTTCCTCAAGTGTATTTATTTACACTTGCATAATTCTCCAACCCTTCCCCACTGCAGAGAGCAGCTGTCAGCCCTCCTGGCCAGGCTGTGCATTCATAGCCACCTTTGGAAGATTCCTTATGGAAGATTCCCTGTGGGAAAGGGTGTTTTGGCTTCAAAAGAGCCGTGTCAGGTCTGGCAGTGTGAGCTCTGTGCCTTCGCTCTGACTAAGCAGCACAAGTCCCTGCAGTGACTCAGCTCCCAGGCTTTAATCAGCAGCTGAATAAAATGTTTGAAGCAAATGCTTCTTGTCATGCAGAGAATTGGGAAGAGGCAGGGTTGGATTCCTGATCCAGGAACGTCAAGAAGCCGTTATAGTAACAACCCTGGAATTACAGTTTTCTGCTCGAACTTGCGTTGGCTTTACAGGGATTTGAGTGCTCTGCTGAGCCTTTAAAGTGAAGCTTCACCTTGTTTTTCCTTTCTTTTAAATGCTAAATACCTTCTCATCCTCCAGTTTATGAGTGTGGCAACTTGGATTAGTAATTCTTCGACAGCTGGTGGATTTTTTTCCCCCTCAGTGAATGTAACAGGAGCCAAATTTCTTCCGGCTCCTGAGGGGTTTTGCTTTACACAGGGAATTGGAAAGGTGTTGTTCACTTCAGTTTCGTCCTTAAGTTTGAAATGCAAATACTGATTTTTTTTTTTATTATTATTATTTTATTTTTCACTGGAGCTGCTGCAAATGAAGTGCACTAATCCATGGAGATACAAAAGGCAAAACTTGGGGAACTGTGGGCTTCCTAAAGCAGAAGGGATGTTTTGTCCAAGCTGGATCAGAGCTCTTTTAAATGGAGTGAATCTGGCAAGATTTGCTGTTTTCTTGCATGAGCTCTCTGAGGTTCTGAGTTCAGTGTCCACTGGTGCTTCCATAAAAGCAAATCTTTGCAGAGCAAAGGGAAAGTCTGTGGCTGGAGTCTGTTCCATGCATCACTCCCTTAGGAGCAGGGGATTGCTCCCCATTCCTGACAGCCCAGCTACTCCCAGAGCCTGATGAAAGGGTTTTGGGGGTATTCCCACAGATGGAATTGGGAGTTTAGGGTTAACACAAAGCTGCACTTGGGGATGAACTGGATGTTTTGTACCGAAACGTTCCAAATGCAGAATTTGTCCTGTTGTGTTTTATTCCCTGAGTTTGGTCCTGCTGCAGACAGAAGCTCACTGGGAGGTCCTGATCCTGCATTTCTCACATCCCTCTGTTGCCATGGAAATGGGGTGGAATGTCACAAATCAGCATTCTCGTGCCATTAAAGCATTGACAGAGATGATGAACTGGGAAAAGTTAATGGAAATCATCTGGAGGGATAAACCTGTGTGAGAGAAAATAGGGAATTTTGGGTCACAGAGTGTTGCACAGTGATGTGACAAATACAACCAGCCCTGAAGAGTTATCTCTGGGGTTTCCCTGCAGGATGACAGTTCTTGATGGCCTGGGACCAAAAAAAAAAGTCCAACTTAAAGGACAAGGTTCTGGGTGTTCCTGAGTCTGGCTCTTTCCCAACTCTGGGGTGGCACAGCTGAGTTTGGAGGCAGCTGAACTGTCATGTGTCACTTGGCTATTTATGTGACTGCCTGGTAATCCCGTGGATCCTCACTTTTCCTTCCTCCTTTTCTTAAAAACCACCTTTTAATTGGAGGTTTTGCTTTCCAAAAGGAGGATTAAGATTCTTCAATTGTTTAAAGAATTAAGCTGTCAACTCTTACTCTTCCGTGTGGCTGCATGAGCCATCAGCAGTGGGGTGGAAATATGAATAAAAGCAGAGCAGTGGTGCTTAAATACATTTTCTGAATTTAAATCTATATGTAGGTGACACCTGGCTATTGTATGGTCAGATAAAACCCCTAAAACCTGTAGATTTCTCTCTTGTTTGGTGTCTTTTTAGCTGGTTTTGGGAAATCATGGAACTGAAAGTATTTTGTTTCCTCTCCTGTTAAAATACTAATTTTTCCAGTTGTTTTGTCTTTCCTTAGTAATGAAAAGTTGGATATTTGTATTTAGTTTATGTTTTTTCTTGGGTTGGCTGTGGACTTTTGGGTCTGACACTTCTGCAGTTGATTTTGGAAGGGCTCCAGAGCGGCTGGAGGCGGTTGATAAATGGGACTGAAACTTTCTGTGAGCCACGGGGCTGAGGGTGCCTCAGGTTTGAAATGGGGGGGATAAGGAGATAAAACTGCAAACTTCCACAGAACACTTCCACCTGCCCTTAGGAGCTGAGAAGAAACCAAAAATGTTGGTTTTCAAATGAGTTCTGAAGTGCTCACTTGGTTCAGGGCTAGTTGGGCCTCTGATGTTTATCCTGATTGTTTCCTGTCCTGAGAAGGGCACAGATGTGCAAATAACGTCAGAAATGGGAGAGTTTGGAGAGTTTTCCCGTGGTGAAAGCAGCAGGTTCTAGCTGGAGCAGTGAGGGATTGGCATCCTTCCCTACTTGAGTTACAGCTTGGCCCTGGCTGCCTGCAGCTGTGCCAGGTAGTGGAGTGTCCCTTCCCTGACTGGGAGGCAAACTCTGGAGGAATCAGGTTGGAATTGCTGCATTACTCAGCTCTGAAGCAGCAGCAGAAGTAGGTCAGGTGCTGAACACCTGGTGGGACACACGGGGCCTGTCCCTCACGTTCAGCTCTGTTCTGTTGTTGTTATAAACTCAACACCTTCGTTCTGTTGGGTTTTTGCCTTGTGAACCTCTGGGGAAAAAAAAGTCCTTGATGG
>NW_008238365.1:1933474-1937975 GCF_000691975.1 Corvus brachyrhynchos
ATTCCATGCCTCATGCACGTGGAGCTCCTCGGGAAGGACACCCAGGAGCAGTGGCAGGAAGCCTGAGGCAGAACTCCTCCTGTTTTCACAGAAAACTATCGAATGAAGAGCTACAAGAACAAAGCCCTAAATCCCGAGGAAATGCGCCGGAGAAGAGAAGAGGAAGGGATTCAGCTGCGCAAACAGAAACGAGAGCAACAGGTAACTGTCACCTTGAGTAGGTTGTGTTCAGCCTTAACACAACCCAGATTGTGCTGCTGCCTAACTGGAATCTTCAAGGATCTGTGCATTAAGGTTTGTTGGCAGTCCTTATTTTTTCCTCTTCTAACCGAGATCTTGCTTTTCTCTTTTTCTCTGGAGCCAGCTCCCATGGAGAGCTTTCCAAGCACTTTGTTCTTGGGCTACTCGAGGTGGTTTTTTTTTTTTGGGGCTACTCGAGGATTTTTTTTGTTGTTGTTGTTCACAGATCCTTGGTTTTAAAGGTGGTGGTGGTTTTTTTTTTTTAGATGTAATTAGTGAAAGGGATTATTTCCTGGAGAAACAGGAAGAGCAAGTGAAAGTTTGGCCTGCATGTATTTTTTAACCCTGACTGTATTTCTTTTTTGGCTTGGAGGTCTCTGGAAGTGTGAGGTGATTCCCAAGCGATGTGTGTGGGACTAAATATTTCCTTTATTAGTGCCTCCCCAAGCTGCTTTTTGCTCAGTTTCCATGACTTTTGGCCAAATTCTGCGCTTGCTTGCCCCAGTGTCTCAGTGACTTGGGCATTTGCACATCTGAGGGCAAGACTCAGCATGTTTGTGTGCCAGACTAGTCCTGAGAGTGCAGAGCTGTTATTAATGACCACTTTTTACTCAGGCTACGTTCAGTCTAGGAGGGATCTTGGTTGAGGAACAAGAATGTCAGGTTGTGGAGCCTGTTCATCATTGCTTTCTAATAACAACCCCCGTGTTTTATTCCCCACCAGCTCTTCAAAAGAAGGAATGTGGAGTTGATCAATGAAGATGACTCCATGTTTGATAGTCTCCTGGTGGATTCCTACGTTACTTCCACAACATGTGGGGTAAGGTGCCTTTCCTTGTTGCCTTCAGACAAATTTAATGCTTTGGAGGTGGGGAGGCCCTGCACAGATCCCCGGAGAAGCTGTGGCTGCCCCATCCCTGGAATTATCCCAGACTGGACAGGGCTTGGAGCAACCTAGGATAGTGGAAGGTGTCCCTGCCCATGGCAGGGGGTGGAACTGGATGAGTTTTAAGCTCCTTCCAACCCTGAGCCATTCTGGGATTCTCTGATTGCACAGAACTGCCAACCTCCAATGTTTCTGTTCCCACACTTTTGAGAATGTTGGTGTAAGTTGGTGCAGGCAGCTGGAACAGCCACAAACCCTTGGCTAAAATGCAAAGAGGCAATTTATTCCTGAGGGGAAATTTTATTCCTCTGGGGGGTCCAGAGGGATGCCAGTGGAGCCATGAGCCTTGCCAAGCTCAGCCCATGCCAGGGAATCCCCATCCTGCTGCTCACTCTGGTTTACCAAGGGTTATTTCCAGCTGCATCTTCAAAATCCTCCTCCAGTGTCTTCCCCTTTTCTCCCATTGCAAATGTGAACTGGAAGAGTCTGCCAGGAGGTAAATAATGTGCTGGGATCCCCAGTCTTGAATCTCTGGGTTTCTGGCTAAGCCCAAATGGTGGTAGGATGTCGTGTGTGTGATGCCTGAAATAGTCTCAGTCTGAAATGAAACCATTTCTCTGTCTCCTCTGCATCTTTTCAGGAGGGATTGATCACAGGAGAGATGGTAGAGATGCTGTTCTCAGATGACCCTGACCTACAGCTAGCAACCACTCAGAAATTCAGGAAATTACTCTCCAAAGGTAAAAATAACTCACCCCTGCCCCAGGATCTAACAGAGCCTGCTTTTTGCAAGGGTTTGTGCAGAAAAGCTTTGCAGCTTGGGGAAAATAAGTATCCACAATCTGGAAATGTGATCATCTCTTGTACTGCTGGTGATTGCCACTTGTGTGAATTGTACAGACAATTATTCTGCCGAGCTGCCCTGATGAGTTCAGTCCAGTTTGAGATAATTAAATTAACACTTCAGGCTTGTTATTCCCCTGCATGAGGCCTGTTCACTCTCTGACACTGCCGTGCTGTTTCAGAGCCAAATCCTCCAATAGATGAGGTGATAAACACTCAGGGAGTGGTGGAGAGATTCGTGGAATTCCTGAAAAGAAGTGAAAATTGCACATTACAGGTAAAGGAGATTCTTTTATCAATTCTTCAGGGTGTGGAGCTGTTTAACCTTTGCTTAGCAATGAGAATCCACAGGTGCTGTCAGGGAAAAATGATGTTTTGAACCCCAAAAAATGCAGATTATGTGATCTGTAGGAGAAGACAGAAGTAGTCTGTAATGGCCAGGCAAAAAAATAAATTGTAAATTGCTCTGAATTAAATTCTTGGAAAAACACTGGTGAAAAAATAACCTAATTCAGCTGCAGCTGGAGAGAGTTTGGCCTTCCTGTAGCTGATATTTCTGCTGGGAGCTGCTGGAGCCATGGGATAAACACAGGAAGAAACTGTGTGAGGAAAAACCTCCATTGCTGGAGGCTTTTAAGTAGAGGCCAAGAAATGTTAGAAATGGGTTGGACAGTGCTGATCCTGCCTGGGGCAGGGGGAAGGCCTGGGTGGCTTCCTGAGATTCCTTCCAGCTTGCTAACAGGTCCTGGTTCCTTTGGAGGGGTTCAAGAGACTTCCATACATGGAATTTGATCCAAGTTGATGACTGCTTTCATCTTTCTCCCTGCCTCTGGCCCCAGGCCATGGACCAGAGGGGCTTAATTTCCAGGAGAACTGGATGGAAATCTGATTTTAAACCAAGAAAGAGAGGCAAAAGCAGGGGATTTGCTGCTCAGCTCCCCTTGAACTCGCAGCATCTTTGGGATGTCAGATGAAATACCGAGAAATTTCTATTTCGTGTGTTTCTGCACTGTGTCTCTTCACTTTTCTTGCTGGGAAATGGTTGTGGAGATGAAATGATGTGGTGGTGACATCTTCTCTTGCTTGTCCTCTGAGCAGCTGTGGCCTCTGAGAAGGCTTTTAGCAGTTGTGGCTCTTTTATTGCTCAAGAAAATAAAATCCTTTAACTGCTGAGGTGTTCTCTTCCTTTCTCTCACAAAACCTTTGGTAGCAGAAGCTGCAGGAATTGTAGCCGGAATGTAATGACAGCTATTTTGCTAAATCAGGCTTTTTTTTTTTTTTAATTCCCATTTGTCACTTGTTTCAGTTTGAGGCTGCGTGGGCCCTGACAAACATCGCCTCGGGGACTTCCCAACAAACCAAAATTGTCATTGAGGCTGGGGCAGTTCCCATATTTATAGAGCTCTTAAACTCTGACTTTGAGGATGTTCAGGAACAGGTAAGGATCACTCCTTCCTCTGGGATTTTTTTGGGGAGAACCACACATTAAAAATGGCAGTGTTTCACCGGAGTGATCCCGACTGGCTCCAGAGCACACATGGAATGTTTGCCTGGAATTACAGGAAAGTTGCTTCCTTAGCACACTGCCTGTTTCTCCCTCTTAGAACCTGGGAATGCTAAAACTGGTGCTGTTTCCTTTCAGGCTGTCTGGGCATTGGGGAACATTGCTGGAGACAGCTCTGTGTGTAGAGATTACGTCCTTAACTGCGCTATTCTTCCTCCCTTATTAATGTGAGTAGCCACAAACAGTTGCCAGAGCAGTTCTTGGGAGTGCCACTGTGCCACAGTGCTGGAGCTGGCCCCACAGATTGCCTGGCAGTGTGTGATCCCTGGGAATCAAACCACTGGCTCAGATGAGTGGGACTCCTGTGGGTAATGTTCCTTCACACTGCACTGGGCTGCTCCTCCTGGAGTCACAGGGTGTCCCTGAGCTTCTGTTCTCTGCTTGGGATATGGATTTTTTTGGGTCTTGGAATGGGAGCAGTTCTCTCCCACCACCTCCCTCAGCGTGGTGATAATGTAGATCTGTCAGGCCTGGGTTCTTGTTGCTCTGACAGGAATTAATCTTTATCCCACTCCTGGAAAGGTGAGGCTTTGTCACAAATGGCTGATTTTGCTGTTCCTGGTGTCAGTCACAGGTGGCTGCCTGACTCCTCATCCCACAGGATTCACGTCCTCCTCAGAGCTCAGGCTCTTGAGGAGTTCGTGTCACTTGGTCTCTGGTGAGGGCTGGGAGTGTCTTCCTGGGCTGAACTGGAATGAAATATTTTAGTTTTAATTCCTTTGATTCCCTCTGCTTCCACATCAAGGACAATAATCCCTGGTAATTCTCTGTTCAGGCTCCTTACCACGTCCACCAGGCTGACAATGACACGGAACGCTGTCTGGGCCTTGTCAAACCTGTGCAGAGGGAAGAGTCCACCTCCTGAATTTGATAAGGTGAGAAGAAATGCCTTGTTGGCAGCCAGGTGATGGGGAGACAGCCAGTGAAGATGTTTGTCTGGGTTGTTTTGGGCTGTTGAACTCAAGGAG
>NW_008238365.1:1937988-1943515 GCF_000691975.1 Corvus brachyrhynchos
TCCTGCTGAGGTTGAGCTGGATGTTCAGCAGTGTTTGAGGACCTGTTTAATTTTTCCCAACCTTTCTGCTGGACCCCTCGAATAAGGGACAGGCTCAAGCTTCCCTAGAAAGTTTCTCTAAATCATTTTCTTATGAGCTCTGGAATTTTGGGACTTCAGTTATGACCAACAACTATTCTGAGACTTCTAAATGCTACAAACCATGACTCCTGGGAGCTGGGGTAGCTTCCCTTTCCAGGCAACCTAACTAAAGGTCCTGCTGCTTGCTTTTCAGGTGTCTCATCCTCCTTTGGTAACACAACAAATGTTTTAAATCAATGAGTTTTCACTTTTTTTAAAGTGCAAACTCACCTATCAAAGCTGGGAAGTCTGTGGTGAGGGGTGAAACCTGAATTGAGTGTAAATATAAACCCACTTAAAAGTGATTGTGGTGTCACTTGATGGTCTGAATCCTGAGCTGTTTAGGGTTCTTTAGAATCAGAAATGGAGCAGAGCTCTTTTATAGGAGCATGAGGAGCTTCCAAAGCTCAGTGTAATTCCTCAGTGTCATTTGAGTGTAGCAACAAAGCTGTTGAGGTGGCTTTGGACGCTGCTTAGGAGCTGTGGGAAGCTGCTGACTGGGAGGAGGGATCTGTGGCCGTGCAGGACTTTACCTGAGCAGTCAGCACAAGCAGGAGGGGTTTGCCTGCAGGTGTGGTGGTCCTGGCCTGTTGACTAACCCTGGGTGGTGGCTGTTGTTGCAGGTGTCTCCCTGCCTGCCAGTGTTGTCCCGATTGTTGTTCAACAGTGACTCTGACCTGCTGGCAGACGCGTGCTGGGCTCTGTCCTACCTGTCCGATGGTCCCAACGAGAAGATCCAGGCTGTGGTGGACTCAGGGGTGTGCAGGAGGCTGGTGGAGCTCTTAATGTGAGTATCTGCCAGGCTGGGAGCAGGACACATAAAAAATCCCATCAGAGCATTCCAAACCTCCTGTGCACACGGGGTCCAGGCACCTGAGCTGACCTGGGATGGTGTAGGAGGATCTGGAGCAGGTTCACAGCTGTAATTTGCTGGTTTGTCTTCCTGAGCTGAAGATTTTCCAGTTTTTCTCTACACTATGGAAACGCACTTGTGTTGGTCTCAATATCTGCCCCAAAAATTTACAAATTTGCTGCTCAAAGAAACCTTATCCCTGTAAGTTTCTGAAATTGGATCACAGGAGTGTGGGCCAACTACACAGACAACTGGGAGGAACTTCACTCTCCCTTCCCAGATTTCCTGAATGATGGCAGAGTGTTGTGTGCTCTCAAACTTCAAATGGAAGCCTGGTTATGAGGCAAATCAAAGAACAGTGCCTAGGAAAAATCAGTTTGACTTTGTTTCTCCAAAATCCATATGGAAAAGAGGATGGAATTGGGATGCAAGGGATCAAACTGTGTTGCAGCTTTGTTTTCAGTGGCAATATGCTCAGCTTCCCATGTGTTCTGTGTGGCAGGGGATGGAATCCTAAGGAAATAATGCAGATGGGATAACGGGGAGGGGAATACTGCGAATATCCCGGGGATCTGATGGATTTGGGTTTGTCCTTGCACGGTTTTCCTGCAGGCACAACGATTACAAAGTGGCCTCTCCAGCTCTTCGAGCAGTTGGCAACATCGTGACAGGGGACGACATCCAGACCCAGGTGAGAGGAGAGGAATTCCCTGCAGGGGGTGCAGTGGCTGTGCCTGGATCGGGTGATCTCACTTCTTCTTTTGTCCCAAAGGTGATCCTAAACTGCTCAGCCCTGCCTTGCCTCCTACATTTATTAAGCAGTCCCAAGGAATCCATCAGGAAAGAGGCGTGCTGGACCATATCCAACATCACAGCAGGGAACAGAGCACAAATCCAGGTACAGTTTTCTCCTTCCTGCCTGCAGTGATCCCAAATTCCAAGCTCAGCATTAAGGATTTGCAGCTTTTTCCTTACCCTGACTCTTAGAGGCTGGATTTGGTCACATCTCTTATTCTGCAGTAATTTTACCAATTTGCTTCTGCCAAACGAGCTAAAGAAGAGCTTGGGAATGGCACCAGCACATGGACTGAGGTTGGATCACTGGAATAAGAGGAGATACAGCCCCTATTTCTCCATCCTCAATCCCTTTGAAGAGCTGGAGCTCGTTGAGGTTTAATTATCCTTTTCCTGACCTACATAGGGAGGCAGAGCAGTGCTTTCAGCGTTCCTAGGGATTGTCTGCTGTGCTGGTTATGGAATATCTGCTGTTTAATAGGATTTGCCTGAGGAATAAAACCCAGGAATCACTGAAGGGTACAGCTTGGGAAGTTCTTTACGCTGAGATACGGAGGTAGAGGTTTCTTTCAGGTGCTGAGAAGCCTTTTGGGAACAACACTGCCAATCCCAACCCCTCTCCCTGCCCTCTCTTCCCAGGCAGTCATAGATGCCAACATTTTCCCAGTGCTGATAGAAATCCTACAGAAAGCAGAATTCCGCACGAGGAAAGAGGCAGCCTGGGCCATCACCAACGCCACGTCAGGAGGGACTCCTGAGCAGATCAGGTATTCCCTGAGGGGCCTCCTCCTGGGGCACATCTGGCTGGGTTCCTGGGAGCTTGGCCTTGATGGGAATTGCCAGACAAAGGAGGAATTTGGAGGAGTTCTGGAGAGAACCTGAGCCAGGAAGAGCTGGGTTGTAACTTGGAATTTCCTTCTGGATGAGGGTAATTTAGTCCCAAACTTTGTCCATGCCTCTTTGGATAGCATAGGTTAAGTGTCCAGACTTAATGACAGATGAAATTCCAGTGGGGACTTAATTTGAGCAGCTCCTGGATTTCAGAAGTGGCTCCTTTGCTTAAAAAAAAAGAGATTTCTGAAAATAAGGGGTTGTACAAATGCAAATAAATGGATCAAAATTAACCTTGCCGAGCAGTAAACGTGTATTTTAAGGTAAATTTATGCATTTCGTATTTTTATGAAAAATTCTTATAGATTTTATGGATTTCCCTTTCCAAGGGAGCAGAGGTGATGCTTCCCAGCTCCTGAGCACGCAGTGGATGTTGGTGCTGCTCTCTCTCTCCAGGTACCTGGTGAATTTGGGTTGTATCAAGCCTCTGTGTGACCTGCTGACTGTCATGGACTCCAAGATTGTTCTGGTGGCACTGAATGGGCTGGAGAACATCCTGAGGCTGGGAGAGCAGGAAGCCAACCAGAGTGGGACTGGGATCAACCCCTACTGCAGCCTGATCGAGGAGGCCTATGGTAGGTGGGGCTTTGGGCACTGCAAGGGTCTCTTGGCTGCTTTTCTGCTCTGTTGAGAGGTTTATTATATTCCAAAATAGCCAATATTTGTTCCAAAAGATTTTCAAACTCATTTATTGGGCGAGGAGAAAATACTTGGAAGTAAAAGCTCTGATCTGGAGTCCAAGCTGAATGGCACCAGAAATGAGCTGAGCTAAGTAAAAAGTGACAGTTCTGGGTCTAAAATTGCTCTGACTCTTCACAGCTGAGCACTGGAAATCCAGGGAGACTTTGCTTTTCCCTGGAGTGACTTAATTTGGTGGTGATGGATTTTTTTTTTTTTCTTTTTTTTTTTTTTTTTTGTCCTGCTCTCGATGCTTTGAGGAGGAGCACGTTCCTATTTTGGTCTGATTTGCCCTCTCATTACTCTGAGTGTCCTGATTCTCCCTGGAAGAGTAATTCCTGGAATTCTTGAGGGTATATTGTGCATGGATGCTTTCAGTGCAGCACTGGATTTAATTAGGGCAGCGAAAGCTGGAGGCTGCTGCTCCTCCCTACCCCCTGCAGCTACCAAATTCCTCACAGCCAGCTGTTTGAATTCCACTGGAATCTGGGATGAGCCTCCAGCTAGGAGCACATCTGCATGAGCTAAACCTGCCTGGCAGGGATGAGATCCAGGGGCAGCTTTGGAATAGTTGGATTTAGGTGTCAGTTCTGCTCCCAGAAGAGAGCGACGAGGATGGAGAGTGGATTTCTTTGTTTCATCCCTTTGCACTTTTTTCTCCCTCAAAGGTTTGGATAAAATAGAATTCCTCCAGAGCCACGAGAACCAGGAGATCTACCAGAAAGCCTTTGATTTGATCGAGCACTACTTTGGGGTGGAGGACGATGCGGCCGTGGCTCCCCAGGTGGATGAGAACCAGCAGCAATACATCTTCCAGCAATCCGAGGCTCCCATGGAAGGATTCCAGCTATAATACGCCCTGGGGAGAATCCCCAAAACAACAACAACAAAAAAAACCCAAAACAACCACCACAAACTTTCTGGAAAGTTTGGGAGAGCAGCTGCTGGTCTTGGCTGGGAAGGCTGGACATCCACTCCACCTGTTTAGGAAAGCTCTGCAAATACAAACAGCGCTCGGTCCTCCCGGAAAGAAGGGGAATTTCTGCTCCTTGTTTCTTTGGGCTGCTGCTCCCGTGGCTTTGGAGGCAGGAGGGACACGGAGGTGACAGGTGGCACCTCTTGGTGGCTTCTTCTTTGTGGTGGTGTCTCCCCAATGCAGTTCTTACCTCGGGTACTCCGGCCTTGGGTTGGGTGAGGACACGGAGAGGAGGGAGCTGTTCTGGCCACAGTAATTCTGAGAAATGTGGGTTGATCTATTTAATTTTTTCTTCTTTTATTTTTTTTTGGTTTTTTTTGTTTTTTTTTTTTTTTTTGGTTTTGCACATGTTACTCTTTATTAAAGACTCTTAATATGCCAAGAGCAAAGTTTAGCCCTGGCTTTCCTCCCAGGGCCCAGTTCCCTGATGCAAAATACTGAAAATGGACAGAAAAATGAGAAATTCTCTCACTGCTGGGAAGTTTGTTTTTGTTGTTTTTTTTTTTTTTTTTTTCCTGCTGCTTCCCTTTGTCTAGATATTTTTTTTGGTTGTTTTTTGAAGAACTGCTAGTGGTATTTCCAAGGAGTCAAAAAAAAAAAAAAAAAAGGAAAAAAGGACCCAGACAAGAGCCCAAAGATGGGAACTGGGGTGGCTTTTTTTGGAGCAGGAAGCACAGCTGCTGTTGCACAGGTTTGGTTTGCATTGTACTGACTGCTACCAGAGCTCTGAAATGCTGAAACCCACCTTCATCTTTACTTGAAATACTTTATTTTCC
The DNA here is from genome assembly GCF_000691975.1 of Corvus brachyrhynchos. Classification (NCBI taxonomy): domain Eukaryota; kingdom Metazoa; phylum Chordata; class Aves; order Passeriformes; family Corvidae; genus Corvus; species Corvus brachyrhynchos. The sequence goes on from NW_008238365.1 coordinate 1,943,078, forward strand.
ATGAGAAACGTGGTCTGAATTCTGGGTTTTTCCTGCCTTGGGGTGGTTTGGGGTGGAGGAAGATTTCTCTCCACCTGCCAGTGGTGGTGGGAGCTCCAGCAGCACCAGGTTTTCAGGTTTACCTCCTGCTCACAGTCGGATAATGCACATTTTACTTCCAAAAACGACAAATCTCTGTATTTTTTATATTATAGATAGGTAGATTATTTGTCTAATTGGGCCACAGAGAAAACTATATATATGAAATTTCTGCAATTCCTGTAAATAAGCACTGTGAGGCAGGCACACCTGGAAACCACCGGGCTCAGGGCTGGCCCGCTGCTTCTCCCGTTCCCTCCCATCCTCTGTGCGTGACCACGGAGCTCCCCGAGCCTCCTCGGCGCTTTTTGAGTGACTTTGCCACGATTTCATTAAAAACAGAGGAGCAAACACAGAGCT
>NW_008238365.1:1944867-1950671 GCF_000691975.1 Corvus brachyrhynchos
CAGGAGCCCGGGCGGGGCGGGTCCCGGCGGGGGGCACGGGAAGGGGCTCTGCCTTCTCTGGGAACAGCCCCGTCCTTCCCTCTAGACCAGCAGCATCCTCAGCTCCCATTTCCCAGAGGATGGGAAGGCTGAGAACATCCAAGCCCCTCGGGGGTGAGGAGCTGGGGTTTCAGGCTCTCTTTGGCCGGGGGAATTCAGTAGGAATTGGTCTGTGTGCTGTGCAGGCTCCATTCTCTGGGTCAGCTTTGAAATCCGAGAGTTGGGAAGGACAGAAAGGCCCTCTAGACCAGCAGCATCCTCAGCTCCCATTTCCCAGAGGATGGGAAGGCTGAGAACATCCAAGCCCCTCGGGGGTGAGGAGCTGGGGTTTCAGGCTCTCTTTGGCCGGGGGAATTCAGTAGGAATTGGTCTGTGTGCTGTGCAGGCTCCATTCTCTGGGTCAGCTTTGAAATCCGAGAGTTGGGAAGGACAGAAAGGGCTGAGGGGGTTAAAATTCTGTTATCTGGGGGTTGGGAGGTTCTGCTTTGCTCCAGGAGGGGGTCCCAGCTCTCCACAGCTGGAATAGGAGTTGTCCTGACACAAACTGGGAGCCAGGCGATGCTTTCCTCAGCACAGAGCTCCTGCAGGGAACAGGCTCCTTCCCAGCCTGGGCCGATGACTCCTAAAATCCTCCAGGTGTCCTTAAAGTCGCTCCCTCTCTGTTTCTGCAGAGCCTGAGAGGGTGGAAAGGCTGTGATGAAGAACCAGGGAGTGGAGACCAAAGAAGCTCCACGTCCTTCCAGAACAAGCAGCAGGATGGGGCTGGAAGAGGGAGACTCACCAGAGGCTGCAGCAGCCCCGGAAGGTGAGGGATCCCTGGAGACCAGGGAATTCTGTCCCTGCCCACGGCTGGGGGCAGTGCTGGCATTCCCTGGAATGTGTGAGGGCGGGTTTGAGCCTGGGAAGAGCCAGGGAGCTGCTTTTTCTGCATGAGGCTGGGCTGCCGTATCCAGCTCTTTGTAGGGGCAGAAAATCCTGGGTTTTTCCCCCTATTTCTGTGTGTGTGCAGTCCTGGAGGAGTTATCCTTTCCTGGCTGCTGCCAGGATGTTCTGCCTGCTCCATCCCTGCTGCTTAGGGATGCTTGATCCCAGGGATCCAGCTGCTCACCCAGGTTTAAAATCCATTGTCATGCTAAAAAGCCCAACCCTGGAGATCCGAGCTGCCAATTCCTGCGGGTGGAAAAAGCTCACACACAACCTGCTTTCCTTAAAAAAAAAAAAAAAAGAGGGGAGAGGGGGGAATTTTCCCTCTTGACAGATGTCAGGGGCTTGGTCATGCTCTGCTGATCAAAGGAGAGGCTGTTGGGAATGCCCTGCCATTGTCAGGGCAGCCGGCTGGAGACGCAGCCGGAACAAAGCAGCTTATCCTGCTGGAAGTCCAGCCAGGAAAAACCTCCCATTCCCTGTGTGCTTCCAGCAGGCTGAGGAGGGGGGAGCCTCATGCTTTGTGTTGCCGTTTTTCCCCCCAGCTCCCCTCACTCAGGAGGATCCCAAATCCTCCCGTCCCGCCGTGCGCGACGTCTCCGAGGAGCTGAGCCGGCAGCTGGAGGACATCCTGAACACCTACTGTGTGGATGCCAGCCAGGAGAACCCGGGGGAGGACGGAGGGCAGGGAGAGCCCCCCGAGCCCGAGGAACCCGACAAGGGCCGGAGCGAATCCCCCAGGAACGGGGAGCAGGAGCCGGGCGGCCCCGAGATGAACGGGGAGAAGGAGAACACCAAGGGAAGCGAGGAATTCCGGCCCGGAGAGGAGGGCGGCGAGCGGGATCAGAAGAAGGCTCAGGAGAAGAAGAAAGCCAAGGGTTTAGGTGAGGGATTCCCTGCTCCAGCTGAGGAGCTGAGGATATCAGTGCGTGGATGAATGGATTTTGTACCACGCTGGTGGTCCTCGGTGAAATCAGAGCCCTGGATGGGTTTGGGAACGTCCTCCTGTGCTGTGGGAGTGAGGAATGCACCCAGTGCAGCCTCTGAATCCCGTGGGTTTCTCTTCTGCTGGGCACAGCTGGCTCCAGCCAGCCCAGGGATGGTTTTCCCCTCCAAAATCCAGGTCTCTCCCCAGCTGCTCCCGTTGTTCTCCTGGGAAGGCACCAGGCACCTGCTCAGTCCCTCTTTTCTTCACCTTTCCGAGCCAGAACTCTCTGTAAAGCCGTGTTATCCTATTTATTTAGTTATTCCTGTTCCACATCTCATTCCAGGCAAGGAAATCACTTTGCTGATGCAGACCCTGAACACCCTGAGCACGTCAGAGGAGAAACTGGCAGCGCTCTGCAAGAAATACGCTGAGCTGGTGAGTCCTGGGGCTGGGGGAGGATGTGGCAGCTCAGGGAGGCAGGAGAGGGCTTTGAGAGGGACATTCCAGGGATACACTGGAGCTTTGTGGTGTCCTGGGTTCTCTCCAGTGCTGGATAGGAGAGGGTGGGCGTTGCTGGGTCAAGCCTGGTGTTGTTTGTGAAGCGTGGACAGGAGGAATTTTGGCAAATCTGGGTGCAGGAGGAGCTCAGATCTGTTTTCACACACTCAAAGCCTGATCCCGCGTTTAACCAGACTCAGTTCTGGGCACAGGTGGGGTTCCAAGCATGGATCTGGAACTGGAGGAGGTTTGGGGCTGCCTGTGCATGTCCAAAGTGTCCGTGGGTGGGTTTTTCCTGGGCTGGGGGAACCTGCAGGTCCTTCAGATTCCAGCAGGATGGGAATTCAGGAAGGAGAAAGGCCCTTGGGCTCTGTGTCACCCTGCCCTGTCACACAACTCACAGCGAGCTCGTGCCCCCTCAGCGGGGCACAGCTCTGCCCTGCTGCATCCCAGCCCTCTGCTCCCCTTTCCCAGCTGGAAGAGCACCGGAATTCCCAGAAGCAGATGAAGATCCTGCAGAAGAAGCAGAGCCAGCTGGTGCAGGAGAAGGATCACCTGCAGAGCGAGCACAGCAAGGCCATCCTGGCGCGGAGCAAGCTGGAGAGCCTGTGCCGGGAGCTGCAGAGGCACAACCGCACCCTCAAGGTGAGTTTCTTCAGGCTCTGCTCCTTCCCGAGCTCTTGGATCCCTTCCCCATGAGCCATTTTGGCAAATCCACCTTTCCCAGTGCTTGCCTCCACTCGGCCATCAGGGCAGTGCTTTAATTTTGGTGTTGAGCCAGCATTACCCACAGCGTCCAAGTTGTTCCTTCGGGGTTTATCCACTGAAAAAAGGGAAGGGGGAAGGCTCTGAGTGCTCTGCTGATGGATGTAAGGAGGCTGGATGGCTTGGGAGCATTAATTTGGGCGATCTCCTCCCTTCCCTACCGTGTCCCTCACGCAGGAGGAGGGCGTCCAGCGCGCCAGGGAGGAGGAGGAGAAGAGGAAGGAGGTGACCTCGCACTTCCAGGTGACGCTGAACGACATCCAGCTGCAGATGGAGCAGCACAACGAGCGGAATTCCAAGCTGCGCCAGGAGAACATGGAGCTGGCCGAGAGGCTCAAGAAGCTCATCGAGCAGTACGAGCTGCGGGAGGAGGTGGGTCCGGGCAGGGCCTGCCCAGGGAAGGCTGTTCCTGCTTCCAGAGGGGAGGAGGAACTCGTGGATCTTTCCCTGACCCGTGGTGTTCCCCCGGCAGCACATTGACAAGGTGTTCAAGCACAAGGAGCTGCAGCAGCAGCTGGTGGATGCCAAACTGCAGCAGGCCCAGGAGATGCTGAAGGAAGCGGAGGAGAGGCACCAGCGGGAGAAGGAGTTTGTAAGTCTTGGTTGGACTTTTCTGCTTTTTGCCTCTTACTGCGCATCCCTGAGTGTTATCCCAGATGTTGGCATGCCCAGTGGCTGCTTCCTGAGAATCTTCAGGAGCCCTGCTGGAGCCCTGCTGTGCTCCTCGTGCCTCTGCTGTGCCAAGAGCATTCCCAGACAATGCTTTGCTCTTTCCCAGCTGCTGAAGGAAGCTGTGGAATCGCAGAGGATGTGTGAGCTGATGAAGCAGCAGGAGACCCACCTCAAGCAGCAGGTGAGTTCCCTGCTCTCTGTGCTCAGCCTGCTGTGTTTGGGGGGGTTTCCCTCCTTCCCTAAGCAAGGAACGACCCAAAGTTCCTTAATCTGGAAAACAGAGGGGCAGGATCCCTCCTGGGCTTGGTTTTGGTGAGCTGAGACTTTGTTCAGGGATCGTTTTCCAGCACTGGCAGCAGTCATGGGATCACCCTGCCGCAGGCAGGAGGTGTTTGTAGAACACTCTGCTCCGAGGATGTTTCCCTAGGACAGAATTTTCCTTTGGCAGAGCAGCTCCTGCTGTTTGTCCGTGTCCCAGGGCAGCAGCTCAGCCCTGTGCTGGCCTCTCCCCTCTCAGGGATTGGGTGCCATGAGCTCCCTGTCTCTCCCCACAGCTGGCTCTCTACACAGAGAAGTTTGAGGAGTTCCAGAACACCCTCTCCAAAAGCAGTGAAGTGTTCACGACCTTCAAACAGGAGATGGAGAAGGTGGGTGACGCTTTTTCCTCGCTGCTGGGAGCTGGAAGAGCCCCAGCTCCATCATTTCAGTTCTTTTTGGGTCTAGACCCGTCTGGGGCGACACTTGAGGACCTGTGGGATGTCACTGCAGTAAAATAAATTTATTTTGGGGTGTCCTGAGCAGGGCCAAGAGCTGGACTTGGATCTCTGTGGGTCCCTTCCAACTCAGGGCGTTCTGTGACTCGATTTGTGCCCTTCCTGTGGTTCTGTAGATGACCAAGAAAATCAAGAAGCTGGAGAAGGAGACCACCATGTACCGCTCCCGCTGGGAGAGCAGCAACAAGGCGCTCCTGGAGATGGCAGAAGAGGTGAGGGGAGGCTCTGGAGCAGCTGGGGAGGGGTGGGATGGGGACAGGACGGGTCCTGCCTTGGTGCTCTGTGGGGGCAGAGGGGAAGGAAGCTGTGATGCTGCTGTGGGTGCTGAAGGGATTTTCCTCTTGGGTTTCCCTAGAATCAGTCATGGGATGGTTTGAGTTGGAAGGGACCTTAAAAGTTCATCCAGTTCCACCCCGTTTCAGGACAAGCAAGATCCTACCCCAAAAGGCATTGTTAAAGCTTCACAGGATCCCAGAAGGGTTTGGGATGGAAGGAGCTTAAAGATCACCCAGTGCCACCCCCTGCCATGGGCAGGGACACCTTCCACTATCCCAGAGTGCTCCAAACCTGGCCTTGGACGCTTCCAGGGATGCAGGGGCAGCCACAGCTTCTCTGGGAATCTGTGCCAGGGCCTCACCACCCTCACAGGGAGGAATTTCATCCCAATATCCCATCTAACCCTGCCCTCCCTCCATTTAAAACCATCCTCCTGCTCTGTCCTATCCCCCCCATATCCCTCTGGGCTTTCATCTGTCCTCTTCTTCCCCTCCTCCTACAGAAAACCCTTCGGGACAAGGAGCTGGAGGGGCTCCAGGTGAAAATCCAACGCCTGGAGAAGCTGTGCCGGGCGCTGCAGACGGAGCGCAACGACCTCAACAAGAAGGTGCAGGACCTGTGTGCCCACACGGAGCTGCTGGAGCCCTTGAAGGACCCATCCCGGGACAGCTCCGAGGCCGTGGGGAGCGCTCCGGATTCCCTGAGCTCGGGAAAGGCCACGCAGAGCCCGGATCCCGCGGAAATCCCGGCAGAACTGAGCACGGGAGGCGCGGGGCAGAGCGGGACTGAGGAGGGGATTCGGGGCACTGACTGAGCCCCGGGCAGGGCGCTGAGGTGTGGGGTGAGGGAGGGTGGCCTGGGAGCTGCTTGGACTCCCCTCTCCCGGTGCTGGGACAGGTGGAAAAGGACAGGACGCAGCCCTCCTGGGG
>NW_008238365.1:1950707-1952432 GCF_000691975.1 Corvus brachyrhynchos
GGATATCCATGAGGAGCAGAAGGGCCCAGCTCCCTGCCTGTGTGAATATTGAAGCTATGGAGCCTCAACTGATCGTCCCTCTCACTAAAAGACCTTGGCACTGGCAGGCTCAGGAAAGCAGATCCAGCAGTGCCGGGGACAAGGGACACAACGAGCCCAGCCTGGAGTGAAAGTGGAGCTGGGAGAATTCCAGAGCATTCCCAGAGCTGGATTCTCCCTCTTCCCTCTGCCAGGCAGGAGGGAGCTCCCGGACTGGCTCTTGCTGGCAGCTCGTGTGTGAGCTGAGGGCACAAGAGGCCGTTCCTCTCCTCTCCGTGGGTTCTGTGTGTGGAATGGGGACGAGGAGAAGCAGGAAGGGGGTGCCTGGTCCCAGTCCCGGGCTTTTTGCTCTTCCCAGGCCCTGCCAATGTCTCAACCGCCTTACGATTCACAGTTGCCTCTTTGCTGAACGCACACGTGCACAAAGTGTATTAAACAGTTAATCCAAAGGTCTCATTCCCAAGTGTTTTGCATCGTTGTGCACAGGGATTGGGGAGGTGCCCTCGAGCCCCTCTGCCCCAGCCCTGGAGGCATCCACGGAGCTGGGACTCGAGGAGGATCAAACCTCAGCCCTGTGCGTGCTCCACGAGCTGCTGCTCCAGCCGGATCGCCGGGATCAGCTCCAGGACTGCGCCGTGGGGCTGCTCCCAACGTGGGCTGCCTGTGCTATCCCAGCCCTGCTTTTCCTTCCCCTCTCTGCCTGGAAGAGCATCTCCCCAGCGCTGCCTCACCCTGCAGGGCCTGGATGTGCTGGGAGGGAGTTTAGGGACAGACATGGGACCTGCTGGCACCGGGTTTTGGGATTTTCTTTTAGTTTCTCAAGGCTTTTCTCTTTTCGCTGTTCTTTTGGAAGACTTGACTCGCTTCAAACCTCGCTGCAGCTTCTCTTTGTGACAGACTTTACTCCCAGCGTTGCCTTCCTCCTGCTGGAAGCTGAAGCCAGCTGCCTGGAGACGTTCCCCACCGTGGATGTGTCCAGTGGATCGGTCTGGGATTCTCTTCTGGCAACGCAGCTGCTCTCACATCTTCCCTCCGTGAAGGACCTGTCTCCGTGTCCCCTTCTCCTCCAGGTGATCCCAGGGAATCCAGGTCTAAGGAAGGCAGCAGGGATGGGCCCTGAGTCTCCACAGGACATCCACTAGGACAATCCCTGGAGCTGAGCGTGGCTTTGTCTTCCAGCCCCTCGCCCTCAGTGCGGTTCCCTCGGGATGATCCACGAATGTAGCTCTGGCCTGGTGGGACCCCCCCATTCCCAGCAGCCGGGCTGAGCGAGGGCTGCTGCCGGCATCTGGACTTCTCCTCCCGCTGTTCAGTAAAAGGGAAAACCCCTTAGAAATTCACCAAACCCCCTTTTTTCCCCATCTTTTCCCCGTTACGGTACAGAAACCTCCGCGGGAGCTGTTGTGTGTATCCTGTATCCAATAGAAACACTCCCGACCTCGCTCCTGCCTCTGGTGTCTCTCGTTCTTTACCACGGGGGGAATGAGGATTTTGGGGTGTGGGGTGGCCACATCAACCTCTGTGGGACACAACTTCCCTGTATCCCAGGGCTCTGATCCTGCCTTTCCAGTGGGTATGGGCAGGGGGAGGCTGGCAGGGACGTTTCGCTGCAGTGAGGTGGGATGTCCTTGCTAAGAGGGGACACTGGCCCAGCGCGGGGCATCTCAGCGTGGCTCTCCCTCCCCG
>NW_008238365.1:1953762-1954128 GCF_000691975.1 Corvus brachyrhynchos
GGCGGCCAGGGCGGCCAGGGGGGCCCCGCGGGAGCCCGGCCGGAGCCCCCGGGGCGATGCCAACGCCGTGTTCCCCGCGCAGGACGAGCAAGGAGCGGGCGCGGGCGGGCGCGGGGGGGTCCCGGGGGGCCCCGCTCCAGCACAGCTTCCTCACGGATGTGTCCGACGTGTGCGAGATGGAGGGGGGGCTGCTCAGCCTCCTCAGCGACTTCCACTCGGGAAAGCTGCAGGCGTTCGGTGAGGGGAGGGATTGGGGTGCGTGGGGTGAGGGTGGGGTGGATCCGTAGGGAAGGAGGGATGGGCTGGGAGATGGAGGGATGGAGGGATGGAGGGATGGATGGAGGGAGGGATGGATGGATGGATGGC
>NW_008238365.1:1954197-1955188 GCF_000691975.1 Corvus brachyrhynchos
TGGATGGATGGATGGATGGATGGATGGATGGATGGATGGATGGAGGGGTGGAGGGATGGATGGGCTGGGGAATGGAGGGATCCATGCACAGGGAAGGGGTGATGCACAGGGTGGAATTCTGGATCCGCAGGGAAGGGGCGGGATGGGGAATGGGACTGATCCACAAGGAACAGGCTGGGATGGGGAAAATGTTGGATCCATAGGGAAGAAATGGGCTGGGGGATTTGACAGATCCTTTCCATGGGCGCAGGGAAGGAGTGGAATGGGGGAATGCCATGGATGTTTCCCCTGGATCCAGGGAAGGAATGAGCAGGGGCTGTGGTGGATCTTTCCCCAGGGAAGGAGTGCTCCTTCGAGCAGCTGGAGCACGTGCGGGAGATGCAGGAGAAGCTGGCGCGGCTCCACTTCGGCCTCGACGTGTGCGTGGAGGAGCTCCCGGAGGAGCAGAAGAAGGTGGCGGCCAACAGGAACCTGGACCAGCTGCTGGCACACGTGAGTGTCACCCCTGTCCCCTGCCAGGGCCGGGACACCCCCGGGGTCCCCTCCGGTCCTTCAGCCTCTTCCTTTGCTCCCACAGCTGGAAGAGCTCAGCAGCTCCATGTATCCTTGGTGGGGAGCGGGGGCGGCCTGGTGGCACTGGTGGCACTGGTGGCAGTGACGGTGGCGCTAGGAGGCACTGGTGATGACGGCAGTGACATGGGTGGCACTGATGGCAGTGCGGTGGCGCTGGGTGGCACTGGTGATGACGGCAGTGACACTGGTGGCAGTGACGGTGGCACTGGAGGCACTGGTGATGATGGCAGTGACATGGGTGGCACTGGTGGCACTGGTGGCAGTGACGGTGGCACTGGAGGCACTGGTGGCACTGGTGACAGGGACGGTGCTGGCGCTTCCCCTTGACCCGCTCTCAGACAGAAGCTGCACCTGGCCGAGAGCTCGGACCCCGAGGACGCTGCGGCCTGACCCCGGCCCGGCTCCCGGCCCAGCCCCG
>NW_008238365.1:1957291-1961023 GCF_000691975.1 Corvus brachyrhynchos
GGGGAACATTCCCGGGAGTCGGGGGTGGAGGGGAACATTCCCGGGAATCGGGAGTGGAGGGGAACATTCCCGGGAATGGGGAGCGGGGAGAACACTCCCAGGAATCGGGAGCTGAGGGAACATTCCCGGGAATGGGGAGTGGGGAGAACATTCCCAGGAATCGGGAGCGGAGGGGAACATTCCCGGGTGTCGGGAGCTGGGGGGAACATTCCCAGGAATCGCGATATTTTCTTATATATATTTTCTTTTATATATTTTCTTTTGTATATTTTAATAGTTTCTTTTATATTTCCTTTCTATTTCTTGGTATTTTCCTCTGTATTTTCTTCATATTTTCTTCCTATTCATCTTCATATTTTCTTCATATTTTCTCTTCCATTTTATTTTTATTTCTTGATATTTTCTTTGTATTTTCTTCCTATTGATCTTCATATTTTCTTCATAGTCATCTTCATATTTTCTCTATATTTTCTTCCTATTCATCTTCATATTTTCTTCATATTTTCTCTTCCATTTTATTTTTATTTCTTGATATTTTCTTTGTATTTTCTTCCTATTCATCTTCATATTTTCTTCATATTTTCTTCCTATTCATCTTCATATTTTCTTCATATTTTCTTCATATTTTCTCTTCCATTTTATTCCTTTTAGACTTTCTTGGGTTTTTTTAAATATTTTCCTCAGATTTTCTTTCCCTCCCCCTGTATTGGGGTTTTTTTTGGTTTATTCCTCTTTTCCCTTGGGCAGCCCCTCCCAGGGAAGCTCTTGGATCCAGGGAAGGCTGCAGAGAACAATGAGACCATTCCCAAAAAAACCCTGGAGAAGCCGGATCCCCCTGGACCAGAGCGGGCTGGGGGCTGTGGGAACACCCCCTCCTCAGCCCCCCTGCCCAGTGAGACAACCCCAAACCCCCCAAATTTGGGGTCTGGTGCTGATAAAATCCCGGGAAAGGAGGGAAGAGCCTGGACAGGGAGCGAGGAGTGGGACAACGACAGCGAATGGGACAGCAGCGACCTCGGAGCCAGCCCGGGTAAGGGACACGGATAAAAACCTCGGGAACATCTCGGGAAGGTTGGAACAACTCCCACAATCGGGATCTTTGTGATAACAATGGGATTTTCTCCCATTTTTGGGGCAGAAATCCCAGCGGACCTGCGGGGCGTGCCCCGCTCGGAGCTCCAATCCTACAGGAAGCATCTCCTGATGGAGCTGCTGTGGATCCAGCAGGCCATCGCCAGCAGGAAAAACGTGAGGAGCTGCTCCTGCCTCTTCCCAAACGGGAAAGATGGGCTGGACAGTGCCAGGGATTCCTTTTTCCAGGGATTTGGGTGGATGTGGCAGGGATTTGGCTCTGGGATTTAATCACGGGGTGCTTGGTTTTCTTGGGCTCGCAGTTCCTGCTGCTGAAACGGAAGCTGGGAATTCCCGAGCGCTCCGGAGGCGTTCCCGAGTTTTTGGATTGGTTTGGAGAAGCCCTGGAGCTGCAGCAGCACTCCTGATGGGACAGGGGCAGCTCAGGAGCAGCTCCAGCACGGTGGGATGGAGCTGGATTTTTCCGGATTTTTCACTCCAGAAAAAATGGTTTATTTCTTGGGAATGTGATATTTGGTCCGAGCAGGATTAAACATCCGCAGCCAGGGGGGTTGTGGCGTGTCCTGGAGGGATCCATCCCACCAAATCCCTGTTTTTCTTGGCTGAGCTGGATGATCCCAGTGGGAAATGGGAGGATTTTCCTTTCCAGAAGGTGCTTTTGGTGCTGGTGTGGAAGTGGAATGGCTGAGGGCAGCAGGGACCTGCAGGAACGAGCTCTTCCCACAGAACTGTGGGGGTTCCATGTGGGAATCTGGGTTTGGGATGGATCTGGGATCTCCAAGTGGGGGATTTTGGGGAATCTGAGTGTTTGGGATGGATCTGGGATCTCCAAGTGGGGGATTTTTGGGAATCTGAGTGTTTGGGATGGATCTGGGATCTCCAAGTGGGGGATTTTTGGGAATCTGGGATCTCCAAGTGGGGGATTTTTGGGAATCTGAGTGTTTGGGATGGATCTGGGATCTCCAAGTGGGGGATTTTTGGGAATCTGAGCGTTTGGGATGGATCTGGGATCTCCAAGTGGGGGATTTTTGGGAATCTGAGCTGTGTGTTTGGGATGGATCTGCAACATCCACGACCTCCAAGTGGTGGATTTTGGGGAATGGGGCTGGGATCTCGAAGTGGGGGATTTTGAGGGGTCTGGGATCTCCAAGTGGGGGATTTTTGGGAATCTGAGTGTTTGGGATGGATCTGGGATCTCCAAGTGGGGGATTTTTGGGAATCTGGGATCTCCAAGTGGGGGATTTTTGGGAATCTGAGTGTTTGGGATGGATCTGGGATCTCCAAGTGGGGGATTTTTGGGAATCTGAGCTGTGTGTTTGGGATGGATCTGCAACATCCACGACCTCCAAGTGGTGGATTTTGGGGAACACTCAAGTGCTGAGCTGGGAGGAGTTCCCCGGCTGTGCTGGGCAGGTGGGGAGGGAGGGCCCATCCCTCCTGATCCTCGGGATGAGCCTCATTCCCGCTTTTCCTCTGGCTCTGGGCGTTTCCTCCTGGGGCAGAGCCAGGAAAGGAGCTGGTGCTTTGTCAGTTCCTTCAGCTCAGGGACATTCCAGTCCAGGAACATTCCACATTCCCAAGTGCTGCTGGGGTTCCCTGCCCTGCGTGGACACTGCAGCCCTGTGGATCCTTCTGTTCTGGGATGATTTCGATTGTTTTCTTGGGAATAAACAAATTTTTCCTGATGCTGAACCTGTTCCTGCCTTCCTGATTTCTCCTGCCTCGTGCCAGGTGTGTCCATGGCATGCTTTAACCTGTTCCAGGATCTTTGGGATTTCCCAAGCAGTGACCAGAGCTGCTGCCATGGAGCTGCTGATCCATAAATCCTGCAGAGCTCACAGATCTGGATTAAATCCCTGAGGGATGCCAGTGATCCCAAGGATGGAAAAAAAAATCCCCAAAAGGTGTTGGCAGCAAAGAGCTCTGGAGAGTTCCCAGTGGGAATGTGATGGGAAAAGGGGACAGTTTGGAACACAGCACAGGTACCAGGAAGTGAATCCTTGATTTCTGTCACACCCCAGACTCTGGGATGAATCCAAGTCCCTCATCCTCATCCTCCAGGCCTGGGGAGCAGAGGATCAGTGAGCAGGGAATTAGATGCACAATGTTGTTAAATAAGGGAGGTTTTCCTGGTTTTTTTCCCAAGGAAATGCTGCTTTTCCAAGCTCTGATTCAGCTGAGCTTGGCAAGGAGGAAGCACCAAACAGAACTGATGTTTTCATAACCCAATGTCTGCCAGGAAATTTGTTCTGCATTGGATATTTCTCATCAAGAGATTTTCATTGTGTCGTCGTCCCTCTGGGAAATGCTAAAAACTCCTTTTCATCAAAAATCCATCACCAGGAGGTCACTCTGGATGATTTATTAACCATTTATTATCCCTCCAGTGCTGCACAAAACCATTTCATCGTTTTTGTCTTGAAACAGCCACCAAAAAATTCCTTAAGGCACGAAATTGGCTCAGCTTGCAACGGGGCCTGCTCCCAGCCTGGTGCTCAGGGAATCCATGGATCCTGACATCCAAACACAACTTCCCAGGTGGGACAGAGCCAAAAACTCCCTCAGCCAGAGGGGGAGGTACCTTCCAGCAGGCCCTGCTGCTCTGCTTCTCCTTCAGGAGCCAGCCACACACAACGAACA
>NW_008238365.1:1961048-1963090 GCF_000691975.1 Corvus brachyrhynchos
ACAGCTCCTGTGGGAATGAACAGGGCATGGATTGGGAATGTGGCTCAAATAACAACCTCGAGGTGTTCTGCCAGGTCCTGGAGTTTGAAAATGTCCAATTTCCTGCCTTTCCTGGATTTTTTTTTGAGTAGGGCAGTGTCGGTGTGCAATATCAGGGAAGGGGAAGAAAGGTGGGGGTTGTCATTTGGGGGATTTGGGGCCATTCCTTTTCCATGGTGAGTGGTTTATTTCGTGTTTCTCTCCTGGTTGAATGTCTCCTGAGGGAAAAGTTCAAGCCTATAAACTCTTCTAGCTTAAACCAGCCAGTTTGTTTTTAAATTTGCCAGTTCTGCTCACAAATATGTTTCAATTCCCTTTCAGACCAAATTCAATTCTCTTTTTTTGCAGGCAAAGCTGCTCTGACCCAGTTCAAGCCTTGTGGGGTGTTTGGTATCTTCAGACCACACACTGTCAATCCAATCAAATCATGGGAATCAAATCAGAAATCACAGAAATCAAATCAAATCATGGGAATCAAATCACAGGAATCAAATCAACTCATGGAAATCAGATCAAATCATAGAAATCAAATCATAGAAATCAAATCAAATCATAGAAGTCAAATCAAATCATGGGAATCAAATCAAATCATGGAAATCAAATCAAATCATAGAAATCAAATCAAACCATGGAAATCAAATCAAATCCTGGAAATCAAATCAAATCACAGAAATCAAATCAAATAATAGAAATCAAATCAACTCATGGAAATCAAATCAACTCATGGAAATCAAATCATGAAAATCAAATCAAATCCTGGAAATCAAATCAAATCTTGGAAATCAAATCAAATAGAAATCAAATCAAATCATGGAAATCAAATCAAATCTTGGAAATCAAATCATGAAAATCAAATCAAATCCTGGAAATCAAATAAAATCAAATCATGGAAATCAAATCAAATCTTGGAAATCAAATCAAATCATTGGAATCAAATCAACGAAATCAAATCAAATCACAGAAATCAAATCAAATAATAGAAATAAAATCAAATCATGGAAATCAAATCAAATCTTGGAAATCAAATCAAATCATTGGAATCAAATCAACGAAATCAAATCAAATCACAGAAATCAAATCAAATAATAGAAATCAAATCAAATCATGGAAATCAAATCAAATCTTGGAAATCAAATCAAATCATGGCAATCAAATCAAGGAAATCAAATCAAATCATGGAAATCAAATCAAATCATGGAAATCAAATCAAATCAAATCATAGAAATCAAATCAAATCATGGAAATCAGATCACGGAAATCAAATCAAATCGCAGAAATCAAATCAAATAATGGAAATCAAATCAAATCCTGGAAATCAAAGAAAAGCTGAGTTTTTTAGGAAATGCCTCAAGTGGGACTTACTTTTCCCACCAATGTCCTCTCCCAGGATCTTCCCAGTCACCAAGGTCACAACCAAAGCCAGGGAGTTGCAGAGTGGGACTGCCAGGGACAGGTCTGAAACACCAAGTGGACAATTTGGGGTTTTTTGTCACCATCCCAAGGCGGCCTCTTGGTGTTCGGCCGAGTCACTGACCCACAGCGCTGATCCTGCCAAAATCCCAGAAACCCACCCCAAAAAAAAGCCCCAGGAACCGACCTGTGGAGGCCAAGGTGAGGTAGAAGAGGAGGGATCCGCCTTGGTTGAGCAGGAAGGGCACCAGGTACTGCAGGAGAACACAAAGCTGAGCGAGGGGACCCAGCCCTGCCCACCCCGAGCTGGGCTGGGCACCCAAAACCGGGCACAGGGTGCCAATCCCTGAGCCCAGCCCATGCCAGGAGCAGCGGCAATGACAGGACACCACACGGGAAGAGCAGAGTGGGCACTGAGGACGAGGAATTCTCGGAGTTTGAAGTTTCAGGGACGGGAAGGAGCCTAAGGAATGTGGGGCTCTCACCTTGTAGTTGAAGCAGAGGAAGCGGAGCTCAGCCAGCAGCTGCCCCAGGCGGCCCCGGCCCCGCAGCTCGTCCATGCCCGCCGCTGCTGCCCTCCGGACGGGGGTGGT
>NW_008238365.1:1963645-1969835 GCF_000691975.1 Corvus brachyrhynchos
ATTTCTTATTTAATCATTAATTACAGAAGCCCATCCTGCTGCAGGGCCATGAGCGCTCCATCACGCAGATCAAATACAACCGCGAGGGTGACCTGCTGTTCACCGTGGCCAAGGATCCCGTGAGTGCTTCCCCAGCCCCGCTAAACCGTGTAATTAATGGCGTTTGTTAATTTTTATCGGGTTTTTGGGTTTTTTCTCCCTCCCTCGCAGATTGTCAACGTGTGGTACTCGGTGAACGGGGAGAGGCTGGGAACCTACAATGGGCACACGGGAGCTGTGTGGTGTGTGGATGCCGATTGTATCCTTTGATCCCAAAAACCGGTTTGTCCCGTGTTTTTCGTGGGTGATTCATTCCCGCTGAGTCCTCCGCGTTTTCCTCTCCAAGAGCAGCATTTAACTCTTCTGCTGCCTCTTCTTTCCCCAACTTTTGGGTGGTTTTCCTCCCACCCTGAGATTTGGGATGACATCCAAAGGGATATTTGGATTTGTTGTGTGTTGTGCTGCTTCCCTGGATTTTTGGGAAGATTTGCAGGGACAAAAACGTGGAAAAGTTGTTTTAATGCAAGACATGGAGCCTTTTCCTTCAAATTTCATGGGGAAATTATGGGATTTGGCAAGGGCTCCGTGTCCATATTGGAATGTTGACTTTGCCCAAAAAAAACCCAACAAACCCCACGTTTTTAATTTGGTGTAGAAGCATTCTTTGGGTGCCCAGGTGGAATTTGGGGCTGGTATTCCTTCACTGGTGGCCCAGGGGACACGAGGCACGTCCTCACCGGCTCTGCAGACAACAGCTGTCGGCTCTGGGACTGTGAGACAGGTGAGGCCATTCCCAAATCCCCCTTTGGGCCACAGCTGTGGCACCTCCTGAGCCTGCAGAGCACCCACGGAGCCAGGCTGGGAGAGCCTGCAGAGGAGAAGGCTCCAGGGAGAGCTCAGAGCCCTTCCCAGAGCCTAAATGGGCTCCAGAAAAGCTGGAGAGGGACTGGGGACAAGGCACGGAGGGACAGGAGCCAGGGAATGGCTTCAAACTGGAGATTTGGGTGGGATTTGGGAAGGAATTCTTCCTGTGAGGGCGGGGAGAGGCTGGGATGGAATTCCCAGAGAAGCTGTGGCTGCTTCTGGATCCCTGGAAGTGCCCAAGGCTGGGTTGGAGCCACTTGGGCTAGTGGAAAGTGTCCCTACCCATGGCTGGGTGAGCTTGAAGTCTTTTCCAACCCAAACCATTCCGTGGTAAAGGCTGGAAAATCCTTCAGCGATTCCCGAGCGATTCTGTGGATCTCCCTTTTCCCACCCTTCCCCCAATGATCCCTGAGCTCTCTGCTGCTCCCAGGGAAGCAGCTGGCCCTGGTGAAGACCAGCTCAGCCGTGAGGACGTGTGGCTTCGACTTTGGAGGGAACATCATCATGTTTTCCACGGATAAGCAGATGGGATACCAGTGCTTCGTCAGCTTCTTCGACCTGCGCGACCCCAGCCAGATCGGTGAGGAGCTGGGGCTGCTCCAGGGGTCTCAGGAAGGAGTGTGGAATGCTGGATCCATCCCTCAGGGGCTCTCTGATCCCTTCTTCCCACAGAGAACAACGAGCCCTACATGAAGATTCCCTGCAGCGATTCCAAGATCACCAGCGCCGTGTGGGGCCCGCTCGGGGAGTTCATCATCGCCGGCCACGAGAGCGGCGAGCTCAACCAGTTCAGTGCCAAGGTCAGGGCCTGGGGGAGCATGGAGCAGCATTCCTGGGGGGACAGCAGGGTTGGGATGTGGGATTTGGGGGCTCCAAACAGCGATTTCATCAAGGATAATTAAAATAGGAGGAGGCCGAGCGCGGCTGGAAGTGAGGCCTCAGCGTGGGGGCGTGGAATGAAATCCATTTCTAAACTCCCAACCCAGAGCAGCCCAGGATTCCCTTCCATGAATCTCCCAGGTTGTTTTTAATGAGGAAATCCCTTCCCAGCTCCCTGAAATTGCCTCTTCCCCTCCAGTCAGGGGAGCAGCTGTCGAATATCAAGGAGCACACCAAGCAAATCAACGACATCCAGACCTCCCGTGACATGACCATGTTCATCACTGCCTCCAAGGACAACACGGCCAAGGTGAGCTTTTCCAGCAGCCTGTGGCTATTTCCTGGCAGGATCTCTGCTCCCAGGGGTTTTTTTTGCTCCTTGGGAATGTTCAGGGAGAAAAGGGAGGTGCCAAATGAGCAGCCACGCATTGAAAGTGAAATATTCTGGCGCCTCCGTAGAATATTTGCACTTTGCCACCTCTGGAAGGCGAAAGATTTCCTTTTGTGGGGGAATATTTTTGGGATTTGAACTTGCAGGAGCGACTGCAGAGGGAACACCCATCAAGGTGAGGCCCAAGGCTGGATCTGTGTGAGTTAATTAATCAGTTTCTCCCTTTTCCCTCACAGCTCTTTGACTGCACATCCCTGGAGCATCTGAAGACGTTCCGGACGGAGCGGCCGGTGAATTCTGCTGCCCTTTCCCCCATCTTTGACCACGTAAGGATGAGCTCTCTCAGGGGATCCTTTCTCCTGAAATTCCTGCATTGTGAGTGTTCCCAATCCAGCTTAAAACCAGGACTCTGGGATGAGCCTGGGGAATTCTGCTGGGTCTGGCACGGGGAACGAGGAGGTGGGAATTCCTCAGAGGGTTGGAGGCCTGCTGGGGGGTTTGTGGGATTTGTGGGATGAGTGGGAAGTGGTGGGGTCAGTCACCACCCCTGGGGGTGTCCAGGGAACCTCTGGACCTGGCCCTCCCCTGCTCTGCTCTGGTTTCAAGGTGGGGATCAATGCTGGATTTGCTCTTGGAGGTCTTTTCCAACCTCAGCGATTCCGGGATTCCCTAAATCCCAGGAGGAAGCCCTGCAGGGCTGTGGTTTCTCTTTGTTTCTCTCCCCTGCAGGTCGTGCTCGGGGGTGGGCAGGAGGCCATGGATGTGACCACGACCTCCACCAGGATTGGCAAATTCGAGGCCAGGTTGGTCCTTTTCCCTCTGGCAGGGCCAAATCCTCACCTGGAGCACTCCTGGCATCCCAGGGATTGCACTTCCCTTTGTTTTGGGAATTGGCAGTGCTGGAGAAGCCCTTGAGGTTGTTTTTTGGGTTTTTTTGAGGATTCCCTGGTTGTTTCCCTTCCAGGCTTGTGACAATTTAAATCTTCCCCCTCCCAGGTTCTTCCACTTGGCTTTTGAGGAGGAGTTTGGCAGAGTGAAGGGGCACTTTGGGCCCATCAACAGCGTTGCTTTCCACCCTGATGGGAAGAGGTGAGAGGCTCCCTGGGGCTCTTGCAGTGCTCCCCAGTCCACCCAATCCCACTTTTTAGTTGGGATACGGCCAGATCCACAGGATTTCTGCAGCCAGCACCTGAATTTCCCCATTCCAGGCTGCCCTGGGGGGGTCAATCTCACCCTGTCCCACACTTTGGCCATGTCACTGATCCTTTTTTTGTCCCCTTTGTGGTTCCTCTGTCAGTTCTAGGAGGGATTGATGAGGCCAAACTTCCCACTCTTTGCTCCCAGCAGCATTCCTGACTTTCCCTTTCCTCCCTGCAGCTACAGCAGTGGGGGTGAGGATGGCTACGTCCGCATCCACTACTTCGATCCCCAGTACTTCGAGTTCGAGTTTGAAGCCTGAAGGAGGATTTCCCTCTCCTTCTCCCTTCTCCAAGCCCTTGCCCAGTCCATGGGCTCCACCACAGGACTGTTGGAAAGGCCTGAAGTTATTCTTGACAGCAGTTTTGGGGGCTGGGGGAAGTTGGGGAAGCGGGAACTCGAGCAGCTCCAAAGGGCAGGAATGGCTTTTACTGGAAGAAGGGTGAGGGGAAACTGGGTTGGCTGCCTGCCTGCTGGGTATATTTATACATCAGGGGAGGGAAAAAATCAGGAAATAAATAGCAATCTTTTCTAAACACAAGGAAAAACACCTCTTGGGGGGGTTTTTAAGTTTTTTTTCGAGCTGGACCAGAATTAACCCAAGGACTTTGTTTTCCCAGCTCTGTTGTCAGCGCTTTGTTCCACACCCATGGGCAGACAGACAGCAGTGCTGCTCCTCCCAGGACCTTTGCCCATCCATGAACTCCTTCCCAGGGAGGCTGCACAGCCTCAGGCCCAGCCCTGAAGTGTGAAAAGGCTGGAAGTGCAGCAGCCAGGAATTGTTTTCCAGCTGCCACGCACGCGCCCGGCTCCGCCGCTTTGTTTATCTGCTGGGCTGACCCTGAGCCAGCTTTCCTCATGGAACAGTTATTTCCTGCCCTAGGAGCTCGTGCTGCAGCTCCTCACCCTCCCACCCTCCTGTCTCTCCAGAGGGATGGGGTTTTTTTGCCTCTTTCCTTCCTCAAAACTGGGCCCAAGGGCAGAATTCCCAGGCTGGCTCCCGGCTCAGAGCCGCTGGCACGACACTGAGGCTGCAGCCTTTGTGGTTTTGTGGAGAGGGTGGTGGTTTACTGGGTCCTGCTGGCTTTGTGTGTGATCTCCTGCTGGGATTTGCTGTGATCTCCTGCCCTTTAGCCCCAGAGCCGTCCACAGGCGCTGCTGAAATCCCACTGGGAAGAAGCAGCTTCCCTATGGAAAAAAAAAGGACACAGGCGAGGGCTGGGAGAGAGATTTACTGGCACGAGCTCAGTCCGGGCACTCAAAAGCTGGGAAAGGGGGTTTGTCCCCACTCCCAGAGCTCTCCATGGGCTCTGTGTCCTGCACAGCACTTCCATGGGAATATCCAGTGTCGCCTTATCCCAAAATCCCATACTGCCCATCCTTCATCTTTCATTCTCTGTCCCAGCAGTGGGGTCAGGGAGGGGCTGGCTCAGCCTCTTCCCTGTGCTCTCCTTGATGTTTCCCTCCACCAACCTCTGGATCTCCACCCAGGCCTCATCCAGGTGCTGGGAAGGACGGATCCAGCGAAGGAATAAACCTGGGAGACAGAAGGGGGCTGGGTGTTATTCCAGCCCCTGACAGAGAGGGAAAAGCAGAGCAGCTTCCCCTGAGCCAGCCCAGCTCGGAGCTGAGGGTGGATTTTTGGGAGGATCCCGCTCACCCTGCCAGAGCTGGATGCTCTGGGGCTCCACGGAGGGCCAGATCACCAAGGGGTTGTGTGAGTAGAGAGGGTTCAGGAACTGCTGCTTCTCCTCAGGCTGGTTCAGCCAGGCCCAGAGCGAGTGTGTGCTTTCCTTCACCTTACACAGGTTCCTGGGGAGGACATGTGGGACATGTTTCAGTCCCCAACAGGGTTTGGTGGGACCCAAACCGTGCCCAGCAGGGGTTTGGCCGTGGCTGTGCCCCCACACCGACCTCTCCTTCTCGTTGTTGCACAGGAAGGTGCCGTAGGCGGAGGCGTAGGCGTTGTCGAAGAGGGTGAGGAGCAGCTGCTCCCAAAATTCCAGGGAGAAGGGGAACTGGCGGCTCAGCTGCCACACGCAGTCGAGGAAGAGGAGGAAAAGCGGCGCCTCCTGCTTCCCTCGAGCGTGGGAGGAGGCGGAGCGGGCGCAGCGCAGCTGGAAGGGGTGTCCGGCCTGCGGGACCCCGAGGGGGGGATACGGTGTGAGGGCACTCAGCCAGCCTGGCATCCCCACCCCCCTTGGAATTGCAGCTCTCACCTCGATCCATTCCCTCTCCAGCAGCCCCTGGAATCCCTCCAGGGTGCGGCAGGACGGGTCCAGGATGAGCTGAGCCAGCGCTGTCACCAGCATCGTCGTGTCCGTCCCCTCCGCCCCGTGCACCAGCACGTTGGAGTCCTCCCTGTCGGGGCGATTCCAGGGGTGGTGCCCGGATTTTGGGCTGTACTGAGGGCTTGGGAAAGGTGGGAAAGGTGCAGCTGCCCTCACCTGTCCAGGCACTGAGCAGCCAGGCAGGCTGTGCTCAGGGCGGCCTTGACGTGGCCGAGCCAGCGGCTGCTCTCCAGCCGGCTCAGCCAGCGGTCCATGCTCAGGGAGGGGTCACTGCAGGCCTCCACCAGCCTGATGAAGCTCTCCTGCAGCGCTCGGCCTCTGCGAGAGGGGACAGAGGCGTGGAGGGCTTGGTGCCACTGCCAGCGGGGCTGCAGTCCCCACGTTCACGCAGTGCCAGCGCCCAGCCCTCACCTGTCCAGCGCTCGGTGCAGCCTCCTCCACTGAGGGTAGGAGGATTTGGGCTCGGTGCCGCCGCCGCTCATCCGGGCCTGCTTGGCCGCCTGGGCCGAGCGGGGGTCGGTGATGAAGC
>NW_008238365.1:1971583-1971957 GCF_000691975.1 Corvus brachyrhynchos
TGCTGTTGCGCCGAGGGTCCCCCCCCCCCGCGGACAGCCCCGAGCGCGACAGCAGCACGTTCTCCACTGTCGCCGTCTTGATCAGCTCCGAGAACTCCATGGGCGCTGCCTCTGCCCGGCGCAGGGAGAGGGAGAAAGGGGAAATCCTGCAGCGCACGGCCCGGCTGGAAACCCCTTCCCTGTGCGTCACGCGGCTCTGCCCCTCCGAGTGGTGGCATTGTCACCTCCAGCACGCGGGGGTGCCGCATTCCCTCCCAGGCAGCGGGGAAACTGAGGCACGGGGGGGGCTGTGCTGGCTCCGGCGTCCCCCCGTACCGGCTGTGCTGGAGGGAGGGGATTTGGGATGGGAATGGGATTGCAGGGAGCAGCTCCGG
>NW_008238365.1:1972280-1972741 GCF_000691975.1 Corvus brachyrhynchos
TGGGTGAGGAGGAGGAGGAGGAGGGCGGGTGGTCCTGCCCCGGCCACCCCTTTGCTTACCTGCTCGGGCTGGTGGTAGGTGGGGACCGCGGGGGACAAGCGGGGACCTCGGGGGACAAGTGTGGGGCCAGTGGGGTGCAAAATAGGGCACCTCAGAGTGCCAACAGGGAATTGCTGGCCATAAGGAGAGGACTTTTGGGGTGAAAGCGGGGATTTTGGGGTGCAAGCAGGGGACTTTGGGGCACAAGGAGGAGTCTCAGGGTGCAAGGAGGGGACTGTGGGGTGCACCAGGAGTCCTGGGGTGCAAGGAGAGGACCCTGAGGTGCCAGCGGGGCATCAGCGGAGGAGCTCGGGGTGCGAGCGTGGGGATTTGGGGGTGCAGGAGGGGGAGCTCGGGATGGAAGCGAGAGGGCGGCGATGCCCCGCACGGCCCGGCCCGGCCGGCGGATGTCGGGTTTAAGG
>NW_008238365.1:1973322-1974601 GCF_000691975.1 Corvus brachyrhynchos
AAAAAACCAACCAAAAACACCTCCTCCTTTGCGCTCCTCTGGATGAGGAAATTCCTGCCCATCGGACTTGTCCTCGAGGGGTGGATAAATAGCCGGGAATCGGGTGTAGCTGGGGCAGTGAGTGGGTGGGTGCTCGTGGTCAGGGTGGGGGCTTCATTTCCCTGGGGAGGAGGGTTTGAGTGGACAGAGGTCAGCGGGGGCTTTGGGGAGGGCTCTTCTTTATCCCACCATGGCCTTCAGCCAGCTGAAATTCAAGGAACTGGGCGAGGAGGAGCCCACCTGGGAGGAGGAGAACCTGGACAGCGTGAAGGCGCTGACGGCCAAGCTGAAGCTGCAGACCCGCAGACCCTCGTACCTGGAGTGGGAAGCCCGGGTGAGGGGGCAGCGCTGGGGTGCTCGGACCCCCGCGGGCACCTGGGGGGCAGAGCAGAGCCCCGGGCACCCCAAGGAGCAGCAGGATGGTGGCGTGTGTGGCTTTGCCACCGTGGAGGCGGCTCTGGAGTGGCTCAGGACAGAGCTGGTGAGTAGGAAGGGGACAAGGATGGGGCCACCGAACTCCTCCGTGCCCGAGCTGGCGGGACATGGCAGGGTCAGGGCGCTCCGGCCACGGTGGGAGCTGAGCTCCCCTGCCCGCCTTGCTGGTTGTACACGGATTTTTTCCAGGATTTTTTGTGGCTCTGCGGTGCCATAGCTCTGCTCCTGCCCCCGCACAGCACCGGGGGTCGTGGCCTCGTGGGGGTCAGCGCCTGTCACCCCCCTCCTGCTGCTCCGGGGGTGGCACAGACAGCAAAGCTGAGCTGTGACTGTGCCAGGGTTGATTCCAGGGTGGTCCCCGCTGGGTTTGTGCCCTGGCCGAGCCCCACCCGCGCTGCCCAGGCAGTTGATCCAAAGCCGATCCTGCTCCATCCCTTCTCCCTTCTCCCCCACAGCGGGAAATGCAGGCTCTGGACCAGCGCCTGGCGCAGCAGCTGATGCGGCTGCGGGCGCGGCTGCACCGGCTGAAGGTGGAGCAGGCCTGCCACCAGCACAAGGAGATGCTGGATGACGCCACCTTCGGCCTCGAGGGCTGCGAGGAAGACTCGGACCTGCTCTGCAACATCCCCCCCAAGGCCGCCTTCCTGCTCTCCACGCCGCTCAAGCACATCGGCGTCACCCGCATGAACATCAACTCCCGGCGCTTCTCCCTCTGCTGAGCCACACCCGGAGGCTGCGGGGGAGCCGTGGGTGTTTTGGGGCTCAAGGATCCCTCCCCAAATCCCTCAGGACTCGGGGCAGGCGG
>NW_008238365.1:1974612-1975461 GCF_000691975.1 Corvus brachyrhynchos
GTGGGGCTGCTCCCAGGGCGATGCCATGCGGTGGTGGCACGGGGATCGTCGCCGTCCCCATGGGGCACGGGGTGTTTTGGGGCCTGGCCCGGTGGGAAATGTGGGGAGCAGCCCTCTGAGGCGGAATAAAAGGAGGTGAGGGTGAGAGTTGATTTTTTTTTTCCTTATCTGTGCCTCCAGATGTGGCTCCAGGCCTTTTTCTGGGGATGCTGGTAGCTCCAGGTGCCGCTTGGGGAGGTGACTTTCGCAGAACCCCGTGTGCAAGCAGAGCCGCGGGGAAGCTGTGGGGTGACTCCGAGAAGTTATGGGATGACCCAAGGATCGTTTTGGGGGCTGTTTCTCCTTCCCAGGACATGAGGAGAGCCTGAATGCGTCCCCCAAGCTGCCGCTGCCCCCCCGCCGACACCTCTGGGCTTCCTGCCTGTACCTCACCGAGCTGCCACCAACTCCCTGTGGCTTCGCGTTCGATCAAAAAAGCCAAGACAATGGTGCTGTGGTTGCTCTGCTCCGAGCTGGCTCCAAAACGCGGGGCTGGCAGCCTGGCAGGGGCACAGCGTGTCCCCTCAGCTCCGCTCCTCATCACTGCGCCTCTCAAGGTGCCAAACTCTGCGGTGGCACCGCGGTGCCAGAGCGGTGCCAGCCAAATCGGGGGCTGCGGGGTGCGGGATGTGCCCCACAGCTGGTGGAGGGGCTGGCAGGGCACTGAGGGAGACAGGAGAGGGGACAGCACCGGTGACAGAGGGGCGCGGGCAGCAGGTGACGACCACCCCCGTCCTTGTCGCCGGCCACTCCCGCGGCCCTGAGGGTCTCAGCATCCCCTCGGCCACCCCCGCCGGGCCGGGGGTGGCC
>NW_008238365.1:1975689-1977372 GCF_000691975.1 Corvus brachyrhynchos
TCACCCCGCTGCCGACAGGTGAGAGCCGGGGGAAGGGGTCTGCGCGTCCCGCTGGGATTTGGGGAGCACCCGGCTGCCTGCGGGGGTGCGGGGTGAGTTTTGCTCTCCGAGGGCTCCTCGGAGGGATGGAAATGGGGGTTCGGGCTCGTTGCTGCGGGGGGATGTGAGCGCTGGACGCCGGGTGAGGATGGGGGCAGCCAGGCTGGGCCCCACATCCCTTTGGGGCCTCCCAGGTGGGGACATCAGAGCGAAAGGCTCTGTCCCGATGTCCCCTGCCCGCCTGGGGGTCCTTCCCGGGGTGGCAGCGCTGGACCCCTGGCAGGGCACTCCCCAAACCCGCATTTGCAGGGCACAGCAGGACTTTTGTCCCCAGGGCTGTGGCTGAGGGCAGTGCAGGGACAGCCAGCAGCTCGCTGCCGCTCCCTCGGGGGGTCCTGCCCGGTTTGGGGGTTCGGGCGCTCGGAAATTCCCATTTTTGGTGCTGTCGCGGTGCCAACACCTCGCTGCTGCAATGGCAGCTTTGGGGACACGGTCCCTGGGGTCAGCCCAGATTTTCAGCTCTTCTCACACCCACCCACACCGGTGACAAACCAACAGCACCTGGCCAGGGCCACGTGGGAGGAAGGGACAGCACAGGACAGGGAGCCCAACTCCAGAGAAAAAAACAGGGAGAGGGACACACGCCTGGCAAAGCCACCCGTGCACACCTGGCACGGCAGGGGCACCTCCACACCCCTCCCTGCCAGGTCCCTGTGCACAAAGAAATTCGGTTGCACAGATGCAGCCACCAAAAAAGCTGACTTCAAACGCCCCTTTTTCTTCCCCCCTTCCCCCCGGCGTGGCCCTGGCGCAGGTGAAACGGCTGCTGCTCGGTGGAAATTACGCTGTGGCTTGGGGCTGTAAGAAAAAAAGGCACCATAGCAGCACCTCCCTCCTCACCCCGGGAGGAAAAAACAGCTCCTGGCACCGCTCGCCTCTGCTGGAGGTTGTTTGAAGGGGTTTGGGGCTTCTCCTCCATGGGGTCAGGGGGATGGAAATGGGATTTCTCAGCGGTGCTTTGCTCTGGCCAAGAAATGAGGGTACTTTGCTGTTGTTCTTGTCCCTAAGAGCTGATCTTGAGTTGGGTCTTGCTCAGAAAGGCCCGCAAAATGTTGGTGAATTTTTTGATTTTTTCACTCTTCTGGCTACCAGCTGGAAATGTAGGAAGTCTTGATGCTCCTGGGAATTATCAGGAAAGAGTCAGCAAAAGAAAATCTGTGGTTTTAACGCTGTGAGCCTGCCTGCAGCGTGGCCAAACCCCTTTCTGGGTGCCAAAGCGTGTCCCCAAATGGGTGCCACCAGGAGCTGAAGGCAGCAGGGTGGGATTTAATATCTGAGTCCCCAAAGCAGCGTTGCAGAGCATGGGGAGGTCACTTCTGGGTGTTCTCCTGGCCAAAATCGCCCGTCACCTGCTCCCTCTGGCCACTGTGGGGACAGTCCTTGTCTTCTGGCCACCTCTGGACCTGAGGGAGGGGACTCCGGGTCTGGAAAACCAAACCTGGAAGTGCAAGCTGAGGGGCTTGGGCTGGCAGCACCCTGAGGACCCCAAACCCCTCCCTGGGGACCTCAAACCCTCCCTGGAGACCCCAAACCCCTCCCTGGGGACCCCAAACCCCTCCCTGGGGACCCCAAACCCCCTCCCTG
>NW_008238365.1:1977413-1979502 GCF_000691975.1 Corvus brachyrhynchos
CCCAACCCCCCTCCCTGGGGACCCCAAACCCTCCCTGGGGACCTCAACCCCCTACTGGGGACCCCAAACCCCTCTCTGGGGACCCCAAACTCTACCTGGGGACCCCAAACCCCTCCCTGGGGACCCCAAACCTCTACCTGGGGACCTCAAACCCTCCCTGGGGACCCCAAACCCTCCCTGGGGACCCCTTTCCCCACTCAAAGGAAGCCCCCGCTGCCATGTCCCCCTTGGCACCGTGGGAGGAGATGGATTTCTGTGCGTGCTGGAGAAAACCCCGGCTCCCAGGCAGGAAAACAAGGACAAAGCGGTGCCAGCGTCCGGCATCCCCCAGCAAAGCCTCTCCCAGCCCAGCTGGGCACCGGGCACTGGCGAGGACGGGGACCTTGGCAGCTGCACGGACTCGCTGCCACCACATCAGAGCTGGCACGGCGGGGTTTGGCTGTGGGGCTGGCACACCTGGGCTGGCTCTCGGTGACAAAACCCTCCCGGCCCCGCGGAAACCGCAGCAGGGCGCTTGAAGAAGCCCCGGAGCTAAGGCTGGAAAAGCGGGGTCAGAGATGAATCCCGGCCGTGTGGGCGCGGGGGATTCTGCGGAAGAGCCTTTTCCGGGGCCGTGGGCCGCCCTTTCCACGCGCTGCTCCCGGTTTTGTGCCACGCTCAGCGTTCTTGGGAAGGCGGGAGGTGCCCGGGTGGTTTGCAGAGCCCACGCAGCGCTCATGACATCAGTGCCCACGCCGTGGTGGCACCGCGGGTGGAAGTGTCACCCGTGGCACCGTGGCTGAGGCTGGAGGGTGCTGGGTGGTCCAGGGTGAGGTGCAGAGGAATCCCGGAGCAGGGATGGGCATTTAGGAACATCTCTGGTGCAGGAGAAATGGGGTGAATGAGAATTTGTAGGAAAAGGACGTTGGAAGTGCCCACATCCACCTGGGAGCCTAGGAGCTGCTTTTAGGATCGGGGTTTGCCCAGCCAAACCTCATTAAAGCCGAGCTGCAGGAGTGTATTAATTGCTAATGGAATATTAATGATGAGGTTGTTATCTGCAGGGAGAGCACAGGGATCAGCCCCAGGGCTGGAGCTGGCACAGGAGGCAGCGCCGGGGACAGAGGAGCCTCAGGCTGGGGACTAATTGCCTTCAGTGGTTTTAATTAACGAAGGCAGAATAAATTAGGAGGAAATAACGGCTGGTGACGGAGTCAGGGAGTGCCCCCGGTTCAGATGAGGAGCTGGGGTGGGCCAGGCGATGTGGGAGTGTGCATGCATGCATGGATGGATGGATGGATGGATGGATGCAGGGATGGGGGTCCCAAGGCTCCCCGTGTCACCTCTGTCCCCCCACAGCCACCATGGGCTGCTGCTGCAGCTCCGACTATGACGAGGACTGGATCGAGAACATCGACATTTGTGAGCACTGCAATTACCCCATCGAGCCCGACGGCAAGCGCCAGGTGAGGAGGGGCTGACAGACCCCCATCCCAGCGGCCAAACACCTCCAGAAGTGGCCACGGGATGGCCAAATCCCACAAGGGGAGGGCTCACAGGGCTCCTGTCCCCTGGCAGAGGCTGATCCGCAACAACTCCGAGGTTCAAGACCCTCTGGTGTCCTACGAGCCCGCGTCACCTCCGTGCTCGCCCATGCAAGGTGAGGCCTGGCCGTGGCATGGGGTGGCTGTGACACCCCCCAAACCGGCCACTGCCACCCCGTCCCTGCCCTTGTTCCCCCAGACAAGCTGGTGGTGGCCCTGTACAACTACGAGCCCAAGCACGACGGGGACCTGGGGCTGCGGAAGGGGGAGAAGCTCCGCGTCCTGGAAGAGTGAGCGAATTCCAGCGGTGTCCCAGCACCCCTGCAGCTGCCGGGGATCTGTGCAGGGTCCTGGCAGCCGCACGGGGGGTGTCTCACCGCGCTGTGTCCCGGCAGGAACGGGGAGTGGTGGAAGGCGCAGTCGCTCACCACGGGCCAGGAGGGGCTGATCCCCCACAACTTCGTGGCCTTGGTGAACAGCCTGGAGCCCGAGCCGTGAGTAGGGACCGAGCAGCAGCCGTGTCCCAGCGGCGTCCGAGCTGTGCGAGGGAGCCTGGAGCATACCAC
>NW_008238365.1:1980628-1985208 GCF_000691975.1 Corvus brachyrhynchos
CGGGAACGGGAGAGAATTGGATGGGATGGGACAGGACGTTATGGGACAAGATGAAGTGGGAATAGGACAGACTAAGAGGGGATGGGATAGGAATGTTGCGGGCTGGGATGGGAGTGGGATGGGACAGGACAGGGTGTTATGGGACAAGACGGAATGGGAATGGGACAGGATCAGATGGATGGGACAGGATGGAACGGGATAGGACGGAACAGGATGGAATGGGATAGGAATGTGGCAGGGTGGGATGGGAATGGGATGGGGCAGAATGGGTTAAAATAGGATGGAATGGGACAGGGTGTAATGGGGATGGGATGGGATGGGATGAGAATGGGATGAGGATGGGATGGGATGGGATTGGAGTGGGATGGAAAAGGACTGGACAGGATAGGATGGAACGGGACAGCACAGGGAAAAGATGGAATGGGAATGGGAGAGAACTGGATGGGACAGGACAGGACGGTACAGGATGAAACAGGAATGGAACAAGAGGGGACGGGAAAGGGAACGGGACCGGCTGGGATGGGATGAGCAGGACAGGCTGCTCCCTGCCCCTGGCTCGTGCCGGGTGCCCTGCGCTGGCCCAGCTCTGCCTCTCCCTGGCCCAGGCAGCTCCGACGGGCTCTGCTGCCGCCTGGGCAAACCCTGCCGGACGCAGAAGCCGCAGAAGCCGTGGTGGCAGGACGAGTGGGAGGTGCCGCGGGAGTCGCTGAAGCTGGTGGAGAAGCTGGGAGCGGGGCAGTTCGGAGAGGTCTGGATGGGTGAGTCAGGGTGAAACTGGGCCACCAGAGTGAGCAGCAGGACCCTCCAGCCGGGAAAGATCCAGCTGGGATCTCACATGGAGCAGCCAGCGCAGCCCAAGGTGTGGGATTGTGGCTTTGAGGGTCCTGGAAGGTGGGAGAACTCAGCCCTGGGGCAGCTTTGGTTCACTCAGAGCAGCCCAAACTTCCCTTTTCTCCCATCCCCGGATCCCTGCTCTGCTGGTGGAGAGAGGGGGGGACCCCACAGCCCCGTGGGGGTCTCTGCCTTCATTCCCACGGATTCTGGCTGTCCCACAAAGTCCCCTCCACCTTCCCAGTCAAAGCCAGGCTTTGGCATCACTTCCCAGCTCCTCCAGCACCACATCCCACTCCAAACCCAGCTCTCAACACCCTCCCTGAAAACCCCACTCAGAAACATCCGTGCCTGCTGCTGCCTCAAAGCGTGGCCACAGGAAGTGGCCAGCACAGAGCTGTGACCGCCCCAAAAACCCTCCGGCCACACCACAAAGGCATTTTGGGGTGTGAAACTCCATCTCCAGCCAACTTTTACAACTCCCAACCAACTTTTGGAACCTCCAGCACCTCTTCCTTGGGCTGGGACGCTCCGTGGAGCAGCCCCGGTGTCGCCTCCTTGGCTGGCACCGCTGTTGTCACCTGGAGTCCCTCTCCCCATCCTTTTCTTCCCCGTTTTTCCGGCCACACCACAAAGGCATTTTGGGGTGTGAAACTCCATCTCCAGCCAACTTTTACAACTCCCAACCAACTTTTGGAACCTCCAGCACCTCTTCCTTGGGCTGGGACGCTCCGTGGAGCAGCCCCGGTGTCGCCTCCTTGGCTGGCACCGCTGTTGTCACCTGGAGTCCCTCTCCCCATCCTTTTCTTCCCCGTTTTTCCCCTCAGGCTTCTACAACGGGCACACCAAGGTGGCAGTGAAGAGCCTGAAGGCTGGCAGCATGTCCCCCAGCGCCTTCCTGGCCGAGGCCAACCTGATGAAGAAGCTGCAGCACCCGCGGCTGGTGCGGCTCTACGCCGTGGTCACCAAGGAGCCCATCTACATCATCACCGAGTTCATGGAGAAGGGTGAGGCCACCCGTCCCCCTGGAATTTTAAGGCCGGAAAAGATCTTCAAGATCGAGTTCAAGCTGTGAAAAATCCCCACCTCAACCAGCCCAGAGCGCCGAGTGCTGCTCGTTCCTTAAACTCCTCCAGGGATGTGACTCCAGCACCTCCCAGTGCCGGCTCCAAAACCAGTAAAAATGAAAGATGGGAGCTGGGGAAATCCGTTCGTTTTAGAGATTCCTTGGCCTGCAGCCCTGGGGAAGCTTTGCCTTTGCTCTCTCCCACCTCCAGCTTGGGGGAGAAAAAAGAGGGGGGGAAAAAGGACTTTGCAGGAAGGGTGTTCTGCCCGCTCCCCCCTGCCCACCTTCCTGGGGGCTGGGAGATTTTTGTGGGGGGTGACAGCTCCCTTGTGACCACCCCCACAGCCGTCAGAAGCTGAGAACTGCTGCTTTCATTGCAGGCAGCCTCGTGGATTTCCTCAAGACCTCGGAAGGAGTCAAGCTCAGCACCAACAAACTCCTGGACATGGCAGCGCAGGTGAGGGGCGAGCAGAGAAACGGGGATGGAAGTGGGGAAAAAACCACCTCAGTGGGGCTGGAGGTGTTCATTAAGATTTGCAATTCATTAATAATGACAAATTACAGATTGCTGAAGGCATGGCCTTCATCGAGGCCAAGAATTACATCCACAGGGACCTGAGGGCTGCCAACATCCTCGTCTCGGACACCCTGTGCTGCAAAATCGCCGATTTTGGGCTGGCCCGGCTCATCGAGGACAACGAGTACACGGCTCGGGAGGGTGAGCCCCGGCCAGCCCCGGGGGTGCCAGAGCTTGGGGACATCAGGAAAGGGACCCCAACCCAGCCTGGGAGCTGCAGGAGAGGCGAGCAGGGGGTGCAAGGATGTTTTCCCCTTTTCCATCTCTCTCCCCACAGCTGGAGTGGGGATGCGGGGCTCCTGCTTGGGGTGGGCTGGCAGCCCTGCCCGGTGGCTACTGCGGGGTCAGGGGGCTGCCACCGAGCCCAGCTGGTCCCCAGGCAGGGACAGAGCGTGGCTGGGGGTTGTCACATCGGATTAAACGCAGCTGGGGCTGATTCCAGCTCAGCCAGGACGCTTCATTCCCTCCCCTCCCGCCGCTTCCCAGGGGCTAAATTCCCGATTAAATGGACGGCACCCGAGGCCATCAACTACGGGACGTTCACCATCAAGTCGGACGTGTGGTCCTTCGGGATCCTGCTCACCGAGATCGTCACCTACGGCCGGATCCCGTATCCAGGTCAGGATTTTCCGGCAGCTGCGGGGCTGGCACGCCCACGAGTGTGTGCATGCAGAGCCGCACGCACGCTGCTGCCAGCCTGGCTCCCTGCCCTCCGTCCATCCATCCATCCCCGCCGGTCTTCCCGGGACACCAAAGCCACGCGGGGAGGGTTTGGAGGAGGTGGAAGGGGGATGGAAGGTCCCCCCACCCCGCCCCCTCGGGGGTTGGGAGGGTTTGGGGGGGCCCTGCGAGGTGGAGGTGGCACAAAGTGGGTCCTGGGTATTGTCCTGGCAAGGGTGACCAACCCTGGGGTGGTCCCTGCGAGGTGGGGGTGGCACAAATTGGGTGCCACGGGGGTTGTCCTGGTAGGGGTGACCAAGGTCAGGGTGGTTTCAATGACTTTGGGGTGACCCAAATTGAGTCCTGGGCATTGTCCTGGCAGGGATGATCAAGTCTGGGGTGGTCCCTGTGACACTGGGGTGACACAAATTGAGTCCTGTCTGCTGTCCTGGCAGGGGTGACCAATCCTGGGGTGGTCCCTGCCCACCCAAATTGAGTCCTGGGCATTGTCCTGGCAGGGATGACCAACTCCAGGGTGACACTTGTGACATAGAGGTGACCCAAATCGGGTCCTGGCAGGGATGACCAACCCCAGGGTGACACCTGTGACATAGAGGTGACCCAAATTGGGTCCTGGCAGGGGGGACCAACCCCGGGGTGGTCCCTGCCCACCCAAATTGAGTCCTGGGCATTGCCCTGGCAGGGATGACCAACCCCGAGGTGATCCAGAACTTGGAGCGGGGCTACCGGATGCCGCAGCCGGACAACTGCCCAGCGGAGCTGTACGAGCTGATGAGGCAGTGCTGGAAGGAGAGCCCCGAGGAGCGCCCCACCTTCGAGTTCATGAAGAGCGTGCTCGAGGATTTCTTCACGGCCACCGAGGGCCAGTACCAGCAGCAGCCCTGACAGCTGGAACACACCTGGCTTGAGGTGCTGGGGGTGCCCCCCATGCCCACAGAACTCCACGGACACCGCCCCGGGATGGGCTGAACTCTGCCTGGAGCTCGCAGTGAACATCTGAAGCGCTCCAGAGCTTGGGAGCAGCAGATTTCACCCCTTCAGGAGGGGATGGACGGCCAAAGCAGAGCCCCAAAAGCAGGGGGATGGCACAGAGGGGCTCTGCTGGTGCCCACCACGCTGCCCCTGCGCTTTCCAGGGGGCAGATCCAGGCTCCAGCCCCTCAGGAGCTGCCCAGGGGTCACCTCACCCCACTCTGGCTGTGCCCCCCGGTGATGGCAGGAGCCCTACCAGCAGCGTTGGCCACCGCACCCCTTGGCCGTGGGATGCTCCTTCTCCCCCCACGGCGTTTGCAGGACCCGTCCCATAATGATTTTGGGGAAATAAAGGCCTTTTCAGCAGCGGGGGCCTCGCAGGGCCAGGCTGCCATGGGATGGGGCACGCGGGGGTGATGCCCACGGCAGATGGACCCCACTCGCACCAACCCGT
>NW_008238365.1:1985945-1995835 GCF_000691975.1 Corvus brachyrhynchos
CGGGGATGTGGGGAGGAGAATGGGGAGAGTGGGCGGAAGATCGGGGAGGGTGGAATGGGATGGGGAAGCGTGGAGATCTGGAGGTTTGGGAGATGGGAAAGGCTGTGAAGGGTCCGGGATGGAGAGAGGGCCACGAAGCCAGGAGACGCTTTGGATGCTGAGATGCTGGAGAAGGATTTTGGGGAGTGCTGACGGAGGTGCTGGGGGACAGGGCGGGCTCTGAGGAGGAAGAGGCACTCCTGGGACAGCGTTTTGGTGTCGGGAGGGGACAGAAAGGCTCTGGGAGTGGCTGGGTGGGTGTTTGCAGGGAGCTCCCGTGTCCAGGAGCCAGCCCCCAGTGCTGGCTCTGGGTTGTGGAGTGGCTCCTTTTGGTTTTGGCTCTGGGGCTGGGTCACCATCCCTGTGGAGCAGGGAGGGGACAGCGTGGCCAGACCCCTCACTGGGTGTCCTGTGGGGTTTCCAGTGGGAGAAATCCCAGTCCTGCCCCTCTCCCTTTCCCTTTGGAGGGCTGACTTGGTGCCCTGGTGATGGGCAGGCTCGTTTTTCGCAGGCTCTGTGCTCACCCTGTGGGAGAGGCGTTGTGCAATTCTCTGTTTCATCACGGTTTTTAGCCTGAAATCAAAGGAAAACTTGGTCTTGCTACTTTTTCCTCTCAAAGGATGCGCCCAGTGGGGGAGGCTCTTCCAAATTCTGTGCCAGGCGTGTGCTGAGGGCTTTTTTTTCCCCTCTAAAAACGTGAGGTTTTTTCCTCAAATGTGAGATTTTCAGCCTTGCTGGGTCTCTGACTCAGCCAGTCAGAGCACAGAGGAGGCAGGATTAGAACTCTGGCTCAAGTGAAACCAGGCCCAGTTTCACCACCCAACCCCTCTGTGTGACTCCCAGCATTCCCAAATCCCAGGGGACACCGAGCCCTTCATCCCTAAAATGCCAGGTTGGAACTTAAAGAGTGCCAGAATTCCAGACCAGCCTGGAAAAATTGGTCTCTGTGTCCAAATCTGGCTTTAATCTGAAAAAAAAAAAAAGGCAGGGTTAGATGGGATATTGGGAAGGAATCAATCCCTGTGAGGGTGGTGAGGGGCTGGGATAGAATTCCCAGAGAAGCTGGGATCCCTGGAAATGTCCAAGCCCAGACTGGATAGTAAAAAGTGCCCTGCCCATGGAACTGGATTAAATTTAACTTTTCTCCCTTTTTCTGGGACTCCGAAATTTCTCTCAATCCTTAGAATACAACCAATTCACAAAGCAATTTGTTGGTTTTATCAACTGTAATATTTAAAGGCACAAAATTCTCTCTTAAATCAGACATGAGCACTTGTTTAGTTTGAAATGCTGCTGCCCTGCAGGTCTTTGCTGCACAGGAACCCCACAAATTTGGGTTCCATACTCTGTGGCCAGGTTTTAGTGCCTTTTTTTTTTTAAATTTATTTTTCCACTTTTCTTCTCTGAGCAGCTCTCAAACATCCACAGCTGAGAGTGAAAAGCTGCTTTTTACTGTGGGGAAATGCACAGTTTGTTTATTTGGGCCTCCTATTTTCCACACAGAGAGGTTGGAACAGCCCGACCTGGTGTGGGAATTCCCTGAATTTCATGGGATGAAGGAATGTGGGATGCTGAGGTGGGGGAAGGTATCCAAAGGGTCCTTTCTGGAATCCTGAGGGGGTTTGGAAAGGTTTGGATGGAACTTCTCCATGAAAATCTCCCTGTGGAGGGATTTGTTTAACCCCAGCAGAGGAAGAGGTGCCTGCTAAGTTCACACTTCTTAATCTGCTCTGACGTCCAGGAGCAGCTGAGCTCATCCATGGATCCCCAGGACTTGGGATGTGCTCAGCACAGGGAACAGGAGCTCAGGGTTGACCCAGGGCACTCCACTGACAGCTGATGGTGATTTTTTTAAAAGCTTCACGGAGTTCTGTGCTTGGATTTTCTAGGCAGAGCCTCAAACGTCTCTTCCAAGTTCCCCAAACCTTGATTTTGGGATCGTTTCAGGGATGTATTTTCCTGTCAGGTTGGTTGCCTCAGTAAAATACCAGCACGGATTTCCCAACATTTCAGAAAATAGAATTATTTTCAATAAAAAAAAAAAGTATTTTACTGAAAAGAATGCAATGTTCTGAAGTTTTACCGAGAGAACACAATCCCCCCCATTTCCTCAGAGCTCCACAGGCAGGTAAATTCCAGCAGCAGAACTGCCTGGATGTGGGATTTGCACCGTTGGCATCTCCTTTCCTTGCCTTAAAATAGATCCATGTCCACGGGAGGAAAAACTGCTTCTGCTGAATGTTGAGAGTGCTGATGAAATATTAATTCTCCCCACTGAGTCACCAGCCAGACCGGATTGGATCTCCTGCTTCCCAAACGGGTCGGGAGTTGTCCAACTTCAGGAACAACTTGGTCTGGTTTCCCAGGAAAAAGAGGCTTGGGAAATTCCTGTAAATTTCAGGGAAATAAGTCCTGCTGGGAAAGGAGGTGGAATTAAAAAACCCCAGTTAGCAGTGAGGGGAGTGAAGTGTGA
The DNA here is from genome assembly GCF_000691975.1 of Corvus brachyrhynchos. Taxonomy (NCBI): domain Eukaryota; kingdom Metazoa; phylum Chordata; class Aves; order Passeriformes; family Corvidae; genus Corvus; species Corvus brachyrhynchos. Next base: position 1,988,458 of record NW_008238365.1, read on the forward strand.
GCTCGGTTTGGAGGAGAAAATCCACATGGGGAGGTGACCTGTGGGATTTGCAGGAAGGTGACTTTGTTCTCCTGGTCCCATAGGATAATTCCTCAGGGGGTGCCTGGAAAGTCCTGGGAATCCTCTGGAGGATTTCAAGGAATAAAAAAAAAGTAGAAGCTGTGAAAGCCCAGCTGGGTGGTGTTTGCTGAGTGGCAGAATTCCCTGGATCCCGTTGCCCTTGGGTAAACAGGAGGAAGGAGAGGCCGGGTGTTCCTGGGCTGAGTCACTGTCTGAGCCGGGATTAACTCCCCTGGCCCCTGTGGATTTTGCTCCAAGTGCTCTGTGAAACCTGGGAGACATTCCTGGCACTCAGCCTGTGCCCAAGACTCCTCTGGCCCAAAGATCTTGGAGCTTTTTCCTCGTATCTGACAGAACCCTGGGATGGTTTGGGCTGGAAGGATGATCCAGCATCAATGATCCAATTTTCCAAAGACAAGGACACCTTCCAGTGGTGGCAGTGTGATGTTGGCATCCCAAATTGCCTGAATTTCCAAACTTCTGTCTCATTTGTGGATGAACTTTCCCGAATCCATGGATATCCCCGTGCCAGGAAAGTGGGAGATCCCAGCCACTGCTGAAGGAGAAAGAAATCACAGAGGTCCCGATGGCTCGGCTGTGATTCCCTCTCCAGGAATTGATGATAAACTCCTTTCTGCTTCCAGGTGATGTTGGGAATTATTATTATGGCCAAGGGCATCCCATGAAACCCCACAGGATCCGCATGACCCACAACCTCCTGCTCAACTACGGCCTCTACAGGAAGATGGAGATCTATGTGAGTGTGGGGCTGCTCATCAAGAGAAAAGAGTTAGAGAATGTCACAACTGATGTTTCAGGCTTGAATTTTGGGGCTTTTCTCTGAGAGGAAAGGAATGAAACCCCAAATGGTTGTGTTGATGAATTTCTGGTTTCTTCTGGGTGTTGGAGGGAGGGGTTCAGAGAGGCTTCAGACACTGGAAAATTGCTTTTTATCCTTAAAATTCACTTTATGCCCACTCTTGCATAAGTAACACTTGCCAACAGTGGCATTGCTACCTTTCAAATCGAGTTTTTCTTACTTAAAGCTGCTGCTTTGATACTTTTTTGCAGTTGCTGGGGGTACATGTGGGATTTAAAACGGGAATTAGGGATGGGGGCTGAATTCCAGAACAATCCTTGCTGTGTTTGCAGCGTCCCCACAAGGCGAATGCAGAGGAGATGACCAAGTACCACAGCGATGATTACATCAAATTCCTGAGGTCCATCCGCCCTGACAACATGTCTGAGTACAGCAAGCAGATGCAAAGATGTGAGTGATGCTGCAGCTTCAAATCTGGGAGCGGGGAATCCCAGCCCAGCTCTAGAAATTTGGGATAAAACCAGTAGGAAGAACCACGGGACGTTGTCGTTCTCTTGACTTTGATTTTGCTGGTAAATAAATGTTTTGGAAACAGCTCCTTCTCTCAGGCTGAAGGAGCTGAGGGAAATCCTTTGAAATTTGGGGTTTTCTTGTTGTCTAAATTGCCTTCCTGGCTTGGAGGTGACAGAACTACTCCATTTCTAACCTGCATGGATTTTATTTTAACCAGAAGAGTTGGGGTATTTCAAACCAGCAAACTAAAAACTCCTCAGTTCTACCCCAAAGCTGAAGGATTTTCAGGGCAGTGGCAGCTTGGAAATGGGGCAGGGTTGAGATACTCATTAACACCTCATTAATTTATTGGTTAATTGTGAGCTGCTGTCTCGTTCCAACCTCTCCAATCCACGGCAAGGCTCTTGAATGGTACAAAAACCTGGATTTGGTGTCTCTTCCACTCTGAGCTGATGTTTTTTACCAAAGCAGATTTCTAACAAGTCCAGACAAACAGTGAGGAGAGCTCAAGCTTCATTTAAACAACATTTTAGTCTTGGAACCCCCTGTGAGCTGAAGGGGACAGATACTAAAGCACAAGGTTCACGATTAATACACTCTGAAAGCCTCCCCCCAGTCCATGATATTCTTTAATCCACCAAATGACATCCAGCAAAGTGCATTTCTACCCAAACTGACCTGTTTACCCCTGGAGCAGCCACAGCTCATGAACACTCTGCTCTCTCTGGCACTCAGTGTTTTCTGCACTGTGGTTTTTTCCCTGAAGAAGCCAAAATGTGGAAATGAAACATGCAAAGGGCAGAGCTTTTCTTCAACAAAACCTGCTGGAAAGGGAATGAACAGTCTCTAATTCCATTCTTGCATGCCAGACTTGGGCAGAGTAAATCAAAAGGGCCTGGGGTTTAATTTCTTCTAATGAGTAACTATTTTTAATAGTGGAATTAATTACAGGAAAGATTTATTGAGGCTAAAACTCCAGTTGTGCTGAGTACCCAAAACCGAGTGATTTGAAGTCAAAGGAGTGTGCAAAGTGTCAGCCACACATTTCCATTTTGTCATTCCATCCCAGCATTTTATTGTTTAACACTTTTGGCCAATTTTTCCAATCCAGATGGTGGTGTAAGCTTTGGATTTGATTTCTGGTTTTGTGTTAATGACTCTTTTCCATTCTTTTCCAGTTAATGTTGGGGAGGACTGCCCTGTGTTTGATGGGCTCTTCGAGTTCTGTCAGCTCTCTGCTGGAGGCTCTGTTGGTAAGATCACAAATCCTGTGAATTTTTTATTTGCCCCTTCTTCAGATGTGTTTCATGTAGTTCTGTCTCTCTGAAGCTATTTCTGATTTCCTTGATAATTAAACCCAAATTTCTCCCTGTGAATCCGAGCTTTGCCTATGGATGAATCCCCCTCCATTTGTTAATTGCTGATTTGGGTTACCTCACTCAACGTGCACCGTCACCAGTGACAGAGTTAAAGCAAAACCACAACAGCAGGGTTGAATAATAAGAAGAAAAAAAAATCAATGTGAGTTTAACATTAAAATAAAAGTTGTAAAAGTCTTGCTCTGGGCAGGCACAACCTGGAAAGGAAAGAACAGGGTGACTTAGCTGCTGTTTTTAACAAAAAAAACCACCAACTCTGGACGTGAGGCAAAGCAGAAACTGAAAGTTTTGAGAGCTGGAGCATTTAAATGTTTTCTATTTTCTCACACTTCACAGAAAGGCTGCTGGGGAACTGTTTGTGTGCACAGCCTGAGAGCTCTGTGGCTGCTGCTCCCACAATGACGCCTCGAGTCTGTATTTCCTGTGCCAGGCCTCAGCAGCACCAGCAGTGTTTGAAGCAGCTCTGTGCTCTCTCTGCTCCCAGGCCTGGAGAATTCCACAGAATCTCTTAATTTGTTTGGATCCTGGGAGCCTTGCAGAACGTGCAGGAAGTTGATGGAAGGGGCTGGGGGAGGAGAACTTCCTTTGAATGCATTTTCACTCAATGACCTGGATAGATCTCACATCAAACCTTGCATTCAAAAGCTTTGTTCAGGGCATCAATTCTTATTTTTCCTCTTATTTTTTTGGGTGTTTGTTTCATGGGAGAATTCCCAAACGAAGCCTGTGAGAGACCTTTGTGGTCTTCAGTTGGATTCCACCACGGCAAAAGAAAAAAAAACCAAACAAAACCGAAACCTGCAAGCTGGTGCCACTTCTCAGGGTCAAAATTGTGCAGTTCTTGAATAGAGTTGGCTCCTCCCTGCAGCAAACTTGGGGAAAGAGGTGAAGCAGCTGAAAATCAACCTGAAAAGTGCTTTTTTGGATTGTTTTTTGGGTTTTTTTTTCAAAGTGAATCAGCCCCAGAGCCCAAATGTGGAGAACACAAAATGAAAATCACCCTTAGGGGGTGGTTGAGTTTTCCAAGATCTGCTGGATCCAGGGAGTGTGACAGCATTTTATGCACCTGGAAGGGAGGGAAGGGATGGGATTTTTGACCTGATTTTTTACCCTCTCTGGGTAGGGAGGGAACTCCTCCCCTCTGGCACTGAGAAATCCAGATTGGCTCCAGTGTGACCCCAGCTGGGTGCTGGGGACTGGTTTGTGCAGATTTTTCTGCTCTGAGGCAGAAGTGGGAAGGGATGAGAAGCGTGGATCCCATTTCCATCCCCTCCCTCGGCATGTGGGGACACCCAGTGTCAAACCCTTGGCTTGGAGCTTTGTAGAGTCCCCAAAAACCCCGGGGGAAGGGCTGGAGCTTCACCCTCAGCCTCTGTCCCAGGGTTTTCACTCTTGCTTTAACCTCTCTGTGATTTTTTTCCCCCAGCCAGTGCTGTGAAGCTGAACAAGCAGCAGACAGACATCGCTGTGAACTGGGCAGGAGGCCTCCACCACGCCAAGAAATCGGAGGCTTCCGGCTTCTGCTACGTCAACGACATCGTCCTGGCCATCCTGGAGCTCCTCAAGTATGGGCAGCACCACTGACCCCTCTTCCTCAGTGCTTTCCCCCCAGGATTTTAATTTTATTCCCTATTTTTCAGCTGGTTTCCCAGCAGAGTTGATTTTTTGGGCTGTGCTCTCCTCTGTCCCAAAGGGATTTGTCCTGAAGCTTTAGGGAACATTTTGCTGCTGCTCTTTGTTCCTCCCCTCTGCCACCCTCCCATGGGATGACAGCTTCTGGCTCGAGGCAAACCTCACTGGGGGAGGCTTGGGCATAAAAATGTGCATTAAAATGCGTTTTATTGACTGAATCTGAACAAACTGAGCTGCCCTCAAGGATCAGCTGCAGCAGCAAAAGTCACTTTATTTTCTGTTCCACTGCTGTCCCTTCCCTGCAGATCTTTCCCTCATACATCCTGGGGGCTAGCCCCGACTTCCATGCTCTCCTCCCAGTTTCCTCTGCTCTGGAGGCAGTTTTTCCTCAGAATAAACACGATATTGTGACTTTTTTCCAGGTACCACCAGCGGGTGCTGTACATTGACATCGACATTCACCACGGGGACGGGGTGGAGGAGGCTTTTTACACCACAGACCGTGTCATGACCGTGTCCTTCCACAAGTATGGAGAATATTTCCCAGGAACTGGGGACCTGAGGGTGAGAGCCACGAAATTCCCCGGAGATTTGGTCTTTTTCCCCTTGTCACTGCTTCCCTGGGTGTCCCTGCTCTGAGTGACACCCATTTTCCGAGGGCAGAGCTGTGGATGGGAGGCTCCTTGATCGTTTATTAAACCCAAATCTTTACTCTCAGCCTCTCAGCAGCCTTCTGGTGGGGTTGTGCTCCCAAAAATGACTCTGAAGGTGACATTTTGGTCACCTTGCAGACTCAGCTTGGTGACACAAACTCTTGGGTGAAGGTTTCTGAGGAAGTGTGAGTGGATTTTTAGTGGTATTTCCTGCAGTGACTCAGTTCTCTGTAACTGTGTCACTCAGATAAAGTCACCTTGGGACCTCTGACATTGCCAAAACTCCTGTTCTCAGGGGCGAAAGGTTCTTTATCTATTTTTACGGGATTTTTACAGGAATTGTGGGGTTTTGATCTAAATCCTCTTATCTTTCACTCAGGATTTGTATTTTTTCAGCCCTGCCCAGAGGCTGGTGCTGGTGCAGCTGCACCATAGATGAAATAACTATTTTTAATAAACCACTTGGGTGTGAGAGTGATAAGAGAAATGTTAAAATATATATTATTTTAGAGTAGAATATTTTATTTTAATTTTAAAGCAGAATTCAATGACTGAACAGATTCAGTGCCAGCCCAGCCCGCTACTGTGCATCTCTGCAGTGAACAGCTCTGGCTTAATACTGGAACACACTGTGATCCAAGCTTCCCTTCCCAGTGTGGATTCCAAATTCCCAGAATTTGGATTTCTGGTGAGCTCTGATCTCCTCTCTCACCCCGCAGGACATTGGGGCAGGCAAAGGGAAGTACTACGCTGTCAATTACCCGCTCCGGGACGGCATCGACGACGAGTCCTACGAAGCCATTTTCAAGCCTGTAAGTGAAGGCTCCTGTGCTGAGGGATCCTCTGTGGCTCCCACTTTGTCCTTGGGGCCGTTCTTTGAGGGCTTGGATGGAGTTTTCTGTGACAAGATTCACCCAGGGCTCTGTTCACCCCGAACAATCGCGGCCTGTGCGGGAGCGCCTCGGCGTGAGAGCCCCAGTGTTAGCAGGGCAGCTGTGGGAGCACCAGGGATGTCTTCACGTGCCTGGCTGTCACTGGGCTGCTGTGACAGTGGCCTGTGGGCAGGGGGTGACAAGGGCTTTGTTGTTTAGGTGATCTCCAAAGTGATGGAGACGTTCCAGCCCAGCGCCGTTGTCCTGCAGTGCGGCTCCGATTCCCTGTCTGGGGACAGGCTGGGCTGCTTCAACCTCACCATCAAAGGTAGGAGCTGAAGTGGCAGGATTCACAGCGTGAAATTCCATGGAAAATTTGGGATTTATGCCGTGAGTTTGACCTTTTTTTCCCACTGCAGGCCATGCCAAGTGTGTGGAGTTTGTGAAGAGCTTTAACCTGCCCATGCTGATGCTGGGAGGAGGGGGGTACACGATCCGCAACGTGGCCCGCTGCTGGACCTATGAGACTGCTGTGGCTTTGGACACTGAGATTCCCAATGGTAATTCCCCCCTGGAGCCCTGAACCAGGACTTAGGGACACTGATATCCCAGTGACAGCTCAGGGAAATGGTGCAGCTGGGGTTTTGTTACCTCTGGATTATCCCTTTTGGATGCCCTCAGTGCTGTTGCTGCTCCTGTGTCATCCCAGTGAGAATTTCACTCCCTTTCATTCCCCCCCCAGAACTTCCATACAACGACTACTTTGAGTACTTTGGGCCTGACTTCAAGCTCCACATCAGCCCCTCCAACATGACCAACCAGAACACCAACGAATACCTGGAGAAAATCAAGTGAGTCTTGGGGAACGCCCCTTCCCCAGGGGGGCTGGTGGCCCTGGGTGGCCCCTGGTGCCAAAATGTCCTTCCCTGGCTGGCTCTAGGCAGCGGCTCTTCGAGAACCTGCGCATGCTCCCTCACGCTCCCGGGGTCCAGATGCAGCCAATTCCTGAGGATGCTGTCCAGGAAGACAGCGGGGATGAGGAGGAGGATGATCCCGAGAAACGCATTTCCAGTAGGTGCTGGGAATTCTGCTGGGCAGGATCCGTGAGCTGCTCGTGAGGAGAGCAGGATGTAGGGTTTAGATCCCATTCTCCGCTCCTGGAGTCTCCCTTTGAATCCATTCCCACCTCCCTGATGGATTTGGTAGGGCAAAGCACTGCTGAGCACTGCAGGATCCCTTCTGCCAGGTGATTTCCATCATGGGAGAATTCCAACAGTTGCTGGGTGCTGGGACAGAATCCTTGGCAGAATCCTTCTGGGTTTATCCCAGCAGTGGAAAATGGAGCTTTGGATCCAGCCTGGAGCTTTGTGTCCAGCCTGGAGCTTTGGCTCCAGCCTGGAGCTTTGGGTCCAGCCTGGAGCTTTGGCTCCAGCCTGGCGCTTTGGCACC
>NW_008238365.1:1995851-1999397 GCF_000691975.1 Corvus brachyrhynchos
TCCAGCCTGGAGCTTTGTGTCCAGCCTGGCCCTTGGGATCCAGCCTGGCCCTTGGGATCCAGCAGACAGATTTTGCAGTGGGAGGCTGTGCTCTGTGCTGTCAGGTCTAGACATCCCACAGTGCCTAATCCAAGCTGTCCATATGATCTTGGATCTTGAGGCAGGAGCAGGTGGGGAAGGGATGAGTTCAAAGATGCCTCAGGTGCCAAGATAAAGTGTTTTTATCGTGGCCTAATCCTGATTGATGTGGGCTCCACTCAGAGAATTAATGCTGGGAGCTTCCTGATTTGAAAATTTGCTCAGCCAACCTCTGTCTTCTCCCCCCTCAGTCCGAAATTCCAACAAGAGAATATCCTGTGATGAGGAATTCTCCGACTCCGAGGACGAGGGGGAAGGAGGGCGCAAAAACGTCGCCAACTTCAAGAAAGCCAAACGTGTGAAAGCAGAGGAGGAGAAGGAGGAAGAGGAGAAGAAAGGTGAGCAGGAAAGCTGGCACCTCCTGCAATTCTGCCTGGCTTCTCCTTTCCTCCTGCACTGCTCTGTGTCTTTTTTTTTTTATTTTATTCCAGAGGAGAAGGAAGAGGAAAAAGCAAAAGAGGAAAAAGCAGCAGCAGCAGCAGCAGTGGCAGCAGCAGCAGAACCCAAAGGGTGAGCCTGGCTCACTCTCCGTGCCCAGGGGGGTTTGGGGAGGGTTGAGAGGTTGATGTGACAGCTTGGGTGGCATTTTAGGTGGCATTTTGGGTGGCTTTGTCACAAGTTCCTCACAGGAAGAAGTTTGCAGGTGTTGAGAGGGCTGAAAAACAAAACCGCTTCTCTTTCCTTCAGCAATATATTAAATTTGAGCTGAAAATGAACCAGAGAAGCAACATTTTAAAGGCTTCTTGTTAGATCCAAGCCCAAATTGCTGATTTCAACCAAATCCTTCCTTTTTTTTTGCTTCCCCAGGGTGAAGGAAGAGACAAAATCCACCTGAGTGGCTGCAGCTGGCCGGGCGTCGTCGTTGTCGTAGGTTTAGCTCCCGGGTTGCCTCCTCCCCACAGGATTTCTATTTTATATAAGTTTTCTGTATATATTTCTATATAATTGTATAAATGACTCGAGAACTGTAAATTATTCCTTGCTGCACTCCACTGGGAGCAGGCAGGGGAGGATTCTGCAGCCCAGATTTGGTGACCGGGGAGTTTTCACTCTTGCCTTCCACTGCCCTCCTTGGTGTGTCTCTAAAAAACAACAGCAACAACAAAAATCACTTCCTTCCTTTGCTCTCTCCTCCGAAATAACCTTGGAAAAGAAGAATTTAAGTAGAAGTAGTGTCTGCATTTCAGGTTAGGTGGAAAGATGGCCATCAATTCTTATTTTTCCTCTATTTTTTTGGGTGTTTGTTTCATGGGAGAATTCCCAAACGAAGCCTGTGAGAGACCTTCGTGGTCTTCAGTTGGATTCCACCACGGCAAAAGAAAAAAACAAAAACAAAACCAAAACCTGCAAGCTGGTGCCACTTCTCAGGGTCAAAATTGTGCAGTTCTTGAATAGAGTTGGCTCCTCCCTGCAGCAAACTTGGGGAAAGAGGTGAAGCAGCTGAAAATCAACCTGAAAAGTGCTTTTTTGGATTGTTTTTTGGGTTTTTTTTTCAAAGTGAATCAGCCCCAGAGCCCAAATGTGGAGAACACAAAATGAAAATCACCCTTAGGGGGTGGTTGAGTTTTCCAAGATCTGCTGGATCCAGGGAGTGTGGCAGCATTTTATGCACCTGGAAGGGAGGGAAGGGATGGGATTTTTGACCTGATTTTTTACCCTCTCTGGGTGGGGAGGGAACTCCTCCTCTCAGGCTTTGTTTTTTCCTCTCAAACCACTGCAAAAACCCCCTCAAAGCCAGCCCAGAGCCTGGCTGACAACTCTTCTTGATGTGTATCCCTAAAAACCCAAAGTTTCCTCTTGATTGAAGTGAAATTCCCAACGTTTTCCAACTGAATTTCCCTCCCAAGGCCAGTAAATCCCAACCTTTTTATCCGCCGACTGTTGCCTTCCTGAGGGAACAGCAGATGGGGCTCTGAACGTTTTTACAGCTCCTCTCCCTCCTCCCACTCATTCTCTCACCCCCAGAGCTCTTTTGTGACCAGCTCTGCCCTTTCTTTTGCCTCTTTTGTACTGAGCTTTTTTGGTTTTTTTCTTTCTTTTTGGGGTGAGGAAAAAAAAAAAAAAAAAACTTTGGGGAAAAATTCGGATTTTTTTTTTTTTCTTTTTTTTCCAGGCAGTTCCCACTCGCTGCTCTCCTTTCTCAGGGGGAATCCCTCTGGAATTCCAGAGGCTCTGCACCCTCCCACGGGAGCACTGCTGAGGGTTTCAACTCTAATAATGCTGCTAAAACTTCACACAGGTTATTTTTTCAAAGGGTTTATTTTTTTAACTCCTCCCTCCCAGCCCCCCACCTTCCAGCTTTTTCCCTCCCCCCACCGTGGAGTTTTTTAGTCTCTTTGGGATCTGAGTGAGGTTTTTTCACTCTCCTGCTTCTTCAGTGTTTGTAGGTGAACCAAGAGAGAGATCAGTGTAACTTTGTGTCTGGGGAGGGTGGGAAGGGAGGGGAAAAATCTATTGTGGTTTTTTAAAGATGCGTTTATTTTGAATTTTGAGAACCTTTGTAATAAAAACTCGTCCATTTCTATGGTTGGTGTGAGCCTGGGCTGCTTTTTTTACTCGAGTAAAATTTTTTAATTCATTTTCAGAGCCTTTCCTGGATCTAATGGGAGATCCCAACAAAGAAATAATTAGAGGTGGAATTAGGATTTGGGAAGAAAAAGAAGGCATTAATTTCCCTTTTTCCCTTCCAATGTTGGTTTAATTCCATCCATGAGAATATTTTATTTATTTATTTATCCCACACCTGGAAATCTGCTTGAATCTCTTTTGTAAATGGTTATTTCCTTTACACATTATTTGCTTTCTCTTATTTTTTTGCCTCTTTCCCCCCCCAGTGTTTTTACAAAACAGCCTTGAAATCCTCCCTCTCTCTGGAAAAGGGAACTCAAAACCTGATGGGTTTTGGGGGTTTTTTTGGTGTGGGGTTTTTTTTTTTTTTTTTTTGTGTGCTCACAGCTTCACCTGGCGTGGTTTTATTCCCAAATTCCAGCTGGGTTCTCATCCCTGATCCTGTCTGGGTTTGTGCTTGGAGTGGAACAGTTTGGGAACAACAAAGTGATGGGAGGGGATGGACTTAATTCATCTTTCGGCTGGATTTGAGTGGTTTGATGCGGAATCCAAGAGGATGAAAATTCCTTAATTTAATGAGGAGCAGGTTCATTGTGCAGCTCAGCTGGGATCACACCTGAAATGGCCACAAAACCCCAAATCTGCTGGTTTTGGAGTCCAAAAAAACCCAGCTTTGTGTTGCCTCAGTGGACTTTGGGTGCTGGAGCAGCTCTGGGAAGCTCCGTCCTCCTTTCCACCATTAAATCCTCCCCTCTTGGAACAAAACCCCTGGAGTTTGAATGGAATCCCCATTGAATTCCCCCTCCCCGATCCCGCCTGCATCCGCAGCCCTTCCCTTTT
>NW_008238365.1:1999472-2001552 GCF_000691975.1 Corvus brachyrhynchos
ATGTTTTCCAAAAGAGGGGGGGGGGGGGGGAAACCCCATTTATTTCACCCCGCTGATCGAAGAAATGAATCCCTTTGGGAAGCTGATCCCTTCTTTCGGCTTCCTTGCATAAACCCAGGAATTTTGGGGGGCATTCCCACCTACCTCGAGGCTTGCCAAGAGCCCGGATGCTCCTTGCCCTTGCCAGGGTGGTGCCTGTTGGGCAAACAATGGTTTGGGCTTTTATTTCTTTCTCATTGCTCTTCTCCATCTTCTTCGCCAGCCCAAGCACCAAGAGCAGGTGCTGGGCTGGGAATTGGGGAGCCGAGGTGGGATTTGGGAGCAGGCCATGAAATGGAGGAGCTGTGGGAGCAGCTTCCAAGGCTCTGCTCCTTCCTCCTGGCTCGGGAAAAGCCGGCGCAGGTGACAGCAGCAGGGATAGAGGCACCATTGTTGCCTCCTTTTCCCTTTGTTCAGGGAATCTTTGCTCCCAGCCCTCTCCTTTTGTGCTCCGGGATCTTTTCAGCCTAAAGGAGCTAATCCTGCTCTTAAAAAAAAAAAAAAACCCCCCCCAAAAAAACCCCCCCGTTTTAAATTAAAAGAAACCAAGCTTCAAACCGGGAATTTCGCCTCACCCTGAAGAAAATCCCGGGGGTTTTGACGTTTTTCCAACCCCCACCGGGGGGAAAAAAGCGGGATTGGCAGGAAAACAGCTCCCCAGCAGGCAGCTGAGCAGCGATCCCGAGGTGGAGACGGGGCTGGGGTGGGAAAGTCCTTTGTGGCCAGGGCTCTGCATCTGCTGCGAGTCAATTAACGGCGAGCAGTGATTAAAGGCAGCAGCTGTTGGGCTAAATCAGCATCTCCATCTTCCCCGGCCCTTCCCTGGCATTCAGGACAAGAAGGACTCGAGCTCTCCCGTAAAGGGGTCACCATTTATTCCTTTCAAATGTTACAAGTACAGCTTTTGTTCAGTGGTTCGGTTGGGTTTGGGTTTGGTTTTGTTTTTTTTTTTTTTTCCTCTTTTTTTTTTTTTTTTTTTTGTTCGGTTTGGTTTGGTTTGGTTTTCTTGTTGGGATTTTTTGGGGTTTTTTGTTTTTTTCTTTTTATTTTATAATGATCTTGTAAATTAAGTTAAAACTGCAAGCACCTTTGCCTAATCTAATCAGTTTTGGAGAACAAATGGACTGTGGGACCGAGATTTTTACAAGTTAGAAAATTGCAAATCAAGTGGTTTTGGTTTTTTTGTGGTGTTTTTTTTTTTATGTTGTTGTTGTTTTTTTTGGCCATTAAAAAAATTATTTACAGAGAAAAAAAACAACGTTGGCTTCACATTATACAGCTGGCAGGGCCCCCTCTGTCCACCCCACACCCTAAAAGTTATCCCTTAGAAGCAGAATTAAACACAGCGGACTTACAAGCTTTATGGTTTTAAGCCAATAGAAGACATTATAAAAAACTAACCAGATTAGCTTTTAAACCATCGATTTCTAGAAAAAGCGCGAAATACTTGAAATGAAAAGTCAGAACCAGGAATGTAAACTGAGAAATTAGGCAAAAAAAAAAAAAAAAAAAAAAAAAAAAAAAAAAAACAAAAAAAACCCCAAAAAAAACCCCGAAAAAAAAAAAAATCAAAAATTCCATTGAACAGTCAGTGGGACTGGGAGGAGAGGGGACAGTCTGGAGGCTGGAGAGATCCAGAGCGGGAAGTGGGATCCGGATTCTTACAAACTGTAAACTCCAGTGGTGTCCGGGACAAATCTTCCTCCGCAGTTTTGTTGGTTTTTGTTGGTTTTTTTTGTTGTTTTGTTTCTTTTTTTTTTTTTTTTTTTTAATTTTTATTTTTTCCCCAAGGAATTCAGGTCAAACTACTCCAAGTGGCGGCGGTGGTGGGAATCCAAACCAGCTTTTCTACCAGGAACGGGGAGAAATACCTGGAAGGGAAGGGGGGTGTGCGGGGCGTGGTGTCAGTCCTAGGGGGGCCGGGGCGGTGTGGGCGAGTCCGTGGCGTTCCGGGATGGACGGGGAGGGATGGAGGGAGGGCGGCGTGAGAGTCCCCGGTGAGGACGATGCCCAGGTGGCCTCTACTTTTCCTTCTGCTCCG
>NW_008238365.1:2002769-2008362 GCF_000691975.1 Corvus brachyrhynchos
CGCTGGAGCCACCGCCCCGCCGGGCCGCCGAACCCCCTCCCCGCCTGGGAGCCCCCGAAGGTCGGTGAGCACCCCCTTCCCTGGTGGGGGAGGGTCTCATCGCAGCTCCGGGGTGCTGCTCACCCCATCCCTGGCAGCTTTGGGGGGCTGCTCCCCCCAACCTCATCACCCCGGGGTGCTGCTCACCCATCCCTGATAGCCCTGGGGTGCCCGTGCCCCCATCACCAGCACCCCTGGGTGCCTCTGCTCCCACCACCAACACCCCCGCTGTGCCTGTGCCCTCCGCCCTGTCGCCCCTGGGGTGCTGCTCACCCCATCCCTGTCACCCCTGGGAGGGTCCCATGGTGCCACTTGGCCCTTTCCCGTCACCCCCAGGACTGTCCTGGTGCAGGTGGCCTCAGTCCTGTCACCCCAGCGTCCTGCTCGTTCCAGGGTGTCTCATCCTGGGGTTTTGCTCATCCCAGCCCCATCATTCCCGGGGGTCCTGCTGTGGGGACAGGTCCTGCTGTGGGGACAGGTTGTGCCATGGTTCACACCCCCCGCTCCCTGCCTCGCTGAGCGCTCTGGCACACGCACAGGGAGGTTTTCCCCCTCTGGGTGTTCCTCTTCTCTGATTTCCTGGAACCAGGAGCGTTGAGGAGAAAGGAGAATGGCACCAAACTGATGAATTGCTCAAGCTGGTGAGGGGCCTGCGGCATCCCTGCCAGGGATCCAGCAGTGCCAGCCGGGGATTCGCTCTCCCCTGGCACCCACACACAGCTGGATTTCACTGCGGGTCCCAAAATCCTGAGCCTTTTGTGCCAGCCCAAGCCACCCACATTCCCTGAGGGCTGCAGCAGGACAGCTCCTGAGTGCCCTGGACTTTTCCAGGCATCCTGCTCCCACCAGAGCTGCTCTGGAGCCACCGCGGGCAGCAGGACCCCCTGTCCCCAGCACCCAGCTGTGCCACGGAGCCTGGCAGGATCCAAGGCCAGGCTCCAAGGGGAAAACAATGTCCCGCTGTGTGCGCTGCGCCAACAAGGTCATGTTTTGTCTCCGGCCTCCCTCCCCCTCCCCGGCACATCAGCTCACCCCCGCTGGAGCGAAATTGCTGTTAATTAAAACAGGCGGCATCTTCCTTATTGACTTTTGGGTGCCAGTTGATAAAAAGCCCTTGGACGGCTGCCAGGTGCTGCCGGCTTGGCCGTGAGGGCCGGAGTGTCCCGAGCAGCCCAAGGAGCCGGGCAGGGTGTTCCCTGCTGGAAAACAGGCATTCCAGGGATGCTGTCGGGTTTGGGAAGACCCAAAGTCCAAGGGAGTGTGGTACTTAGTGGACGCACGATGTTTGTTCCCAGTCCCAGCTCCAGGCTGGTGTTCCCAGCTGGGGAGGACAACGTGGCAGAGCCACAGCTGGGGAGCCCTTCCCGGTGTCCCAGCAGCCGTTCAGCCTTGGGAAATATCCGTGTCAAAGCCGCGCTTCTCTTCCCACCTTCTGGGAGAGGTTTTCAGCCGTTCTGCTGGAGGTCATTTCATCCTGAGTCTTGTCTGCAGGAATGGCCTCGTGCTGCTGTCATCCCATGCCATCCCCTCCCATCCCCTCCCATGCCATGCCATGCCATGCCATCCCACCCATCCCATCCCATCCCATCCCATCCCATCCTATCCCATTCCAGGAACACTCAGACATGTCTAATTACACCAGCCCCGCCTTGTACTGACTTTAGAAATTGCCTCCTGTTAATTAAAGTTGTTACCTTTGAAAATCTGCCTTGGTCACTTTGAAATGCTTGGCTGTTTGTGATGAGCTCTGAATGAATGGGGAAGAAATGTTTGTGTTCAGGGATTTTCTTTGTTTTTTGGCAAAATTCCTTGAATATATTAATAGATGAAATCATTAGGTGACACTAGACATCCCATCCCATCCCATCCCATCCCTCTGCTGCAGCTCCAGCACCCTCTGGCTGTGCCAAAACCCCCTCAACCAGCGCCGGCTCTCGCAGCGCCCATCCAAACCCCTCCATCCACACAACGGCCCCGAGACATTCCCATCTCCCATCCCAAAGCCACAGGGAACCACAAACGGGAGTGGCACCGGCAGCTCATCGCCGCTGGAGCATTGGGAAGCTCAGGAAGCTCTGGGAAGCTCGGGAAGCTCTGGGGGTGCGGCCCTGGTGGTGCTGGTGGCAGCCCCGATGGGGGCTCTGGGGACAAACCCCTCCATCCACACAACGGCCCCGAGACATTCCCATCTCCCATCCCAAAGCCACAGGGAACCACAAACGGGAGTGGCACCGGCAGCTCATCGCCGCTGGAGCATTGGGAAGCTCAGGAAGCTCTGGGAAGCTCGGGAAGCTCTGGGGGTGCGGCCCTGGTGGTGCTGGTGGCAGCCCCGATGGGGGCTCTGGGGACACCAACGCGTTCCCCGTGGAATGGGTGCTGGTGGGAAGGTGTTCCCTTGGATCTGAGGGGATTTTTGGGGCTGGGCTCAGCAGCCACCTCATGGAGAGCTCGGGCCTTTTCCGTGTTTTGCCAGAGGGGACAAGGAATTTCATGCCACAGCTCTCCCCTCTCCCAGAGCACCAGGACATGGATGTGATGTGGAAAGGGCAAACTGGACAAGAAGCACACCCGGGGGATGACAATGACATCCCTCCCACCACGCCAGGCCCTCCCAGAGGATATTTTTCCAGGGCTTTCATCTCCGAGGAATCCCCGTCTCTCCCGATCCCAGCTTTTCTTGCGAACCCTCTTCTGCAGCGCTGCGTAAGGGCTGTGTTTATAAATAGCCACGCTCCCCGTGGATTCCCGAGTGTGCCTCCCCTTCCACGGCAGATGTCCGTCCTTCCCGTGCTCTTCCCACGCTGCCGGGACGGATCCGCTGCCTCTGGAGCCACCACGCCGGTCCCAGAACCCTGGAGCTCCATGGGGTGACCGTGGCCATCCCCAGGTGCATCCACAGCCAGTTTTTCCAGCTCCCAACATTTTTTCCTCCTCCGTGCGTGGCCGGGGCCGTGTGGTGACACCAGGGTGGAGGACGGGAACCGGCAGAAACCAGAAACTGCTGAATTCCAGCATCACCCAAACCCCATCCCACCCCTCCCAGTGGAAACCAGCGGCCACCAGCCCCATGCTGGATCCCATCCCTCCTCCATCCCAGGCAGGGAAGCAGAGCGGGCTGGGAGATGCTCCGGCTCCACCGGGCTCTCCGGGAGCTTTGGAAGGGGCAGGAATTTGCAGGATCCCCGCAGACGGACAGATTATGGTCTGGCTGCTCCTCCAGCAGATGGACAGGCAGACAAATCTCTGCCGCTGCTGCCCGCCAGGCCGGGGGGACGCCGGATCCTTGCGGATGTTGTTTTCCACTTTCCAGACCTACTTAAACTGCGGCTGATTATTAATTTATCGGGTGTTAAGCGCTCAGAGGCTGCGGGGCAGAGCAGGGAGCTCCAGTCCCGGCACCACCGGGCTGGAGAGGGACAGGAGGGACCGTCCCCACCCGCTCATCCTGCCCTGCATCCCGCCAGCCCTTAATGAGGAATTAAGGCAATTGTTTATTCATGGACCCGGATCATCCGCTCCGGGATTTTATCCCGAGTTAAAGGGGGCCCAGCCGGGGTGACCAAACAGCGCTGGGAACAAAAACAGAGGGATTTCCATCTTGATTTATAAATAGCAAAGGAATTAACTAATTAGATCTCTCCGGGGACAGAATTCCAGCAGGGAGAGTGCGGGGCTGGCTGGATGGAGGGGGAAGGCTTCTGCCACCACGGCAACGATGGGGACAGCCCCTGGGGACAGCCCAGAGCTGCTTTAGGGTCTGGGGGCTTCTCCTTGAGGGTCTGGGGGCTGCCCCTTCCCTGCTGTCCCTGCTGCAGCGGTTTGGCTTTCCCAGGACACGGACGCACCTCGGGATGCTCTGGATGCGCATCCCATGAGGATCCAGGGTGAAGGGGCAGCGCTTCCTCAGCTGCAGGAGGAAAATCATCCACGCTGGGGGATTCCTGAGGGGAACAAGGCCCAGCAGGAAGAGCTGGGAATCTCTACCCTTTACCAAGGAGATGTTGGGCACTGCCCAACCTGCTCGTGGTGCTGAGGCAGCACCGAGTGACCTCTGACGTGCACCTGGAGAAAAAGGGTGTCCCATGAATTTACCGGAGCTCTCCCTGTCCCCACCACCAGTGTCCCCAAATCCTTCCTGCCCTGGGCAAGGCTCCAGCCTGGGAGGCTGTGGCGAGGCGCTGACTTCCCATAGAAACACATGAAAGGGCCCCTTCTTGTATCTGCCAGAGCCCCGTCATTTTTGGTTGCGAAGATCCCATGGCAACGGGCGCCTTCTGCGACTGCTCCTGCTATTTCTGGGCTCGCTTTTTCCCTCCCGTGGGATCATCCCATGGGATCAGCCCCTCTCTCCCAGCCCTGGGCCCTTCCCACCCCGTCACCCCCTTCCCTGGGTAACATCCTCCTGTGGGATCATCCCGTGGGATCAGCCCCGCTCTCCCAGCCCTGGGCCCTTCCCACCCCGTCACCCCCTTCCCTGTCCTGCTGAGGTGTTTTGAGTCAAGGAGGAGGAAGGAGAGAGGAATCTCCTCCATATCTTATCTTGGAGCCCATCTGCTCTTCCTTAGGGCCAGGAATCGGGATATCTGCAAACAAAGCCAGGCCCTGAACCCAATCCCCTCCAGCCTCATCCTCAGGCTGGCCTGGGCTGGGCTGCCCCAGGGTGACAATGGGGACAGTGGTGGCATGTGAGGGTCCCCATGGACACGGTCCCCGGGACAGTTTTGGCATTTTGGGGGTCAACACCCCCACACGGCCTTTCCCAGCCCATGGATCTCTCCTGGCTGCTCCTGGCAGAGCGGGAACCCCCACAGCGCCCTGGCCCGGGCATCCCGCTCATCCCACTCTCCTTATCTCCCGAATCCCGGCCTTAGGCTGCTTCTGGGAGCTGATAAAGGGCTCCCTGACCCTGAGCTGCCGGCTCGGGAGCACTGGAAGAGCAGGACGGCTGCCAGAGGGTGCCTGGAGAAAACCGGGAATGCAGCATCCAGCAGGGAGCAGGGTTGGGAGGGCGGCGGGCGGGACCACACCGGGCTCTGCTCCCCTGACCTGGGCAGGGTCCCCCAGCCCGGGGCCGAGCGGGGACAGGTTCCAGAGCATCCTTCCTGGCTGGAAGGGAAGTTTATAAGGGAAACAAAAGCCAGGCTCGGTCCAAGGGGAGCTTTTCCCGTGGCGTTTCCTGCGGAGCTGCGGCGGGAGCGCTCCCGCACGCCATGGCCAGGGCAGCATGGCAGGAGGGCTGTGCGTGATTTGGGATCACAAATCCCACCCAACCCTGCCCTCTGGCAGTGGGGAGCCATTCCTGTCACTCCAGCTCTTTGTCCAAACCTCTCCAGCTCTCTTGGACCCTCTGGAAAGGGCTCTGAGGCCTGCCCTTCTCCAGGTGGACATCCCCAGCCTGGCTCCAGAGAACTCCAGCCCTTGGAGCATCTCCGTGGCCTCCTCTGGACTCGCTCCAGCAATTCCACATCCTCCTGATGTCTGGAGGCAGCTCTGCAGGTGCGGCCTCACCTGAGCAGGGCACACAGGGACAATCCCCCTCCCCTCCCGCTGGATG
>NW_008238365.1:2008549-2009237 GCF_000691975.1 Corvus brachyrhynchos
GCAGGGAAGCGGGCCGGGATGCTCCGGGGCCGCGGTGCCTCCCCCGGGAGCCGCGGGATCTATGGGCCCCTTTCTCCCGGAGAGTCAATGTGGCTTTTTGTTGCGCTGCCGGGGCTGATGCCGCCGAGCGGGGACAGACAATGCGTGGCATTGTTCCCTTTCAGCAACATCTGACGGGCCCAGGCGCAGAGAAGAGGCCAGTGTGTGTCCGGGATGCGGGGGGAAGGGACCGGGATGGACGGACAGGCAGCAGGAAAAGCGCAGGGACACCCAAACCGCTCCTGGATGTCGGGCTGGAGGGATGCTGAGTGCCTGGGAGGCTGTAAAATCATCTCGGTTTGGGTTGGAAGGGAGCTTAAAGAGCATTCCGATGATGAGGGTGTTGTTTTCTGGTACCCAAAGAGCGTGGAAAATCATCCCCAAGAGCCACAAACTTCCCGCCCCGCTCATCCTAATGGAATATTAATTGTGAAACCTCATTAGGAACCTGCAAGTGTCAACACCACCAACGTTCCTGTTGCTGTTTCCTCTCCCCGAGGTCCTGCCCGGTTTCCTGGGGCAGCTGGGGGTACCTGAACCCCCGGTAAATCCAGGGAAAAGCCTCTCCCCGAAATCCCAGGCGGGTGAGGGGGGAGCCGGGAGCAGAACTCGGGGGGGAATCCCGGCGGGGACAGGGCGGGTTGGGACT
>NW_008238365.1:2009654-2010010 GCF_000691975.1 Corvus brachyrhynchos
CGTCTGGGGTCACCCCACATCTGGATTCGCACCCATCTGACATCTGGCTTCTCCCAGGTCGGGATTCACCCCCACATCTGAGTTGGCCCAGCTGTGGGTTTGCCCCCCGGCTATTTTTTCCGTGTCTGGGTTCACCCCACATCTTGGGGTCACCCCACATCAGGATTCATCCCACATCTGACTTCTCCCAGCTCTGGCTTCGTCCCCCATCTGGCTTTTCCCAGGTCTGGCTTCACCCCTCACTGAGCTTCGCCCAGGTCTGGTTTCACCCCACATCTGGCACCACCCCAAACGTCTGGGTCCCCCCAGCTCTGCCTTCCCCCCGTGCGGGTTCACCCCATTCCAAACCGCGCTGT
>NW_008238365.1:2011211-2012565 GCF_000691975.1 Corvus brachyrhynchos
TTAACAGCTCCTGTCGCATGCGGCTGATTTAATTTCGGTCTCGTTTGCATGGTTGATTGCGGCTGCAACACCTCCGTGAAGACACGGAGATATTTTTAGCTGCTCTGGGCTCCGGCAGAGCCGCCCCCGGGGCAGCCCCCGGGCGCTGTCCGACCCCAGCGTCCCCTCAGAGGGGGACAAACAACCGCGGCCTTCGGTGGGAAGAGAGGAGGATTTGCAGGATTAAAGTTTTGCCTTTGTTTCTGTGGTCACAGCCCTGTCTGGAGAAGAAGAAACAACCCCAGGAACCACCAGCAGCTCAAGCTGGATTGAGTAAACAACGGAGCTGCTCCATCCCTGCCCGGAGAGGGGCTCATTCCTTGGCTGGATCCATCTTTCCCATCCTTGTCCCTCCGAAATTCCCAGCCTGGCCACCGCGTGCTGCTGCCCCACATGGCTCCGTCACCCCAACAGCCTCAGCAGCGCGGGGGGTTTCCAAGGCGTTTTGGAAATCCCTGGGGCTTCCTTCGGGGTGTCAGCCCTGACTCACCGGGCAGGGAAGGTGAGGAAGGGCTGGGAGTGCCCACAGGGAGCTCCGCTGTCCTGCCCTGACACCTTCAGCTCCACGCGTGTCCCCCCAGCCCGGCCCTGCGCACCCCAGTGCCAGCCAGGTGGCAGAGCCATCAGTGTCTCCACTCCCCCCGGCTAATTAACATAAATTGACACTGACTAATTAACCGTCCCTCCTCATTAGAGCCCGGATGCCGCATCCCTGGGAACAGCAGGCAGCCGAGCCCTGGCTATCAAGGCGCGGTGGCCACGTTCCACCTCACGCCGGGCACCGGCCCCACCTGTCCCCCCCCCCAGCGTCCCCATCGCTGTCCCCATCCCACGGCCCTTGTGAGGCTGCCAGCAGCGATAACGAGATTGGTTCCTAATCCACTTATTCCTGGCTGGAGCCGAGGGCTGGCAGCCTGTTCCCAACACCCGCAAGGCACCGAACCCTCCCGGCCCCGGGGCCAGCGGGAAAAACCTCGCTGATCTCGGCCGTGGGGCAGGGAATGATGCCGAGGGGGTTGGTGAAAAACATGGAAAACCCACGGCGAGCTCAGCCCTCAAGGGAAGGTGACACCATCAGCAGCGCGGCCTTGGGGAGCTGCAGGATGAGCAAATCTTGCATCAGCCTGGAAGGGAGATAAGGAGCCCTTCCCAGCCCTCACCCGGAGCCGGGAGGGAGCGGCGGGACGGGGGGGGATGCATGAGGCAGCGGAGTGCAGGGGGAGGTCACCCCGACGCGGTGACACCCAGCTCGGCGGGAGGAAGGAAAAGGAAATTTTTCACTTCCCTGTTTTCTCAGAGCTGCCTGGAAAGCACG
>NW_008238365.1:2012585-2012881 GCF_000691975.1 Corvus brachyrhynchos
CAGCCCCCCCAAAAAGCGGGAGCCGGGCGGGGTGTGGATGCTCCTGGAAAGCTCCCGCTCCTCCCCAGCGCCCTGTGTGCCATCCACGCCGCTCCGAGCGGGGGATTAGAAACTAGGTCAGAGGTAGATCCCCAAAAGTGATTGGAACCGGGGAATTGCCGCTCCCTGGGGTGAGCCCGGGGGCAGATTTGCTCCGTTCGATGCTCTTCCCGCTGAGCTGGAAGAAATCGGCGGGTGGAGCAGGGAGGGACCTCTGGAATCGCCCCGCAGCGGCGTCGGGGACAGGTCCCACGTGG
>NW_008238365.1:2013139-2013645 GCF_000691975.1 Corvus brachyrhynchos
TGCGGGGGGCCCCCGGACCAGCCACACCTCGGGACTCGCAGCCTCGTGGGAGATCCCAAAAGCGGCGAACGGGACCCCTGGGACACCCCTTTGGTGGCCGAGGAGGAGGCGCTGCCACTCAGGGGGTGCCTGGCTGGGGTCTGACCAAGGATCCAGAACCTCCAGCGGTGTAGGGTGGGTTTGGGGTTTCTTATGTGCCTTTGGGTTTCCATGAGGGCTTGAGGAGCTCGGCCTTGGATAGGGCCACCACAGAGCCTGACACCCACCTGGGGGGCGGGCGACCTTCCCGACACTGCCCCCCTCTTCTCCACAACTTTTGGGAAACATCCCCACGCTCTCCAGAGCCTCCATTCACCACCTTTCAGTCCCCATGCGCCTCCAGCCCAGATCACCGGGAATATTCAGCTGAAACTGCAGTGGGGGCCGTGTCCACCATGCCGGGGGTGGCACCTCGATGTCCCCCAGCCCGGAGCGAAGGGACTGGAGCGCCGGGAGCCGCCGGCCCC
>NW_008238365.1:2013794-2015732 GCF_000691975.1 Corvus brachyrhynchos
GTGCGGGCACTGCCGCCGCTCCCGTTCACCATGAGTTTGTTGGCCTCAGGTGACGGGAGAGGCTGCGGGGGTGGCTCGGGGGTCTGCCCGATCCTTGCTCCAGCTCCTGGTCCCCATCGTGGACTTGTTTGGATGAGGAAATGAGGACGTGCGTGTAATTGCTAATGAGGATGCGCGTATGCTAATTGAGGGCTCGTAATTACGGCAGGGCGGGGCCTCGGGGGCCGTGGCCTGCCCCGGTTTTGGCCGGGTGAGCCCTGGGCAAGGTCAGGGCTGTTGTGGCCAGCACGGCTCAGTTCAGCATCTCCAGAATTTGGGTGTCCCAAGGGGACCCCGCGGCTCTGGGGCTGGGGGAGAGCCGGGCCCGGGTGCTGCTCAGGGGTCCCTCGGCCTGGGGGATGCTGACAGGATCAGCACTGGGATGTTTTTCCCCCCAATCTCACCCCAAACTGGCTGCAGTGTGAGGTGACAGCGAGCAAACGAATCCT
The DNA here is from genome assembly GCF_000691975.1 of Corvus brachyrhynchos. Lineage (NCBI taxonomy): Eukaryota > Metazoa > Chordata > Aves > Passeriformes > Corvidae > Corvus > Corvus brachyrhynchos. The sequence goes on from NW_008238365.1 coordinate 2,014,283, forward strand.
TAATTAACCACTTTGGGGATTTGGCTTTATTAATGTAAAAAATATTTATTAGGGAGGAATTACAGCTGCCAGGTACAGGGTGGCACAGCCCAGGTGGGATCACCTTTGGTTTTGGGGGATGCTCCTGTCCCTTCCCACCTTCTTGTCCCACATCAGGAGCTGCTGGATGTTGGATTTGGCAGCGAACAAGGCAGGGATGGGCTGGGGGTTTGGGATGGATGAGGAGGAGCTGGGAGGTGTCTGACAGGTCCCCAGTGAGGGGGTTGAGCTGCAGGACCATCCAGAAATCCGGGATCCAGCAGTCCTTCATCTGTGCCGAGCTGGGCTGGGAGCAATCAGGAATTGGCTGCTTGGAGGTCCCAGGAACTGGGATTAAGGGTGGGAGACGTGGCCTCCCAGGAATGTTGGGACGGGCTTTTAAGGGAAATCAGCCACTTTCCCATCGGCTGCATCTGCTGGGAAGCGTGAGGGGATTCCCGGCGGGCAGCAGGAGGATGAAGCTTTTCCCAGTTTTGGGTGTGCACAGGGAGGGCTCAGCCCGGGCGATGCTGAGCCCATGGAGGGAATTTCTGCCGGGAATTTTGCTCCAGCGTGGCCGCTATTCTGGGGTGCTGTGCTTGGGGACACGCCAGGATGTGTCTTGGCAGATGTGAGCTCCCTGTCCCCTCTGCCCTCCCGCCCGGGGACCCCAGGCTCGGGTGGGATCGGCCATAATTCCTGCACTTTGATATCCGTCACCTCCTCCCGAGGGATCCTCGTTCCCTGCGGCAAACCTGCCCCTGGCATCTGGCTGCTAATCCCGGGATTAGCGGGCGTGGGGAGAGCGGCAGATGGAGCCCGGCCAGCCCGGGACCCCCGGCGTGCAGCTCGTGGCTTTGGGTTGCCCGGGACCCTCGGGGTCACCAACCTGAGTTCCCAGCCCAGCCACTTCTGTGGTGTTCCCAGGGGAATTCCCACCGGGATCTCCCCTGGGACATCATCCCTGCCCGGAGGCCCTGGGAAAGCCCCGGTTCAAGGGAAATGAAACGTGTCACTGCTGCCGGTGACAGCTCTTCCCAGCTGCGGGAACAGCATTTCTGGGAAGCCAAGAATCCCCGGGTCCACCCTGAAATATCCGCGGCGCTCTCGGGGTGGGAAAAAGGGAAGGAGAAGAGGAAATGGCTGCACGTCTCCATCCTGTGCCCCCGCCAAATCCATCTCCCTCATTCCCGGGATCCCGGCCAGGCAGGAGGGGAATAAGGGACGTGCCCCCAGGGCTGCGTGTCGGGGGGTCTCTGCCCCCCAATTCCCAGCCAGGCCCCCCGCCCTGTGGCCGAGTGCCCCAGAGGGCCCCACAGGGTGCGTGCTAACCCCAGGGTCCCCGCTCAATGGGAGGAAGGAAATCCTCATCCTCGGGAAAGGCTGGACACGGCCGGTTCCTCCCGGCGCCGTGGGGGGGGGGCCGGGGGCC
>NW_008238365.1:2016264-2016704 GCF_000691975.1 Corvus brachyrhynchos
CTCCCGGTCCCGGTTCTCCCGGACCCGCTCCGGTGCTTGATCTCCGCTTTCAGTGGCGATAACTGCCCGGTGCGGCCGGGGCTGAATCCGGAGCGGTGTCGGAACCGGGACCGGGACCGGGATCTGCACGGGGACCAGGATCAGAATCGCGATCAGAATCGGGATCAGAATCGGGATGGGAATCGGGACCGAGACCGGGATCGGAATCGTGATCGAGACCGGGATCGGAATTGGGATTGGGATCGAGACTGGGGTCGGGATCGGGAGCGCGCGCGCCGGGCGCCCCCTGGCGGCCACACGGCCCTGCCGGAACAAAGGCCGGACCCGGGACCCCCCCGAACCCCTCGGGACCCCATTTAGGACCCCCGGAACCCCTTTTGGGACCCCCCCCGGGACTCTCCCGCGGGTAGGGGGAGCCTGGAGCCCCCGGAGCGGCCGCA
>NW_008238365.1:2021162-2021597 GCF_000691975.1 Corvus brachyrhynchos
TCCCCAGTGCCACGGGCGATGCTGCCGCCGGTCCCGGTCTGTGTCCTGGTCCTGATTCCGATCCCACTCCCGGTCCCGGTTCTCCCGGACCCGCTCCGGTGCTTGATCTCCGCTTTCAGTGGCGATAACTGCCCGGTGCGGCCGGGGCTGAATCCGGAGCGGTGTCGGAACCGGGACCGGGACCGGGATCTGCACGGGGACCAGGATCAGAATCGCGATCAGAATCGGGATCAGAATCGGGATGGGAATCGGGACCGAGACCGGGATCGGAATCGTGATCGAGACCGGGATCGGAATTGGGATTGGGATCGAGACTGGGGTCGGGATCGGGAGCGCGCGCGCCGGGCGCCCCCTGGCGGCCAGGTTGGGCAGGAGGAGCCGGGGCAGAACACCCGACCCACGGGTAAAGCAGCAAAGGGGAGCGGCTGGGGGGGC
>NW_008238365.1:2021658-2029444 GCF_000691975.1 Corvus brachyrhynchos
CTTGTGCTCAGCAATTTAAAAATAAAACATTTTAGAGAAATAACATCACCTTTCCCTCCACAGAGCACGGGGAGGGGGCACAAGACCCCCAAAAGGATGGGATGAGGGTTCAGCTCCTCCTAAAGGAACCCAACTGGGAGCTTTAGCTCACCTTTAACTCTCACCTTCCTCCTCCCACTCCATCCCTGCCAAACCTCAGCACCATTAACAAATCCCTCCCCACACCCAAACAGCAGCAAACTTTTCGTGGAGGTGGATTCAAACAACAAACACACGAACAACTTGTTGGGAGTAAAAAAATAGGTTTTTTTTTTCCTTTTAATTACATCAGTTATCAAAGAAAACGACAACAAAAAAAAGCAGTGGTAACAAAAATACAAAGCTCTGAGGGTTTCTCGTTTTTGTTTGTTCTGTAATAAGCTGAGAGCATCAGTGCAATTGTTTTAATTTAACTTCTGCTCTGAGTCCCTGCTGGCAGCATAGGAGTAGGCTTTGCCCAGCACCAGCCGGTCCCGCAGCAGCTTGAAGAAGGCGTAGTAATTGCTGAAGAGGATCAGAGCCAGGGAGATCGTCTGGTGCCACTTCTCCGAGGAAATCAGAGAGTAGAGCTGGTAGAAGATGACTGCTCCTTCCAGCAGGATCAAGATGTTGAGGATTCGCAGTGGTTTGCTGAAAAAGAACTGTGGGAGAGCACGGTGAGGCACTGGGAAAGGGGTGAAACCTTTGAGTGAGGCAGAGGACTGTGAGGATTCCTCTGGGGATACACTGACTGGCTCTGGATGGAGTCACCCTTGTGACCCCAGGATTCCCCCAGCCTGGGCACTGATCCCCATCTCCACCAGCCTGAGGTGCTCAGGACATGATCCTGCTGTATTATTTATCCCTGCTCCCCGGGAAGGAGAGGGGAGCTTACGTGGAATCGGAAGTGCGAGACGTCCGAGGGCACGGCCACGTTGTAGTGCCCCACGGCCTTGTAGACATTCTTGCTGTGCTTCACCAGGACCCCCTGAGGCCACATGCACTCCTCAGTCCACCTGCAGGGAACAAGAGAATCCTTAATCCCACCTGCACAGGGCACTGGGCTCTGCTGCCTCCCCACCAGCAGCAAGGAGGAGCACGGGGATTCTGCTCCCAGTTTGGAATTGTCACCACGGCAGTGACAAACTGCAGGTAGCTGTGGCCAGGAGCAGCTGGCACCTTGCAAAAAACCAGCTCTGCCTGGCAGGGGACAGTGCCAGGGGTGTTTGTGCTGTTGGATGTGTCAGCCAACAACTCCGCTCTCATTTTTCCCTGTTTTATTTTAAGGCTGCGCTCCCCACCCAGCCAAGGGAAAACTCCAGCCCTAAGCCCAGCAGAGAATTCCTTACTGATGCTGCAGCACGTTGGAGCAGAGGGCTGGATCCACCTTCTGCCAGCAGCCCAGGTGTGCTGCAGCTTTGTGGAGCAGGTCACAGTAGCGGGCAGGGAGCAGGTACTGCATGAGGATCACCGAGGTGCTGATGGAAACCAGCAGGAAGAGCTCGCAGGACCAGCGTTTGTCGTAGTACTGAGTGTTCTGGGGGGGGGACAGGAAGGGGTGACAGGGTTTGGACACTGTGGGACACGTGTGGACAGCCTCACCTGCCCAAGGCATCACAGCACAGAGCACTGGGGCAGGGAGGTAAAACGAGGGCTCTGCACGGAGCTGTTGATCCTGCTTGGAAAAGGAGAGCCTGTGTGAGATGGAGGATGGAGAATTCCTGCAAAATATTCGTGCCACCATCACCAAAACCAGGGAGACAGCTCCTGATGCTCCCCATGCTCAGCTGATGGAGCAGGGGACAGGGACAGGCTCACCCCTCACCCCCAGACATTCAGAATTCCATTACCACAAGTAAGGACCGTCCTCCCCCAATGTGCCCCCAGTGTCACCTCCCAGCCAGGCCTCACCTTGACAAACCACACAGGCACGAAGGCCACGTAGTAGGCACTGAGCATGGAGCTCACCAGCACCTCCTTCATGCGCCAGTTGAAGTCCATCTTCAGGAACTCCACCTCGTTGCGGATGAGGTCCGGGGAGAGGCAGCAGGCGTGGCTGGGCATGGCCTCCATGCCGTACATCTGCCTCGTGTGCTGCTTCCAGGTCTCCTTGAGCACCGTCAGGTAGTCCCTGCCCCGGGCTGTCACCTCTCCCGTGTCCCTGGGGCCAATGTTGGCCACCTGGGCAAAGAGCCCCGCCTTCCGAAAGTCACAGTTCAGCTGCAGGAAGGGGATGTACATCCCGAACCTGGGGAAGCACAAGGCACGGCTGTTGGACCTTAGGAGCTGCAGCCCATCCCAGCGGGATCACATTCCCATCCCGAATTTCCCTGGAGCCCTGTGGGGCTCTGAGCTGCAGGAGTTCAAGGCTCACAGCAACCTTGTCTAATAGAAGGTGTCCCTGTCCCTGCTGGATGAGCTTTAAGGTCCTCCCCCAACCCAAACCAGTCTGGGATTCCGTGATTCCAAAGGGAAACTCCCCAAAAGAGCTCTGAGCTCAAACACAAGCAGCAAATCTCTGTGGATGTTTCCTCCTGCATCTACCAGGGAGGAGGGAGCTATTTCCACTCCAAATATTTCCTTTTGATAGTTAACAAAAAGCAGGAGCTGTTTGAATCCCTCTCCACCTGGCAGAGGAGCCCAGGAACAAAGGGAAAACAAAGCCCTGAGTTCTGTGAGCGCCATGGGAAAAGCACACAACCCTTTTCAGAAGAAATGAGCAGCAATAATGAGTAATAATTAATGCTCACATCAAGCTGAAAGAAGGGTCAGTCTTATGGATGTGTGCTGCCACTAAGGAATGTGACAAAGAAGGAGGGAGAGGTGCAGGGAAAACTCTGTCACCACGGGCAGGGACACTTTCCACAAGCCCAGGGTGCTCCAAGACTTGGGGAATTCCAGCTCAGAACCCCACAGGACTGCAGGGAGCCTCCCCCTGGATTTAGGGTGGATCCTCCAGCCCTGAGCCAGGGATACTCACGGGTAGCACAGGAAGAGGAGGTTGAGGAAGGAGTAGGTTCTGAAGAGGTGGATGATGGAGCGACACAAACTCCAGCCCGTGCCTGTGAGGACGGCGAAGCGAGTGACCACCAGGAAGATGGAGCGTGGCAGGGAGACTTTGCCACTCTGGGAAGCCTGTGGGACACAGGAGAGAGCTGGGCAGAGCTGGGCATTCCCTCTTCTTCAAGGGGAAAACTCAATGTGTACATTCGTAAGTAGGAAGGAAGTGCCAGTGACAAGTTGACATCAGGACACGGAGGCTTCCTGTGGAATCTGGGCTCTCCAAAATCTCTGGAATCATTCCTCAAGCTGGAGTGAGGAGAGTTTCTAGTTAAGGTCTGGTAGTCACCAGTGCCCAGCCCACTCTGCTGGCACTGCTCACGATGGGATGCTTCCACAGTGAGCAGACACCCACCTGCCCTGGCTCTTCCCTGGGGAAAGCTGGAGTGATGGAGAGAACAGGAAAAGAGCCAGATGGGAGGAGAGAAGCACAATCACTACAGTTTAGCTGAGACAGAAATTCAGGGAGAGTCACAGAAGGACACAGAGCCAGCAGGAGCAGCAGTTTGGGGCGCTCGGTTCTGTTCTCCGCTCCTCCCACTGGAAACCACGCCTGGAATTCTGACTTGGGAATCTCACAGAGGTTTTCAGGGAAGGATGGAGGAGTTTGGAATGGCAGAAGGGACACAGAGCTTTACAGATCTCCTGGAAGGACAGCTCTGACTTTACCTCCTTGACGATAGCACCGATGAGCCGCCGTGCCAGGACGATGGTCGTCACCGTCAGCACGTTGAAGTCAATGAGGTGAAAGTTCTGTGGGGACAAAACCAAAATGATTCCATTTCCCTGAAGCACCAGGAACCCACATTCAACACAGAAACTCCCAAATTATTCTCTTCTCCTCAGACTCTTTTCCAAGAGAATGCCAAGCAGGCAGCCAGAGCCCAAAATGTGGAAAACAAGGAGTTGCAGAAGCAGCACTGAAGGGTTGTAGAGTCAGCTGTAGTTTTTAATCAAACCTCTCTCTAAAAGTTTATGATTAGTGATCCAAGAGACAGCCTGGGAGTGCCAGCTGCCCTTTGGTGCTTACCAGGGACGTGTGAGAAGGAGGATGGGAGGGTGGGTACCACCACACCGTCTTGTAGATGTTGATGTAGTGGACAAAGAGGGCGACGAGGTGGCAGAAGAAGAGCTGCAGCTCGAACAGGACGCTCCTCTCCACGGGCAGCTCGGGGATCTTGCAGTGCCGCAGGGGGACGACGGTCTGAGCTGCCAGAGGGGGGCTGGACAGGCCTGTCCCTGAGCCACTCCTGCCAGGGGAAGCCAACAGCCAGGGGTGAACAGGGGAAATGTTCTCCAGCTCCCCCCACCCCCCCCCAGGTCTAAGATTGATTGGGAAACTCAAGCCATCAAGAGCTGGCACAAATCACAAATATCAGCACGCCAGGGTGACTCTTCAGGCAGATGTGAGCAGGGATTTGCTCACACACAGCAATATTTGGGCCCGGGCCAGCCACCAGCACCAGGACATTTGATATGAAATCCCCTGCGTTGATCAGGTTCAAACCCAGGGTTGTGTTGTGCTACTCGAGGGACAAGCAGTGGCTCTCTTAATTAATTGGAAGCTTTCAGTCCTCAAGTTGGTATTTACATATCTAAGAGTGCTTGAACATGAAAGGCAGAGCAATTACACACAAGCCCTTGTTCATTCTTCACCTTCTGTTCACCTGAGAAGGAAAAACGAGTTTAGCCAGAGGTGCCTATTCCTGTGTGAGCACATCCCAGACTGATCCTCTGAATCAAAGGGAATTAATATCTCCCAGATTTATCTGCAATCTCTAAATAACAACAGGCAAAGGAATCTGGGTGTGGACCTCAAAGGAACTGCAGAGCATGAACTGCTACTGTAAATCCCCAAATGAGATCCCAATCGTGGAGCGTGGCTGCAGAAGTGCTGATCCAGGAGGATGCAGGAGGATGGGGCCAGGGTTTAAAACACGAGGTGGAGAACCTAAAATAAGGCCGTGAGTGAGGGGAAAACCTGAGCTCTCTGAAACTCCCAGATTCCCAAATTCATGGTGATTCAGCTCCTTGGGATTGATAAATCATGGGATCACAGAATGGCTTGGGCTGCAAGGGACATTAAGGATCATCCAGGGCATGGGCAGGGACACCTTCCCTTATCCCAGGCTGCTCCAAGCCCCGTCTAAGCCGGCCTTGGACACTTCCAGGGATCCAGGGGCAGCCACAGCTTCTCTGGGAATTCCATTCCAGCCCCTCCCCACCCTCCCAGGGAAGGATTTCTCCCTAAAATCCCACCTAACCCTGCCCTCTGGCAGTGGGAAGCCATTCCCTGTGTCCTGTCACTTCATACCCTTGCAAAAAGCACGGCTCTGGCTCACTCGGAGGTGAGCTGGGCTGTGATCTGTGCATTCCCTGCCTTGGGATAAGGCCCTGGGAGTGTGCTTTCCCAGGAAAGGTGGATTGCTCCACCTTCTGTGCCCTTGCAATGACTTGTCTGGATAACTGTATCCCTACAAATTCCCTGGCTCAGGGCCCTCAGCAGGGAGTGTGCTGAGACAGACCCAACATTTTCTTTGCAGAGTAAAGAAAGCACCTCCTGTTTATGCTGCTGCTGCTCCCTCCTCCTCTGCCTCAGTGACAGAATCCAGCTGGATTTGATCCTAAAAAAACCCTACAGAGCCACATCACCTGAGCTAAACTCTGCCTGACACCAAGTTCAGGGCGCAGGAGATGCAACAACCCGAGCTGGGCTTTGGATATAAAATTGTCTCTATTTTTATTTCTCATTCCATGGTCACTGAAGGGTTTGAACTCTCCTGGGAGCCCGTCCTGAAGGGTCTCAGGGACACCCATCCTAATTACAAGGGACAAAGCAGGATGTGGGAAAAGGGAGCTGGGAGTTAACAACCTGCTGAGCCACAGGAAAGCGAGCTGGGAATGGTTTCAATCTGCCGGAGGGCTGGGTTAGACGGGATTTGGGGAAGAAATCCCTCACTGGGAGGAGCTGGAATGGATTTCCCAGAGAAGCTGTGGCTGCTCCATCCTTGGAAGCGTCCCAGGATGGGTTGGAACAACCTGGGATAGGGGAAGGTGGTGGGGAGTGGGATGAGCTTTAAGGTTGGGGAAGGGGATGAGCTCTAAGATCAAGGAATGGGATGAGCTCTAAAGTTGGGGAATGGGATGAGCTTTAAGGCCAAGGAATGGGATGAGCTTTAAGGTCAAGGAATGGGATAAACTTTAAGGCCAAGGAATGGGATGAGCTCTAAGGTCAGGGAATGGGGATGAGCTTTAAGGTCAGGAAATGGGATGAGCTTCAAGATCAAGGAACGGGATGAGCTCTAGGGTCAGGAAATGGGATGAGCTCTAAGATCAAGGAACGGGATGAGCTCTAAGGTCAGGAAATGGGATGAGCTCTAAGATCAAGGAACGGAATGAGCTCTAGGGTCAGGAAATGGGATGAGCTCTAAGATCAAGGAACGGGATGAGCTCTAGGGTCCTCCCCACCCAAGCCATTCCACACCAGAGGTGTCCCCAGCTGTCCCTGGAGCTGGGAGCAGCCCGTACCTGGTCCGGGAGCGCACGCCGGTGACGGAGGAGCCCGAGGAGTGTCCGGAGGCCCCGGCGGCTCCGGGCTCGCACAGGGGGTTCCGGCAGTAGGAGGTTCTGTTGGGACCCCGGCGTCCCCCGGCCATTCCCAGGAGCTGGGGGGGGATTCCTGGCTGCTCACTGCAGGCTGGGCTCAGCCCTCACCACTGCAGGGAGACATTGAGCATTTATTAACGAGCATTTATTAACGAATTAGCATTTAGTAGATCATTGATTGATCATTCCGGGCCTCTCCATCACCGCCCTGACCCGTTGCTCTGGGATAATTCAACTTTCTCCACCTTTTTTTTTTCCCCAGGGAGCTCCAAGCTTGCTGAGGTGCTGGGAATTCATCACTTTATACAAGGAATTCCCTTTTTTTCCTCAGGGAGCTCCAAGCTTGCTGAGGTGCTGGGAATTCATCACTTTATACAAGGAATTCCATCTGCCAGGCAGAGACGCTCAAGAGATGCTCAAAAACTGGCCCCAAGGACTCGGGAATTTGGGGATGTTTTGGTGCATTTTACTCAGTTTTGTGTTGGAATTGAAGGTTACAGCTCTTTAAAATTAATATTTTATTGTTGGCTCTTTAAGATGGGATAAAACACCACTTTTTTAGGGTATTTGTTGTTTTATGTTTTGATGGCATTGAGGTCATGCTCAAATTTAGCTTTTCCAGTGCTTGCTTGCCACACATAAAACTCATCCCAAGGTGTTCCAAACTTTCCCTGGATCCTGTTTAACCACAGGAGAATCCACACAACACGAAATGATAAAAACCCCCCATTTCCAAGTGAAATCTGAGCTGTGAGGGAAACTCAGGGCAGACCAATGACTGAACATTCCTTTTCCTGGTGGGTCATTTCCAGCTTGCACCGCTTTGGAATTTGCATCCGGAGCAACAAAATAAGTGCTGAAGGTTTAGAGACTGATCTTAAAGGAGTTTTAAAGCTGATGCTGAGCTCGGGAGTTCTCCAAAAACCCTGTCCTAGAGCTGGATCTTGAGGGACACCTGGGAGCTGCTGGTTTGGGGGAGCTGCTGGGATGGTTTTTGGGAACTGCTGGAGCTCTGGGAGCTCCGAGGAAGCTCTGAAGGAGCAGTGGAAGCTGTGAAGGCACAGACCTGGGGGGTTTGGGGTCCCCAGAGGTGGGGGAAGGA
>NW_008238365.1:2030242-2045564 GCF_000691975.1 Corvus brachyrhynchos
CATTTGCGCGGCCCTCCCCGCTGGAGGGGCTGTGATGCGCCTGGATGGTTTTGGGGCGTCTTCACGGAGCGCCCTCGGTGGGTTTTTATGGCAGTTCTTTGCTCGAGTTTGTGGGGGTTGATGCTTCAGCACAGATGGAGCGTTACACGAGGCTGAGAGCCAGGCCTGCCTGGGCTGCAGGGAAAGGCGGCTCTGAAATGAATGGACTTGCACAGAGCCGAACTTTCCTTCTTTTCTGGTTTTTTTTGGCTGCCCAGGGAGGTTTGGAGTCCCCGTCCCTGGAGGTGTGAGTGGTGGGGAGGGGTCACAAGTCTTGGAGGGCTTTTCCAGCCTAAATTGATTCTGGGACTGCGCAGAGCCATCAAAAAATCAGGAGTGTCCCGACAGCTGATGTTTGAGAGAATCCTCCAGGAACAACTCTGAAGGTACCAGGACATCCCTAAAAACATGGCCAGGCTCAAATAATGTCAGGTTTGCATCTGGAACGTGATGGATGAACCTTTTTTGGTGGCGAAATGAACACCACAATCAGGAAACAGTTTGTATTTCAGTATTCCACCAGGGATCCAAGGGAGGCTCTGGTGTTCTCCAGCACTACCCCAAACCTGGCAGATTCCCATTTTGCAGTCATAGCAAACACTGTCTTAACTGTGCTCCTCAACCAGCTCTGGAATCGACTCCTGGGAGATTCATCCCTCTTGGCAAAAGGAGCAAAAGGAGCGTGGAAAAACATTCCCGGGAAAACATATGGCAGCCATGGAAGGCTCAACTGAGCAGCCACAGCGAAGCTTGCTGTTCTGTGCTCACTCAAGGGAGCTTCCTGAGGAGAAAAATGAGGAATAACATCTCCAGCCCAGATGGGAGCCCCCATGGACACTGCCCAACCTGCAGGAATTCCTCCCCCTCGCTGCCCACGTCTCATGCAGGATGTTCCAGGTTGATCCATGACAGGAGAAGCTCCCTGAGCCCTGTTTTCCTCCCCAAAAGCTCCATCTGGATGCATTCCCTGTTCTCCTCTGCCTCTCCCAGTGGGCACAGCACAGCTGCTGCCTCCTCCTCCTCCTCCAGGGCCACTCCAGGGTCTCTCCAGGCTGCAGGAATCACCCTGAGCCCAAGTTTCCTTCAGGAGAGCAGCAGGAGGGGTTAAGGAAGGGAAAATGCACATTCAAGCTGTTTTTCTTGGCTCTGCTCGTGGCAGATGCTCTCATCCAGATTTCAAATTCATTCTGAATAAAAAAGAATCATCTGCTGCGAGAGCTGGGCAGGGAATCCAGCTGTGCTCTCCGACTCAGCTTATCCGAGGTGGAATTTCGGAGGGATGCATTAAGGGAAAGCCTCAACCCACTGTGCTTTCAGTGAGGCTGAGGGAGACATAAAATATCCCGGAGAAGCTGTGAAATTCCCAACCCTGGAATGTTCCTGGAGTGTTGGAGCAACCTGGGGTAGTGGAAGGTGGCCCTGCCATGGAACTGGAGGAGCTTTAAGGTCCCTCCCACCTCACAGCAATCCCTGAATCCATGATTCCATAGAATAAAGCTTGGAGCCACTTGCTTTATTGAAGTAATCCAAACAGCAACTTGAAACCAGGGGTAAGGAAGGGGCAGGGGATGAGTCTCCTTCCAGGCAAAGCTGCTGGGGATACCTCTGGCAAGTCCAGCTGGAGTGTTTTCCTCGGATTCACTCCCCCGTGGCCGTCCCAAGATCCCAAAATCCAGGTTTGTGCCAGCTCCAAGCAAGGCCAGGCTGAGGTTTTACAACCCTGGAGGCTGGAAAAGCTGTTCCCACTCAGGGAAAAGGCCAGGGAGGATGGGAATGCTGAGGCACAGAGCAGGAGGATGTTCCCAGAGCCAAGTTTCTCCTGACAAGAACAGTTTTGTTGGGCAACACTTCCAGAGAGGAGACGTGCACAGAGCCAAGAACAACGGGGGCCTTTCTCTGGGTTGGGGTCTTTCCCAAAATCCTACAAATAACGAGATGTGGATGAGGCCTTTGGGAAAGCAGGGAGAGGAAAAGATCCCTGGCACTTGTGAGCAGAATTGCACCTCCAGCAGGAAAGGGAAGGTTATCCAGGTTACTGAGGTGACTCAGACTCCAAAGAATCTCGATCCCTCCCAAATCCCTGCATCACCCCCGGGATGTCTGGCTAATTAGAGCATCTCTGAGAGGCACATCCGATGCTGAGGGGTTATTTTGGGATCTCAAATGAGCTCTGGCAGGCTCCAGGGCTAAAATCTGCCTGGAGAGGGAGGGAGGGAGCTGTCTGATGCAGGGCATGTTGGCAAAATACACCCAGCACATCCCGTTATATTTCGATATATTCCCATTTCCATCCTGCCACAACATTGAAGCGTTTCCCATCAACATCCCACAAAATTCCAGGCACGAGCTGGGTTATTCCAAAGGCAGCATCACAAAATCCACTTGGGGGAAAAAAAACCAACCCAACTGCATGCTAAGAGATGATCTCTATCAAATCTTTTCCACTTGATAGAAAAGCTGTACCTATTAGGAGAGAAACGGGAAAGATTGGTGCATTGCCACAGAAATCGATGTTCCAATTACACCCTAAATGAAGATGGATTTGATAACCAGGCCACAAATCCACGCCTGTTATCATTCCCCTTCCAGCAGGATCCGATTTTCAAGTGCAGGAATTCAGGGTGATCTCCCTGCTGCAGCATTCCCACACATTCCTACTGGCCCTGAGATAAGAGGGGCTCGTTTGGGAGCTTCACCATTCCCTATAAAATTCGATTTGTCCTTTTATGTGCCCACGTTGGCTTTGGGCTTTTTCAGCATTTCAAGGGTGGATTCCTTTGTAATTTTTATTTATGGAGCTCAGACTTCCAGGGATCTCAGACTTCCAGGGATTGCTGTTCCCAAAGGAATCCCTCAGGGGGGAGTTGTGTCCTTGCTGATGTGATCATCCCCCCTATCATTCCCATCCATTTATCAAAGTGATTTTTTTAGGGAAGCATCTCCTTTGTTCCATCCCTGGAAGTGTTCCAGGCCAGACTGGAGCAATCTGGGCTAGGGAAAGGTGTCCTTGCCCACGGGAATGGGATGAGATTTAAGGTTCCCTCCCAAACCGAAATCATCCTGGGATTCTGAAATGCATCCCAAGATCACTTGAGGGAATCCATCAGGCAGGATTCCATAAAAACTGACCCCAGCAGCCCCATCCCATTCCAGAATCCATCAGTGAGGGATGGAAGGGCTGGAACTGGCGAGGCTGCGGGTTTAAGATGCGAAGCCTGGAATTTTAATGGATTTGAATTCCGGCTGAGCCATTCCCAGAGCCGGCTCTGCTCCTGCAGCATCGGGTAACAAATCCCAAGGGTTGGGAAACACAGAACCTTTCAGGCCCCTCCCAAGCCAAGCCGTGATTCCATGAAATCCAACACCCCCCCTGCTGCCTGGAGCACTCCCAAATCCTTGAATCCCAGCTCCAAAGGCACGGATCTCATCCCAAATCCCTTAAAATCCCCTAAAACCTCAGCTCGGGAGCCTCCTCCACGCCGTGACCTCTGCCAGAGCAGCAGGCAGCGAAGCAGCTTCCCGGTTTTTTTTTTGGCCGTGCAGATCCAAGGAATAATTGGAATTTAGCAGCTCAGATGGTGCCACCCCCACGTTGGGGAACTCAAGAAGGGGTTGTAAAAATGCCCCAAAACTCACCCAGCTGGCGCTGCCCCTGCTCCTCCTCCTCCTCCTCACCCCGCTGAGTCACGGCCCCAAACTCCTGCGAATTAAAACGAAATTTGTGAGGCTCCTCGACGGCAGCAGAGATGCCAAAAAAGAAAAGAAAAGAAGAATAATCATCATCATCATCAAAAAATAAGGAGAAAGAAAGAAAAAGAGAAGATTCCTGCATGCAATTACACATGAAGGAAAAACATGCAACTTCAGCTGAGCTATGGACATTTCACAGGAAACAGCAATACTGGGGGGGCTAAAAAGTTGATTTTTTAAACAACTGAGCAGAATTTGGTGGTTTTTTTGGGGGGGGGTGGGGCAGTAGCAAGACTAGCTTGGATTCATGTTGGTTTTCCATCCTTTATCCTTTAAAAACACAGGATATTTAAAGATTCCTTCTGGCCCACATTCCATCACAGTGCATTTGCCAAGGGCACGTTATTAAAAGTTATTGCTAATTTATGCCGGAGCCATGTGGGTTGTTTTAAATGTTTATATTTTAAACATTTTTTTTGTTGGTTTTTTTTGGGGTGGGGGGGGGTTGTTTTTGTCAGGTTTGTGTTTTGTGTTTTTTTTTGTGGTGTTTTTTTTTTTTTTTCCCTTCCCCTTTTACATTAAATTAACATCTGAAGGGTTGGCTGGGTAAAAGTTTACGTCACGAGTTTATGGAAAAGAGAAATGTGCTATATTAAAATCAGACATTTAGGTTACCTTTTTGGGCTTTGCGATGCCTGTTAGCTTTACACATCCTGATTTCTCCTGCTGATAATTTTCCTTTAAAAGGGGGGGCATAGGCTGATCTTTTCATCACATTATGCCCTGAAAGCTGACTCCAAACCAGTGTTGAAAATTCAGTTATTTGCACTTTAAGAACAGATCTACAAATACAACTTTTGTGTGGTTTTATTTTTAAATATTCCCCTCATGCGCTGCCACAAGCAGTTGTTGTTTTGTTTGTTTTTTTTTTTCCCTAAAATTCGATTTTTCACCCCCGAGCAGTTTAATCCTCTCCCCCTAAAAATTCCAAATTCTTGTGCTGGATGGGAAATACAAACCAGGAAGCATTAACTTTTCAATAGAAATCTTAACTAGAAATCGAAATCTTAAATATCTACACATCCACACCCTCTCAGAAAGGATTTAAGGAGCAGCTGCAGCACCGGCCACCAAGAAAAATCCATTTTTAAAGTGGTTTTTTCCAAGTAAAAGCTGCCTGGAAGGAGGAAGGGCATCATCTTAGCCAAGGGAAGGGGTTACAGAAAGCAACTTCCTTGGAATTCTCAGCATTCCTACTTCAACCAGCCCTGGCAGCCTCTGGAATATCCTCTGAGGCCACCTGAAATTGGAATCATCAAGCAAAGAACCAGGAAACCCTTTCCAAATTCAGATTTCTGCCACAGTCCAGGCTCTCAAAACTGCTTTCAGCAACTTCCAGGGGGTGAAAAACAATTTGGTTTTTGTCTTTTTCATAGAAATAGATTTAAAAAGAAATGTAAGCTCAAGGAGCTCGAAAAATTTCTTGTTTTTTTGGCATGAGAATTACCAAAAAACCACCATTTTTAGAAATGCCTCCACGGTTTGAAAATAGTAATAATAATAGTAATAATAATCGTGATAATAGTGATAATAATGATAATAATGATAATTATTATTAATAATAATAATAATAAAAAAGACAAATTAGCATTAAAGTTATTGGAAAAAAAAAAAAAACCAAAAACCTCCAAAAACAAATGACAATTCATCACATTTACTTGGATTAAAAAAGGACTAAACTTTATTGACAAATTCGACAGACATTGTGACACGTTTTTAGCTACCTAGTTAGGCAGGCTTTACACATGTAGCATTTTTTCTCTTCAAGAACAGAGTGGGAGGACAGTGCACAAATCCAATTAGGACTTTTATGTACAAAGTGAAATTTTTGGATCATTTTTTTAGCTTTTTGTTTTATTGGTTTGATTTTTTTTTACAGCTGCAGTGTCCCTCTTTCTGCAAAGCTCGTGCTGAGATACACTTGAACAAGTCGCTGGGACTGCTGAAAATTCAGATTTTGTTTCTTTTTTTGGGTGGGTTTGGAATTTGTCTCGGATTTTCTGCCCCCAAGCACTACAAAAAATGAGAATTTGACAGGCCTACCCATGGAATATTCTTTCTACTATCAAACACTGGGCAATTAGAGCCATGCTTTGTATTTTTTCCCCTTAAAAGTTGTTCATTTAGAACCAAACTAAGAACCCCTTTCCACTGGAAAAATCTTCCCAAGCATATCTCAACACTGCACGGGGGGCTAGATTTCAAAATCCACATAAGAAAAGTCAATTTTTTTACCAACCTAATTTTGTTTTAAGTCAATTCTCTTTAGAAAATGCTATTTAATTTGTTTTGAGGATGCTTTGGGTTAAAATTTAAACTTCAAGATTCACCAGCAATCTCCTTTTAAAGGTTTGGCATCTGAAGTTATAGATTTTTTTTTAAAATGGTGGCAGCCACTACTGTTACATTATGATTTTAATTCTTAAAAATAACCCTGAATTTTGAAATGTAGCCTACTTTGGGATTCTGCAACTACAACCTTTATGGGTTCCTTTAAAACAAACTTTAAAAGTTTTAACAAAACCTTAATTTCATAACTGCTAAGCAAAGCATTTCACTTTGGAAACTAACATTTTTTTTAGCTTTTTTTTTTTTGTGGTTTTTTTTTTTGTTTTGTTTCTTTGTTTTTTTTCCTTAAAAAAGGTACAGTTGTGTTTTTTACCTAAAACGACAGAGAAAGAAAAGGCCACCTACACACTGAAGAAGAAAAAAACAAAAAAACCCCAAAAAACAAAGAATAAAAATTAAAAAGTTCTCCTCTAAATCTATTTAAACTCATCTCGAAAAGTTCCTACGTACAGAAGCCAAAAATGCAAGGTGAGGATGGAGTGGGAGGAAAAAAAAGGGCCAGGAAGAAAAACAGGGAGACAATTACTTGTGTGGTGTGGGTAAAGCAACGGGAATCCCGGGAGATACAAGAACCAGTAACAACTGTTTGCTCCTAAATTGGGATTTTTTCCCTCATTTTTTGTGTTTTAGTAGCGTCCATAGGGGTGCTCTCTGTAGCCCCCCTTCACTGGCCTGGCCGGAGGGGCCTTCAGGGAGGGCCGGGTTCCATTCCAGTCATCTTGGCCTGTGAGGAAGAGGAGGAGAAAGTCAGGGATGGGAGAGGAGTTGTGGAGGGTCAGCCTTAAAAATGGGTTGGGAAAGAGGGGTTGGGATGGTGCCGAAAAGAAGCGGCGTCAAAAGGGATTGTGATGCCCCAGAAAGAGCTTGAGATCCCCCAAAAGGGATTGTGATCCCCCAGAAAGAGCTTGAGATCCCCCAAAAGGGATTGTGATCCCCCAAAAAGAGCTTGTGATCCCCCAAAAAGAGCTTGAGATCCCCCAAAAGAGCTCGTGATGCTTCAAAGCAGCTCATCATGCCCCAAAATCCAGCTCGTGATCTCCTGAAACAGCTCAAGATCCCCCAAAACAGCTCGTCATGCCCCAAAATCCAGCTCATCATGCCCCAAAACAGCTCCTGATCTCCTGAAACACCTCAAGATCCCCCAAAACAGCTCATAATGCCCCAAAGTAGCTTGTGATCCACCAAAAGTGATCCCCCACAACAGCTCATAATCCCCCAAAATCCAGCTCATCATCCCCCAAAACCCAGCTCCTCATCCCCCAAAACAGCTCACCATCCCCCAAAGCAGCTTGTGATCCCTCAAAACCAGCTCGTGATCCCCGAAAATCCAGCTCCTGATCTCCCAAAACAGCTTGAGATCCCCCAAAAGGGATTGTGATGCTTCAAAGCAGCTCATCATGCCCCAAAATCCAGCTCGTGATCCCCCAAAACAGCTTGTGATCCCCCAAAATCCGGCTCGTGATCTCCTGAAACACCTCAAGATCCCCCAAAACAGCTCATCATGCCCCAAAGTAGCTTGTGATCCCCCAAAACAGCTCCTGATCTCCTGAAACAGCTGAAGATCCCCCAAAACAGCTCCTAATCCCCCAAAATCCAGCTCGTGATCCCCCAAAACCAGCTTGTGATCCACCAAAAGTGACCCCCAGAAACAGCTCCACCAAAACAGCTCAAAATCCCCCAAAACAGCTCCCCAAAATAGCTCAAAATCCCCCAAAACAGCTCATAATGCCCCAAAATCCAGCTCCTGATCTCCCAAAACAGCTCAAGATCCCCCAAAAGAGCTCATAATGCCCCAAAATCCAGCTCGTGATCTCCCAAAACAGCTTGAGATCCCCCGAAACAGCTCGAGATCCCCCAAAAGAGCTCATGATCCTTCAAAGCAGCTTGTGATCCCTCCAAACCAGCTCATGATCCACCAAAAGTGATCCCCCAAAACAGCTCCTGATCTCCCAAAGCAGCTCCCCCAAAACAGCTCATGATCCCCCAAAACAGCTCATGATCCCCCAAAATCCAGCTCATGATCCCCCAAAATCCAGCTCGTGATTCCCCAAAATCCAGCTCGTGATTCCCCAAAATCCAGCTCGTGATCCCCCAAAATCCAGCTCCCCCAAAACAGCTCATAATCCCCCAAAATCCAGCTCATGATCCCCCAAACAGCTCAAGATCCTTCCAAACAGCTCCAAGAACAGCTCCTGATCCCCCACAACAGCTCGTGATCCACCAAAAGAGCTCCCCCAAACCATTTGCTGCTCCATCCCTTCGAAAACACAGGAAAATTCACATTTTTTGGGGAGCAGCCAGACACCACCTGCCAGTGCTGCACCAGTAACAGGACAGGGCACCCCCCAGCACATCCCAAACCCTCCTGGCCACGCAATCCTGGGATAGTGGAAGGTCTCCATGGCAGGGGATGATCTTGAAGGTCCCTTTTGCTCCAAACCATGCCAGCATTCCATGAAAAAAGCCAACAGAATTTCCTTGCAACATCCACCCCTGATTGCTTCCTTCTCAAATCCAACATCCCAAAACACCAAACCCCCTTCCTCCCACCAACATTCCCGCTTTCTCCCGACTATCTCTGGCCCAGCTCCGTGATTTTTCCCCCTCATTCTGTTTTCAGGGAAGCAGAGAGCCAAGGAAATCGCTGGGGATGAACAGATGAGCTGGGCCAGCTCCGTCCCAGGAGCGTTGTGGCCTCCCAGTCCTGGCCAGCTCCAGGAGGCACAAAGGGCTCTTTGTCCTCTGGGAGTGACACAGGCAAACCCTGGGAAGAGCCAAGAGTTCCTGGGAGCAGCTGGGCTGGAAAACATCCCTGCTCAGGCACCTGGGTTTGGATTTAAACCCAGAGCAGGGAACATCCTGAGGCTCCTGGATTGGAACTCCAGCCTCGGAGCAGGGCGAGCAGGAGACAACAACGCTGCTTCCCTAATTCTGCCATTCCCAGCAGAATAATTCTGAATTCCCAGCTCCCAGGGGGCCCAGGAAGCCCCTCCAGCTGGTTGTGAATGTCACTCCCTGCCCTCACTCAGATGTGACAGGGACTGGTTCCATCCACACGGAATTCCAAGCCTGTAAGCAGCTCGCTGGAGAACTTTGGGAATTCGGGATGTTACGTGGTCTGGAAAACTCCTTGGGGTCCCCTCTCAATTTCCCTGTGTGAGGAGCAGGAAAGGCCTTGGTTGTGTCTAAGCCCTGCCCAACAAGAAGAAAACTCCTCTGGATCATCAGCACAAATCCAGCCTCAATCCCAGAGGAAAATGGGAGGAAAATGAACTCTGGCTCAGCCCAGAGCAGCCCAGGCTTGTGTGGGGACAGAGGACAATGATTCCTTCTCATTGCCACATCCAGATGCCATTCCAAGCCTGGCTTCAAAAATAAATGGGCAGCAGGAGGCAGAGGGGACCTTTGGAGTGATGGTGTTTGTTAATTCCTTGTTTTACTTTGCTTTTCCCATTGAATTTTATCCCAGCCCATTAATTCCCTCACTTCCACCCTTCCCATTCTCTCCCCATCCCATGAGTGGGGAGTGAATGAGTGAGCGCGGCTTGGTGGCCCTTTGGGGTTAAATCACTGAATTTTGGTTCAGCCCAGCCTAAGTTGGGAGTTTTACGTGATCCAGATCAGCTAAGCTTTGCCTACTGAGTCACACTGAGCCCAAGTGGCTCCACACAGCCAAGGAGAGGCCTCCTGATGACATTTAAATCCCATTTTTGAGCAATCTACAGCCCAGAGTCAGGATCAGGGCTTTTGAGGACAGAGGAAGCAGATGGAACCACATCAAATCCAGCCCAGGAGAACCAGACTGCAGCACAAGTGCTGTGGGTGGAAATCCAGACCTCCTGAAATATTCTAAAGCTACAAGGAAATGAAGACATTTCCAGAGTTAAAAAATGGGATTTTTTTTTTTTAAAGCCTCACCTTTGAGACAATCAAATTTGATAAGAATCTAAACCCCCAGCGACGTTGCTCAGACCTAGATAAAATCACCACGAAAACCACTCGAGGTTCTCCTCAGATTTTTTTTTTTGTCCACACATTGGAAAACCGGAAAATTGACCACAAGCAATTCCCAACCTTTTCCCTGTCCCAGAATTCCCAGACATACCATAAGCTTCATAGGTTTCCTGTGGCTCCCCATGTCCATAATCATAATATTCTGTGTCCCTGGAAAAGCAACGAGGTGGTTACACACAGGGAAATCCCATTCCCACACCACCACCACTTCCCCAAAAACCAGGAGAAGCTCGCTGTCATTCCCTGGACTCCAGCAGAACTCCACAGCTCAGGAATGTTTCCATTGGCTTAAAATGGGATTTAAAAAATCAGGGAAAAAGGTCATGCAGCATTCCTTTGGCAAAAGGGAAGCCAACTCACCCTTGGCCCTGGCTGTAGTAGCCCTCGTACCCCTCGTAGCTCTGGTCTGCGTACGTGTCATCGTAGCCCTGGGAAGGACGGGGACAAAAATGTCACCAAAAAAAGGACAAAAGAGGAGTGGAAGAACCAAATCCAACCTACAGCAGCTTCCAGAGGAGCCTGGAAATCCTGCCCTGCCACAGGGAAAGGGCTCAGGCACAGCGTGGAGGCAGCAGAGCCCTGCTGTGCTCTGTGGCTCGGCAGGGATAAATCATATTCCTATTTATTTATAAATCATTCCATCTCCAAGGCTCCATAAATCCGTGTGCCAGGAGAGCTGGAATTGTGTTACCACGGAAAGGTTCTTCCCCCAGAGGGTGCTGGGCACTGGAAAGGCTCCCCAGGGAATGGGCAGAGCTCCAGGACAACGCTGCCAGGGATGCACAGGGTGGGATTTTGGGGTGTCTGTGCAAGGCCAGGAGCTGGGCTGGATGATCCCTGGGGATCCCTCCATAATTCCATCATTTTGTGTCATCTAAACCCCACATTTACAACCCCCAAACTTTGAACTTTTCAGTGAAAAAAACCCCAAACATTTTGCTGAGAAGAGAAACCCAATTTTCAGGTGTCTCAGGATTTGTGATCATTCCCAAAAAACGCTCTTGCGCATCCAAACCAGTTTCCCATTTTCCTTTGGAACACCAACAGCACAAATGCCAAAATTAGCTTGGCAGAAGGGTGCTGCTGAGTTATAGGGCTTGAAACACCCCCCTGTTCATTCCAATATTGACTTTTTAGGGGATTTTTGATGCTTCCTGAAGAATTCTCTTGCAGAAAGAGAGCGTGAAATGCCAATTCCATCCATTTTTGGATGTTGTTTTTTACACCGTGCCCTGACAGCCACAGAAAACTTCAGCTCTTGGGGGCACTTTTATAAAAACCAACCCTTACTCTGGATTTAGGACACCTGGAGTTCCCTGCTCTGAGGGCCAAAGAGGCCGAGGAGGTCACCCAGCACCATCCCAGTGCTCCCTTGGTGATCCCAGCACCATCCCAGTGCTCCCTTGGTGATCCCAGCACCATCCCAGTGCTCCCTTGGTGATCCCAGCACCATCCCAGGGGTCCCTGGTGATCCCAGCACCATCCCAGTGCTCCCTTGGTGATCCCAGCACCATCCCAGTGCTCCCTTGGTGATCCCAGCACCATCCCAGGAGTTCCTGGTGACTCCAGAACCATCCCAGTGGTTGATGGGATCCCAACACCACCCCCATGGTCCCTGGTGGTCCCAGAACCATTCCAGGGCTCCCTGGTGATCCCAGCACCATCCCAACATCATCTGAGGGGTCCCTTTTGATCCCACAACCATCCCAGGGGTCCCTGGTGATCCCAGCACCATTCCCAATAGTCCCTGGTGATCCCAATGATCCCTGGTGATCCCAGCACCATCCCAGCAGCCCCTGGTGATCCCAACACCATTCCCAACAGTCCCTCGTGATCCCAATGATCCCTGGTGATCCCAGCACCATTCCCAACAGTCCCTGGTGATCCCAACGGTCCCTGGTGATGCCAACACCCCCTGGTGATCCCAACTCCATTCCCAATGATCCCTGGCGATCCCAATGATCCTTGGTAATCCCAACTCCATTCCCTATGGTCCCTGGTGATCCCAACACCATTCCCAGCAGCCCCTGGCAATCCCAACACCATTCCCAATGATCCCTGGCGATCCCAATGATCCCTGGTGATCCCAACTCCATTCCCAATGATCCCTGGCGATCCCAATGATCCCTGGTGATCCCAACTCCATTCCCAATGATCCCTGGCGATCCCAATGATCCCTGGTGATCCCAATGATCCCTGGCGATCCCAATGATCCCTGGTGATCCCAGCACCATCCCAGCAGCCCCTGGCGATCCCAACTCCATTCCCAATGATCCCCAGTGATCCCTATGCCACCACCCACCCTGACCACCCCACACCCATTCCCCTGGTGAATCCCCCATTCCTTACGTATTCCTCGTAGGTCTCAGGTGCGGGTGGAGGGGGCAGGGGTATCCTCTGGATGCCAGCTGCCCGTGCCCGTGGGGCCGGAGCGCCCCGCACCGCCGGGGGAGGGGGCACCCCCCGGGCCAGCGTGGCCCCCCGGGCGATGCCCCCACGCACGGGGGCTCCTCGAACCAGGGCCCCCCGTGGGGGGGGAGGAGGAGGAGGAGGAGGAGGGGGAGGACCAACCCCACGGCCCCTGGAAAGGAAAGAAAAAGGGTTGTGAAGAGCTGCTGCTCACTGAGGATGGGGATTTTCCGGTTTCGCTGTCAGGAATGAAACAGAGGTGCCGAGAACGGAGCTTGGGATTCTGTAGCAGCACGAAAACGAACGGTGTTGTGCTGGAGCAGGCACAAAACCCTCCTGGGGGTGGGAATTCTGCTGGTACAGGTGTAGGAAGAGAAGAAATGCAGCCATAGCTGAGGGGAGGAGCAGGAGGCACGGGGGAACCTCTGGAGTGTGTTCCCAAGGAAGCAGGGAATGAATTCCTTGTTTTACTTTGCTTTTCCCATTGAATTTTATCCCAGCCCATTAATTCCCTCACTTCCACCCTTCCCATTCTCTCCCCATCCCATGAGTGGGGAGTGAATGAGTGAGCGGGGCTTGGTGGCCCTTTGGGGTTAAACCACTGAATTTTGGTTCAGCCCAGCCTAAGTTGGGAGTTTTACATGGTTCAGATCAGCTAAGCTTTGCCTACTGAGTCACACTGAGCCCAAACGGCTCCACACAGCCAAGGAGAGGCCTCCTGATGACATTTAAATCCCATTTTTGAGCAGATCTACAGCCCAGAGTCAGGATCAGGATTTTTGGGGATAGAGGAAGCTGTAGACACACAAAGAAATAAATCTGATACAGAACTTTGGGCAGCGAATTTCACTTTAAAGGAGCCTCTCCCACCTATTTGGGATCACTCCCAGCCCTCCAGATCCCTCAGGATCACTGAGGACACGGGCAGGGACACTGCAGGCAGAAGGAAAAGCCCCACCCTACAGATCAGGGAGTGAGGCCAGGACTGAAGGAACAGTTTTATTGCCAATTTATCCCCTCGACAGCCAGGACAGAATGATGCCACCCCAGAGCTCTGCAAGGATGGGCAGCTCCAACTGAGAATGCTGAGGGCTGCAGCACATCCATCAACAGCCAGGCCCCTTTCTGAGAGGCTCCTTTATGAAACTATTGATTCCAGCCATCCCAAATCACCCTGTGTTGGATTACATCCCAAACACTGTGCTCCAAACCAGCTGGAAAACCTTGGCCGGATTCCAAGGTCAGGCCCAGCAGCTGATGTGCAAAAAGAAGCAGCTTAACCTTCCCTGACAGCACAACTGTGAGCAAAATCCAGCATTCCCAAGGCTGGGATTTTGGGAATACCTTGGAACGGGTGGAGGGGGAGGTGGGGCTGCTCCCCGGCCCCGCCCAGGGACGCCTCGGCCGCGGTTGGGCTCCGGGACCCCGTTGAGATAGGAGAGCTCCAGGAACTGCTCCTGGCAGATATCATCCATCATATCCTAAAAAAAAAAGGGAGAGTCAGCTCCAGAGAACAGCTCCAGGATATCACAGGATGCTGTGCTGGAATGAAAAGAGCTGGATGGATCTCGGTTCAGATCCGCGTGGTTTTACTGGGATTTGCTGCAGCTTTTCCCAAGAAGGTTCCAGCAGCAGGTCCTGATGTTCCCAGCATCCCAGGGATGTCAGGAGGGTTTATGTGGGGAGAGCCCAGGCAAGTCTCACCCCACAGCCCCCATTTAAAGGGGCAAGGAGCCCCCACAAGGTAACTCCACAGCGTTCCCATTCCCAAAGGAAAGGCTTGGGATGCAGAGCAAACCCGAATCCAAATCCAAGCTGGCTTTTCACCTCCTGAGGGATGCAGTGTGTTGCTGGCAGATCCCTTCTTTGGGGACTAAAGGGGCAGAGAAAGTCACCCAGCACCATTCCAGTGGTCCCAGCACCATCCCAGTGCTTCCTGGTGACCCCAGCACCATCCCAGTGCTCTCTGGTGACTGCAGAACCATCCCAGTAGTCCCTGGTGATTCCAGGACCATCCTGGTGATCCAAACAACATTCCAGTCTCCCTTGGTGATCCCAGCACCATCCTGGTGCTCCCTGGTGATCCCAGCACCATCCCAGTGCTCCCTTGGTGATCCCAGCACCATCCCAGTGCTCCCTTGGTGATCCCAGCATTATCCCAGTGCTCCCTGGTGATCCCAGAACCATCCCAGTGCTCCCTGGTGACCCAAACACCATTCCAGTGTCCCTTGGTGATCCCAGAACCATCCCAGCGCTCCCTGGTGATCCAAACAACATTCCAGTGTCCCTTGGTGATCCCAGCACCATCCCAGTGCTCCCTTGGTGATCCCAGCACCATCCCAGTGCTCCCTGGGTGATCCCAGCACCATCCCAGTGCTTCCTGGTGATCCCAGAACCATCCCAGGGCTCCCTGGTGATCCCAGCACCATCCCAGTGCTCCCTTGGTGATCCCAGCACCATCCCAGTGCTCCCTTGGTGATCCCAGCACCATCCCAGTGCTCCCTTGGTGATCCCAGCACTATCCCAAAGGTCCCTGGTGATCCCAGCACCACCCCAGTGTCCCTTGGTGATCCCAGCACCATTCCAGTGTCCCTTGGTGATCCCAGCACCATCCCAGTGCTCCCCTGGTGATCCCAGCACCATCCCAGTGTCCCTTGGTGATCCCAGCACCATCCCAGTGCTTCCCGGTGATCCCAGAACCATCCCAGTGCTCCTTGGTGATCCCAGCACCATCCCAGTGCTTCCTGGTGATCCCCGCACC
>NW_008238365.1:2045887-2046397 GCF_000691975.1 Corvus brachyrhynchos
CCAGTGCTTCCTGGTGATCCCAGCACCATCCCAGTGCTCCCTTGGTGATCCCAGAACCATCCCAGTGCTCCCTTGGTGATCCCAGCACCATCCCAGTGCTCCCTTGGTGATCCCAGCACCATCCCAGTGCTCCCTATCCCACTGCAATCTTATTTCAGTCACACTGAATATCTCACACACATTCAGCTGGAATTAATAATCCAGAGATATCCATCATTCCTTACATATCCCTTGTGGGTTTCTGGCACAGGAGGGGGAAGATCTGAGGGGATCCAGGACACTCCACCCTGAGCCTCCCAGCCAGGGTCTCCCCAGTGCCACAGCAACACCACAGAGCGAGGAATCTCCCACCAGATGTGGGAACTTCCCCGTTTTTTTCCCCTAATTTAACGACCAATTTGAATTTTAAAAGCATGGGAGAGACTCCTCCAAGTTCTGCCACCCTCGGAGGCAAAATTCCAGCACAATCCTGTCACCCACTGGCACAAAATGACAGGAATTTGGCCATGA
>NW_008238365.1:2046421-2052992 GCF_000691975.1 Corvus brachyrhynchos
AAGCAGAAAAACACACCCCGGAGCCAGTGAGAAGAGGCAGGAAAAGTAGGAAAACCTGCTTTGCAAAAAGCTTTTTTTTCCACACTTAAAGCTGTAAAAATATCGATTTAACTCAGAAAAAAGCCACAAAACTCAACAACTGAGCTGCCTGGGCAGTCACCCTCCTCATCCTCACCCCCTTCAACACCTCTGTGTTTAATTCCTGACCTGACAACGAAGTTTTCCAGCTGGATTTTTAGTTCCAAGTCAGGGGGAAGCCATCCAAGAAGCCTCTCCCATGGCTAAACTCGTTTTCCCACTCAACCTGGCACATGGAGCTGGACAAGGCACCCACAGCTCCTCCTGGGAGAGAAATCCCCACTCCAAGTGTTTCCTCTGGGAATTTCATCTTTTGAATCATGATTAGGGGAATAAAAACCACCTTCCTGAAGGATTCTCCAAAGCTGCCCCACTCCAGCTCTCCTCAGCTACACCCAGGAGGAGCAAACCTCATCCATCCTGAGACAGATCCATCCCTCAGAAAGAAAAAAAGAGGAGCAGGACACTCACTGGGACGAGGAATTTCTTGACCTCCTCCATGGCGTGGGCCATGAGGGCGTAGGCCTCGCAGGGGGGCCCAAAAACCTCGATGAAAACGTGCAAATCCATGTTGAGATGGGCGTATTTGGGATCTCCCCCTTTGCGGAGCTCTTCCTCCTGCAACAAAGCACAGCACAGGGCTCGAAAATCTATTTGAGAGGCAGAAAAAGCTCTTTTTTGGACCTCTTTTTAGCTCTTTTTCTGAGCCTTGCCAGGGTCTGTAAGGGTATTTTGGATACAGAGTTGGAGAAGAAAAAATCTTTCACCTTTTTGTTGCTGCCTCTTCACGAGGTTTTTTTTTTTGGGGGGGGGGGTTTGGGAAGGGATTTTGGGTACAGAGCATGGATGGGAAGAGTTTTGTAAGAAAAAACCTTCTACCTTTTTATGGCTGGATGTTTTTTTTTTTACTAAATCACCATTTTTAATTGGTGCCAGCCAATTTTTTACCTCAGAATATTGAAATACCCTCTTTTACACCCCTTTGTAGAGCTCCATGCCTCAAACAGCTCCTCTACCTCTGCTCCAAGATCTCTTTAAGATATCTCTGGTTTTTGGACTGTTTTTCAGTTATTTAAGAAGTTACAAACAACCTGGAAGTGTTAAAAAGCTTTTTGTGCTGCTCAAATCAAAGCAGAATTAATTTACAGCTCTGCCTATTCTTAAGCTCAGTTTGGAAAACAAGCAGGAAGAAATAAAAACCATCTTTTTCCCCAGATTTTCATATTTTTTTTTTTGCTGTTAAAAAACCCCTCCTGGCACTCTGTGATTCACCAAAGATTATCAGGAACATGCTGCTCCAACAACTCCACTGAACCAGAAGAATGCAAGGATTTCAGAGGGAGCAGCTAAAAAAGGGGATTTTTATCTTTTGATGGAGGGGGAAAAGATTCCTTTAGCGAATGGTTCTTCAGGGAGGAGCTGGGATTAATTCTTATTTTATCAACTTTGTGGTTCATCTTTTAGAGAAGCTTTTTCTGGGTTGGTTTTTAAGAAAATGCTTGGAGAGCCACTAATTCTCCCACCATAAACAAGGAATTTTGTGGGTGTGTGTTTTCCCTTACCTTGGCTTTATCTCTCATTGAACCCTTCCCCAGCACAGAGATTTTAGCACCAGTTTCTTCCTGAAGTCTTTTAATGGTGTTGCCTTGAGGTCCCAAAATCTTCCCAACGAAGTTGAACTGGAAATGAAGAAAAAAAAAACAAACAAAAATCAGCTCCAGAGCTCAAAAGCTTCAACAAAAATTTTTCTGAATGTTCTGTTGGCTGACAAAAAAACCATTCTCCGTTTTCTCCTCACCTCACCCAAAAAAATGCACAGGAAAATTTGAGTTTCAAAAGGAAAATTAGAGTTTCAAACGGAAAATTAGAGTTTCAAACGGAAAATTTGAGTTTCAAACGGAAAATTTAAGTTTCAAACCCTTCTTTTCATGGAAAAAAAAAGCTCCAGCAGAACAATCAAGCTAAATTTACACCCCTGAACTGTTTAATTCCAACATCTACTCTGCAGCAGCTTCACAGCAAATCTTCAAGGAGTTAAATGAGTTCTTCAATTTAAAACACAAAGCTCCACACGTGGAATTGTCTGTTCCAACAATCACAGATCCCAGCTATGCACAACCCAAGACAATCTAGAAAAATTCAATGTATTAGAAATAAAAACCCTACAGGCCTGCAAAGGAAAAAAAAAACCCAAACCAAATCCCACAGTGGAACACTGGATTAACTCCTGCCACAAAATCCCACCGAAAACAAGCAAATCCCAGAGATTCAGTTGCTCTTTTCTGGCCCTCACCTTGGGGTACTGTTTGACAGGGATCAGAACTCGTTCTTTCAGTTTCATATTCTTGTGGGAAAATAAATCCAGGTAGTTCTCTTCCTCATCCTTCTTTGTTGGCTCCCCCTTCTGAATTTTTTCAATTTCTAAACAAGATAAAAATAGGGCTGCTTTATATTCCTCAAACATTCAGAGATGGAATCATGACAAGGATTGAACCCTACAAATGCCACAAGGAAATTCCTGTGCCTTCCTCTGCCAGCCCCTGAACGCAGCCCCCACCCTAAATCTACAAAGAAACCAGCCCAAACGACGAGAAAATTATAAATTTTTGCTATCATGTGACAGAAATCAGCAGGTTTTTTAGCATCCAACTCGAATTATTGGAAATCTGTCCTTTAATTAGTGGTGGCAACACCTCCTGGCACGACGAGTTTCAGTTAAATTGAAAAGATTCCCAATAAACGCCAGTGTGGTCTGGGTCAGGAAATTCTCCCAGCCTCATTTCATGAAATAAATTCCGATTTAGCACACAAATAATTCCTAACTGGGTTTTTAAACCCTCAGGTGTGCAGCCATAAAAGTGTCACAAGTTCTCAGCAATGCAACTACGAATTTTTTTGGCCCTCAAAATAAGATTTTTGGGTTTCTAATTGCCTGTGGTGAATTAAAAATGAGTTTTAAAACCCCACTGAGGTGGCCTGGCTGCAGGGAAGGAATGCTGCAGCCTGAGGGGAGCTGGGACAGTCCCAATAACCTGCTGGAAGTGGGTCATTAAGGGAAGTTAATTAGGGACTGGTACACAAACACCTCCTCAAAGTTGCCTGGAAATTCAGCTTTCACTGAGAGATGACCCACATGGAGATTGAAAATCCTCTTCCAGGCATTTCTGAGTTATTAATGCATTTTCCTCGTGCAGGAATAACCCCCAGCATTTTCCAGAAGAAATGGAAGCTGCCTGGAATTCCCTTTCCAGAGGTGGCCGGTCACGCACAATCTTTAGTTAAAACCCAACAACTCCATGACAAATTCATCCAAATTTGGAGCCAATCCATTGCTAACAACCCCAAATTCCTGATGAACCTTTGGTCCAACAGAAAAAAACCCCCCCAAACCGCTCACATCATTAATATCCACCCCAAATCCTGAGTTCAGGCTCTTTACCAGGAGAGGAGCACGACCCTTGGCGAAAAACCAAACGGAGCCGTTTCACCAACAAACCCAAGGGCTGCAAATGTAATTCCTGAGCCTTTTCCAGGGCAAAGAGACACTTCCCAAGATTATCCACAGCATTGGGATGGAGCTGCAAGAGCAAACTGCAGCCTGCTTAGTCACGGGCAGCATTTACAGCACCGTGCAGCTGCAATATTTTGTATTTCCTGGGGTTTCTGGCCACGTCAAACCATCTGCTTGAGCCTGAAACGCTCCTGCTCACAGCTCCACGAGCCTGCCACGTGGATTTGATGGTCCTGGAGGTCTTTTCCAACCTTAATGGTGGTGGATACTTGGGGTATTATCCATGTGGGAATATTCTGGGATCATCCAAAGGGGAACAAGGGGTCACCGTCACCCCTCGGAACAAGCCCTGGGCTGAGAAGCGTCTCTGACCACAGCCATAAAAAAATGAATCCACTCTTAAGGAAACATCATTAAATAATCTCTATTTTAATGAATTATTTTTAATTATAGGCCCAGTAATAAAGTGGGTTTTAGTTGGAAGATCTAAACAGAACTCAGAGGTTTTGGGGTTGCAAACTAGGCTCAAACCATGGCACAGAATTGTGATAAAACCACTGAATTTTGTATTTCTCCTCACTGCAGCCCCTTGGCTCCCTCACAAAAGTGTTACCATGACTCCTTACTTTTCAAAATTGAGTCGTTTTGAAAGAGATCTCTTGAATTTTGCTTTAAAAAGAAGAGATTTTTCTGAAGATACAAAGCAAAAGTAAAAAACCCTCAAGTTCATGCACTGCCAAATCTATAAAGTAAGACAAAAGGGCTGCCTTGGTTCGTTTTATGTAATTTTTTTTAAATTTAACTCCCAGAACAGAGCAGAGAATCAAGATTTGGAAATGAAAGGTTGCACTGGTGGCCTGGTTCAGGATAACTTAAAACCCTATAAAGCCACTTCTCAAATAATTTGTTTTTCTGAAAATGCATCCTGCTGATAAACAAGTGTTTACTCCACACACATCCAGAATAAAACACCCTGAAACTTCCTTCATAAAATGAAACTAAACAGGAATTCATTGCTGTTCAAATTAAACATTAAAATGGAACTAAATACAGGAATTTCCTGCCTCCTGAAAACACCACAGGACTGGGTGAAAGCCTCTGCAAACCACTGAATCCCAGTTCACACCCAGCAAAATCCATCTCTGCCTCCTGCCAAAGCTGCAGAAACATCTGGGAATTGCTCTGGGAGGGCCACAAGGAATTAAAAAATCACTCAAAAAAGACAAAAAAAAAAAAAAGCAGCAGCAGCTCCATGCCTTGAAATGGAACATAAAACCTAGGGGAGGAGAAGGAGCAGCAGAGGAATTCCAAGCTTTTCCAAACTTTGGGAATTCAGGGCAGCGTGAGTGACACCTCCAGATCCAAGTGGGGAGCCTGGAAAGAGGTGAGGAAGGATAAACCCAGGGCAGTGGTGACCTGGATGTGACACCAGGAGCAGCTGTCGGATAAAACCCGGATTCCTGGAAGGATCCAGGCCCATTCCAGAGGTTTTCTGGGAGAAGGTTACCTGCTTGCCACGGGGAATGTCAGCAGGCTGGCGGCATGAGTGGCTTTTCCAGGGCTTCCTGTGGGGCAGGGATTGGCTCAGCAGGATTCCTATGGGGCAGGTAAAGGGGGTTGGTAACGCTGCTGCTCCTCGTTTGTGCTCCTGAGCTAAGCCCAGCTTTTTCCTTAATAATAAAAATCCATGGGAAAGGCTGGCCTGCAGCACAGCTGGGCTCTGGGAGCACAGGTATGTTCACTTCATTTGTAAGGCTAAAACATTACCTGAACAGCACAATAATACTGACCCTGTGCTCCCCCAAAAATCCCCAAAGAGTTTGGGGTGGAACCTCTGAGGAAAGCAGAGGCTCCTCCATCCCTCCCTGCTTCCCAGCTGGTTTGATTTCTCAGGAAGCGGAAGCAGCAACCTGTTCCTGGATGGATTTCAAGAACTTGGCAAGCCTAATCCCACAGTTTCCCTCCCCAAAATACACCCCCTGGCTTGGGATTCCTGGGCAGGCAGCTCTGCTTTTGGAGCTTTGCTGGGAAGGGAGGGCACTGCCAGGAGAAGGGGCATGGGGAGGGAAAGGTGAGCTGTGGGACACGGCACAGGTGGGAAAAGCTCCTGGGAGGGAATGGGAATGGCCAAAGGAATGAGGACAGGAAGAGTGAGAACAGGAATGGCCAAAGGAGGGAGAACAGGAATGGCCAAAGGAGGGAGAACAGGAATGGCCAAAGGAGGGAGAACAGGAATGGCCAAAGGAGGGAGAACAGGAATGGCCAAAGGAGGGAGAACAGGAATGGCCAAAGGAGGGAGAACAGGAATGGCCAAAGGAGGGAGAACAGGAATGGCCAAAGGAGGGAGAACAGGAATGGCCAAAGGAGGGAGAACAGGAATGGCCAAAGGAGGGAGAACAGGAATGGCCAAAGGAGGGAGAACAGGAATGGCCAAAGGAGGGAGAACAGGAATGGCCAAAGGAGGGAGAACAGGAATGGCCAAAGGAGGGAGAACGGGAATGGCCACAGGAGGGAGGACGGGAATGGCCACAGGAGGGAGAACGGGAATGGCCAAAGGAGGGAGAACGGGAATGGCCACAGGAGGGAGGACGGGAATGGCCACAGGAGGGAGAACGGGAATGGCCAAAGGAGGGAGAACGGGAATGGCCAAAGGAGGGAGAACGGGAATGGCCAAAGGAGGGAGAACGGGAATGGCCAAAGGAGGGAGAACGGGAATGGCCAAAGGAGGGAGAACGGGAATGGCCAAAGGAGGGAGAACGGGAATGGCCAAAGGAGGGAGAACGGGAATGGCCAAAGGAGGGAGAACGGGAATGGCCAAAGGAGGGAGAACGGGAATGGCCAAAGGAGGGAGAACGGGAATGGCCAAAGGAGGGAGAACGGGAATGGCCAAAGGAGGGAGAACGGGAATGGCCACAGCAGCAGGAACAGGAATGGCCACAGGAAGGAGAACAGGCAAGGCCAGAAGGAGGAGGGGAATAGGCA
>NW_008238365.1:2053177-2056205 GCF_000691975.1 Corvus brachyrhynchos
GAATGGGAATGGCTAAAGGAATGAGAATGGGAATGGCCACAGCAGCAGGAACAGGAACGGCCACAGCAGCCACAGCAGTTGAGAACATTGCCATGGTTGGACAAAATATAAACTGAAAAGTGCCACAGTGAAATGGTTTTGGAAGAATAACCCAGCCTGAGACAGCTGGGGCCAATTTAAGGGGGCAGTTTGGGGGCAGGATATCCACTTGGAAAGACAGCAATTGAGGGAATCTCCGTTTCAGGAGACCCTGGACTCCGTGTGAAGGAGCTTCAGGGTGACACTTCTCATCCCCAGTGAGCTCAGCCCTCTCTAATCCCTCTGTTTGGCTCCCTGGAGGCACCACCCACCCATCTGACACTCCCACCCAGCCCTTTCCCACTCCCAAGGATGCACAGCCTGGATCTGGCCTGAGAGCCAGCAGGGAATTCTGTGTGGGAGTCCCCCAGCAGCTCCAGCTGCTCCCAGCTTTTCCACGTGTTGTTCCAACTCCAGCTGCTCCTTCCTGCTTGGAATCCAGCCCTTCCCACCCATTCCCATCCCTCCTGGCCACCCCACATGGAATGACTGCTCACACATCCTTGGGAAGCTCAGAGGTGACCCTTGGAGTCTCTCCATGAAATAAAAACAGCTAAAATTCCCCCCAAAAAACCCTAAAACCCACAGCTGGCTAACACACAGGTGGGATATCTCCCATCTTCCCAAAGCAGGGAAACAGAGAGGGCTGTGCCTTTCACACCATCAGCAGCTCCCCCTGCTCTCTTTCCACAGCAGAAATCCAAAGGAAAAAAGGATTTGCTCATTCCTACAGAAAAGGAAAGTCACCCAGACCCCAAATCCCAGGAGGGAAACACGGATTGTATCTGAAAACGCAAGAAATCCCAGTTTTCAGTTTCGCTTCAGGGTAACAGCACCCTAAATGTAGCCACTTTCATCCCAGAGTCCATGGAATCCATAAGAATCCCATCACTGCCCTGCCCTTGCTCCCAAAAAAAGCCAATTCCCTCTAAAAATGCAGCTGCAGCACCACCACAGCATTTCAGACAACTTCAACACGTCGTTTGAAGAGAAACGAATGCAGAATTCCTGCAGGGCTCCCTCCCTGAGGCAGAGCAACTTCCACTCCTGGAGGAAAAAAAAGGCTGGAATAGGAATTCTGCTGACACTCAGGATCATTTCTGTGTCTGGAAGTCATTTTGCTGGAGTTGTGCTGGCTCTGTGCATCACAGCTTTGGCCCAGACTGAAATTCCAAGGCACAGCAGCCTCTCCAACACGACAGCCCCGAAGGGTGCCACGAGCAGTCGGAAATTCCCAGGAATCCAGAGCTCTCTGGGGGTCATCCAGGCAAAAAAATTGACCTAAAGCCACCATCTTACCTCAAATTCTTCCTCATCGTTTTCCTGCTCATCTCACCTAGAACTGGGACTGTGAATGCTCCCAAAAAAGAAAGCGATTTTTCAAATATCCACAGCTGGAGCTGTTCCAATTTTCAATCTCCCAAAGCTGCAATCAGCGATTTTTAAATGGATAAATCCTCCTAAATCCTCGTTACACCCCTCAAGTGAAGGAGGCTTTGCAGGACGCTGCTCTTTGTGTGGGAATTTGCAAACTCCTTGGATTTCCTTTGGCTGGGAGGCATCACCGCCGAGCTGGCTGAAGAATTTTATTAATCAAAACCATTAAACTGATGGAAAATCGGATTATAAAACTCATTTATTTAGATCAAGACGCTGGCGAGTGATGCCGTGACGATCTCTCCCAGTTGTTTGCACAACGGGAGAGACAGCAATTCCCAAGAATTATTCCCTGCATTAAACGAGCTCATAAAACCTCCAGAGCTGCACCAAAAACTCTGCATTTTTAAGCCTCGACAAAATAAATAATTTAAAAGCAGGATGCTAAGCACCAGCGAGCTCACACAGAGATTAAATCCGAACAGATTCCTGCTCTGGGAGCCTCCCAGCTCCCCACCGCGCACGGAAGGCAGAAAGTGGCAGGGAATATTTGAACTCATTCCCGTTTTTAAGCTGACTCCAGCGTCTGGGAGCAGCTGAATCGGCTGCATGGAGGCCCCGAGGGCGGTGCAGCAGCTGCACCGGGGAGATCCAGGGAAATCCGAGCTGCCAGGCGATTGGACAGCAGCGATGGGGAAGGAGAAGGCTCGGCTGGGCACAGAACAAAGCCTGCCATTTCCAGTCCCTCCTCAGGCTCGGCAGAAGCACGAGCCCAGCTCTGACACGGATTTCCAGCAGGGAAAAATCCCAGAAATGGCTCAGCGGGACTCAAGCACCGCTCCGTGGGAACCCCCCCCCCCGCCCCCGGGTTTTTAAGGTTCCTTTTTGGTCCCTCTCTCTCCCCAGGGATGAAAGGGCCGCCCTGATTTCGGCTGGGACAGAGCTGATTTTATTCTTAACAGCTGTTTTTGAGGATTTTTACGGGAATGACATTACCAACACCCTGATACTTTGGCTGCTCCCGAGCAGCGTTTACCCCAAGAATTCTCAGTAAAGGAGAGGAGCTGTCCCCAAACCGGGGTGGGGGGGGGAGCCAGGAGAGGTCAGGACAGGTCACCTGAACTGTCCAAAGGAACATTCCATCCCCCCGGACTGTCATTCCCATCCTATAAACTGCGGGAGAGACTTGGGAGGAGCTCGGGGATGGGGTGGGCATCGCTCAGTGGGCGGTGAGGAATTGGGCATCGCTTGTTTCTACTCCCTCTCAACATTACAATTATTATTATTATCAGCGTATTTACTATTATCATCGCATTTTATTCCAATTATTAAACGGTTATCTCAACCCGCCAGGGTTTTCATTCCCTCGATTCTCCTTCTGCCCGGCTGAGGTTACACCGCAAGGGCTAATACAATATAATATAACACAACCACCAACATAACACACACAAAACTTGTGGCTCCGCGGATTAAGCTGAGATTACACAAGGAAATACGCGATTTTAACCCCCCTCTCGCACCAGAGCCAGAACGGCCACCAGGACCCGCTGCCCTCTCCCCTCTCCCGGCGCTG
>NW_008238365.1:2057054-2057628 GCF_000691975.1 Corvus brachyrhynchos
AAAGTAAAATCCCTTTCCCCCTTCTAACCGTGTCTGACTCTTGATTTTAAGACCAGGGAAAGGCATCAGAAGAGACCAACTCATCCGCTCCGTCAGCGCTGCCACTGTAGTGCCTAAACCGCATCACGCAGCACCTCTAAACACGGTGACTCCACCGCTTCCCCAAGCATCCCCTTCCAATGTCTGACCGCGAATGAATTTTAATATCTACTTTGAGTCTCCCCTGTCTCAGCTTGAGGCCATTTCCTCTCGGCCAGCCCACTCTTCTCACAGTAGAAGAGACCGGCCCCACCTCACCACAAGCTCCTGTCAGGTGCATGTGGAGAGCGATGAGGTCCCCCTTGAGCCTCCATTTCTTGAAAGTAAACCCACCTCCCCCAGCCGCTCCTCACAAGACACGTCCTTTCACCTCTCACAAGCCTTTGAGGGGCCCAGAACTGAACGCAGCACTGGAGGTGCGGCCTCACCAATGCGGCTTAAACAGAATCATAAAATCAAAGCTGGAAGAGAACCGATGATGGCCTTGGGAGCGCGGGCGGGATTCGAACCGGCGACCAGACAGGAACCACCGCAG
>NW_008238365.1:2057945-2059757 GCF_000691975.1 Corvus brachyrhynchos
GACTTTGGGCTGCCCGGCTCACAGCGCTGCCCTGAGGTACAGGGGTAGTGCTGCTGTGAGGGCTCAGCGTGTCCCTCCTGCCACTGTCACCCTGAGGGAGAGGCTGCGGTAGTGAGGGCTCAGCGTGTCCCCCCTGGCCTTCAGAGACCAGCAGGGCTTTGGCAGTGTCCTTGTGGGAGCTGAGGCTTCCTCTGCCTGCCCCTATGTTCCTGTGGAGCAGAGCCCACTCTGGGGATGAGCCCTTGGTGTCTCTGTCTTGGCTCTGTGCTGGAGGACAGGGCTTTGGAGAGGAGATGTGTGCAGGTGATGTCACACAGTGCTGAGAAAGGAAAGAAAAGAGCCTTAAGGCCTCTGATTAGCAGAGCTTATGTGACTCCAGTTATGGCTTTGCAGAGCCATTAAACCCAGCAAAGTGGCACTGAGCAGCTTCTCTGTGTATTTTGAGGGACAAAGGTTTGCTGGTTCGTTTTTTCCTCTCTGTGGATCCGCCCTCAATTTTGCCCCTTCATGGATGATTCAAGTTTCTTTGCTGATGGGCTTGGGCAAAGAGCTGGACTTGGTGGCCCGTACTGGTCCCTTCCAACTTGAGATATTCCATGATTCTATAAATGCAAAACCCCTTTTGTGCAGGGGTTTCTGTTATTGTGGTGTGTAGAGGCAGCACTTCACTAGCACAGACACATTTCAGGCACCGTAGCTGCTTAAAATAGCATAAAACACGGCCTTCTATTAATATTTCGACAGTCAGAGCACAAGAAAGGGGAAGACAACAGCTTTTATAACTGGGGAGATTCCACATCTCCTCCAGCCTGTGCAGGAAAGAAGGGATTCTTATTTATCCACCTCTCCCTGAGCTGTGAGAAGATGTCACCCCATGTTTGGGCACACGTGGCACTTGGTAGCCCCAGCTGGGACCGGCGGCTCTGAGTGGCTCCTTCTCAGCGGGATTGTGACGGGAACAGACCCGGTTTTCCAGGTGGGATTGGGAAGCGGGTGTTTCCCAAGCACTCCTGAGGCCACGCTGCTGTGCCCAGCGTGGGGTTTCCTGCCCTCCAGGATCCTGCTCCCACCACGCTCTTGATGCCTTTTCGTGGTCTTAAAATCAAGAGTCATGCACGGTTAGAAGGGGAAAAGGGATTTTACTTTGGTATTTATTTTTAAGGATTCTTAGGTGCACACGTCCAGGTCATATGCATCGAGATGCACCCACTGAGTGTGTCCCCAAAGATCGGGTATCACATTATAGGTGTTACTAATTAGCAGATCTATCAAAGATTCCCCAAGGAGAGTGAGTGAGCCCCCCTCCCCAAGGAGCCTTCCCCTGGATGGTTCTATCTTAGTTTACAGAATGTGTTCTGGAGAGGACCTTGGGCTCTGGGGCACACTGATCCCTGGCTACGAAGCTTCTAAAATGTTGAGTCTCTCAGCTTGACAAACAAATCCAAGAATGGAGGCAAAAATCACTAGGAATACAGAAGTTGTAAAAAGGTATAACACGGGTATAAAAGAAAAGGCAAACAATCTTCATGGTATCACTCTCAGTCCCGGAATGCCGTGCTCCAGCCGGGAGCGGGGAAGGGAACACCAGGCCGGGCCGGGGACAGCTCCTTCATTAACTGCCGTTCCACCGTGTGCTGGCGCTCCCGAGGGACACGGGGCTTCCAGAGGGGGCCAGGGCGGGACGCACCAGTGTTTCCCACTGTGTTCTTCAGCCAGGTCCCGCTCCCCAAATCCCGATCCCGATCCCGGTCCCGCCGCGGGCTCAGGGAAGCGGAACCCGTGGGAACCCCAGGGCGGAGCGCACCACTGGAC
>NW_008238365.1:2060302-2060598 GCF_000691975.1 Corvus brachyrhynchos
GGGGGTTGTTATAAAAGCAGCGGGATGGAAGGAGCCGTTCTCCGCTGCATGGAGAAGGGGCACCTCCCACTAGAGCAGGTTGCTCAAGGTATTATCTAACCTGGCTTTGAACAATTCCAGGGTCGAGGCATTCCACAACCTGCGCCAGTGCCTCGCCACGCTCACAGGGAGGAATTTCCTCCTAATACCCAACCTATATTGCTCCTTGTGCTGCCACTACAGTTCCTGACGAAGGATCCCTCTCCGGCTTCCCTAGATGCCCTTCCAGACACTGGAAGCTGCTGCGACACCCTCAC
>NW_008238365.1:2060777-2061387 GCF_000691975.1 Corvus brachyrhynchos
TCTCTGGTCTGGGGAGTCTCCTTAGGCCCTTGTGGGTGGTTTGGAGGGGCTTTTGTGCTCTGAGGGGCTGTTTTGGAGGGTCTCGGGGTTGTAGAAGGCTGAGGCGTTGATTTGGGGTGGGCTTGGCGGTCCAGGAGGCTCCCTCTGGGCTGAAGGGCTGGTTTTTGGAGGGGAATTTGGGGGTCTACGAGGCTCTGTCTGGGCTGAGGGGCTGGTTCGTGGAGTCCTTCCTGTTCTGGAGGAAATTCCCGGCCTGTGGGGTTTGTTTGGGGGATCCTTTGGGGCTTTGAGAGCTCCCTGCGTGCGAGGAGGAGGTTTGGGGGTCGCTGCTCACCTTTGGGGTCCCTCCTCTGCTTGGGGGGGGCTGCACTGGGGGTCCCCCTGGGGCTGGTTGGGGACAGTGGCCCTGACCTGAAGCATTGGGGGTCCCTTCTACCTGCAGGGCTGGTTTGGGGGGTCCTCCCTCACCTGGGGGAGGGGCTGCGAGGAGTGAACCCCAAGGGAGGGAGTCCAAGCCCCCCCTTGCAGCCGGTTTTGGGGGGATGTTGAGGAAGGGAGGGCGTTTCCTGTAGGATTGAAACAGTGGGAGGACAAGGAGGCAGGAGGAGGG
>NW_008238365.1:2061559-2071248 GCF_000691975.1 Corvus brachyrhynchos
GGTTCTACCTGGTTTGGGGGGTGTTTGAGGGGAGGGGTGTTACTTATTCCTGTGTGGATGGGGGATAAGTTTGAGAAAAGCTGAGGATTTTTTTGGAGGGGAAAGGGAAGCTTCGAGGCGGTCTGTAAAGAGTGAAGGGTTTTTTCTGTGTTTAGGGCTGGAAAATAGAGGGGGAAAGGCTGGGGAGGGTGACATTTCTCAGGCTGGAGGGGGGCAGATGGAGCAGGAAAGGAAGGGTGTCCAGGATGTGGTGGTTTTCCTGGGGTTGGAGTGGGGGCAGGGCTGCGAACGCCGGGGCCGGTTTGTCTGGATAAAGGGCTGCCCTGTGGGATTTGGGGCTGGAAGAGGG
The DNA here is from genome assembly GCF_000691975.1 of Corvus brachyrhynchos. Classification (NCBI taxonomy): domain Eukaryota; kingdom Metazoa; phylum Chordata; class Aves; order Passeriformes; family Corvidae; genus Corvus; species Corvus brachyrhynchos. The sequence goes on from NW_008238365.1 coordinate 2,061,909, forward strand.
GGGAGCCGATGAATTCTAGGACAAGCAATGCCTCAGGAAAGCCCTGGCGTGGCCCAGGGTGCTGCGAGTGACCTGCGGGAAGGTCTGAGTCAGGGAGGGACGGATTAATTGGGAATGTCAGCTCGGGGCGTGCTGTGGGTGAGAAGGAGCTGAGCTTTGGGATTTGGGGCTTTGGAGCACAGGTGAGGAAGTGCTGGAAGTGGCCTCCCCTCAGTCGCATGATGGTTCCTGGGTGTGATTAGTCACGATCTGCATTTTCTCCCGGGGCAGTCTGTGCTCGCTGGTTTCGGGGCGAGGAGGAGGAGGAAGGCAGAAATTTGGCTTTGAAAGACTCCTGTATAAATGGAAACTCGCCTCAAAACTCCCCTAACGAACCAGGCAGGGTCTGACTCAGAACTGCAGTTAGGATTTAAAGGAGAGGGGAAAAAAAAAATTTAAAAAAAGAAAGAGAAACCCACCAGTAGCAGCAGCCAGAAAACTCTGTCTCCTTATGACTCAACATGTAGAAATACTTGGATTTAATCAGCTCAAACTCAGCTGGAGTTAAGGTAGGAGTGTGGATGCACAGCCAGGAATGTGGATCTTACTCAGGGTCTAGTTGTGATTTTTTTTTTTCCTTTAGCTACACCTCATAAACTTCAGTGAATGATTCCAGGCTGAATTCCCTGCAGAGATCCGTCCTTCTCTTGCACCCTGCAGTGCTCCAAGCTTTCTGTGCGTCAGGGCAGAGCTGAGGGTGCTTCCCTGACTCCTGCCTGGACTTTGACCCGCTCTGGAATTCCGGGTCTGTTACCTGTGGAGCGGTCTGGGAGGGAGAGCCAGGTGATTCATGGAAAAGCACGCTCCAGGAGGGTGATCCACAGCTGGAAAAGGTGTAGGGCAAGCAGGGAACTTCCTACAAGAGCATGGAGTGCCAGGACAAGGGGGAACGGCTTCACACTGACACAGAGTGGCTTTAGAGATGAGGGAAAGAATTCTTCCCTGTGAGGGTGGGGAGGGACTGGGGTGGAATTCCCAGAGAAGCTGTGGCTGTCCCATCCCTGGAAGTGTCCAAGGTTGGGTTGGAACAACCTGGGATGGTGGAAGGTGTCCCTGCCCACCTGAACCATCCTGGTATTTGTGTTTTGGTGTTGTGTATTTTGGCCGTGTTTTGGGAGGGCAACTCGTGTTGTCAGGGATGTTCCTGCGCTGGCAGAGAGCAGCTCGGTGCTGTCGGTGCCTCTGGATCAGTTTGACAGCTGGAGATTTGGAGCAGCTCAGAGTAAACATTGGAAATCAGCCCTGCTGGCTTGGAGGTTGCTCTTTTTGGGGCAGGTGAGCTGAAGCTGGATCAGCCTGGCAGCTCTTCAGGCTCTTATACAAGAGTATAAAACCCCTTTAGAGAGGCTTTGCTATCATCCCCTGGCTCGTTTTGCTGATTGTGAAGGGCTAAATGAGTCTGAAATCTCCTTTCCCAGCTCTAAGACCTCTCCAGGTTGGCTCCATTCGGGTCACTGTTACTTGTAGCTTTTTGTTGCCCCTTGTTTCTCTCTGTGCTGTGCTAAAAAGTTCAGTTCTTTGCTCTCTGCGCTGAAAACCGAGCTGTGCCCCGGAGAATGGGCTGTGGCTGGGAACAATCGGGACTTTGTGGCGGGCCAGTGACATTTATCAGTCAGCCCCAGGCTCAGTTGTCAGCCTGGCTTTAACTCCTCAGAGGAGCCAGCTCCACTTTCCCAGCAGAGGTGGATGGCAAACTCAAATTAGCGAGATGAGCGAGGTGCAAGTGACTCAACTCTGCAGCTTCTGTGTTTTCTGTGTGATTTTTGAAGTTGCTTTTAAGTCTTGCTTGACTTGTTAATGGGGTTTTGGTGTTGGGTTTGATATTTCAGCTGGAAGTGTGAGAATATTTAGTCTGAGTTGTTTGGGGGGAGCTGCTGATCAGGCAGGGCCTTGTTATCAAAGCCCAGCTTAGACAACTCAGCATTCTGATTTTTAACAAGGAGTTATTGATGTCGCAAACAAATTTCTGAAAGTAATTTTTGATTTTACTTGAATATAATTCTGTGGCTTAAACAAGATTGTAGCTTCATTTTTATTTTTTTTTTTTTTTCTCAGCAGGGCCTTTTGCTTTTGACTTCAAACACTTTTAGCAACTTCGACTTCAAACACTTTCAGCAACTTTCAACTTTTTGGGCATGGAATGCAAATAACATTCAAATATATCCTCTAAAAGCTTAAGCGATGGGTGGGGAAGGTGTTTTTAAAAAAAACCCAGTGTCAGAACAGCACTTTAAGAGAGGGAAGAGCATAAAGCACCTTCCTGGAAGAATTATGGCAGTGTCCAGTTGCTTCCCAGTGCTTCCAGGGTGATTTCTGCATCCATTCCTGTTTAGGGATGGCAGCTCAACTTCCTGAGCTTTGCCGCAGGCCTGTCCTCCCCCTGAGCAGGTGACAATTGTCACCATTTCCTGACGTGTCGCTTTCGAGCCGAGGAGGCTTCTTTCATCCATCCGGAGGTTTTTGTGTTCCTGCTCGGGCAGATCCGTATCTGCTGCGGCTTTTACACAGCTTTGGTGCGAAAGGAAACGAGTGAGTCACTCCCAGAGCTTGTCAGCGAACTGGGAGGGACTGGGAGGGAGCTGGGAAGGAGCTCCAGCCGCCCGCGGGGGTGGACAGGGTGGAACAGTGAAATTTTTTTGACCTCACCCCTCTCCGGGCACGTGTCAGTCTGAGCAGGCTTCCTTCAGAGAGGGTTTCCAAGGAGTTCATCCAAAACCATTTCGTTCCAGGGTTTTCCTCCATGTGCTGGGAGAGGTTATTTTAGAAAAGATCTTTTTTAGGTTCTCGCTGATTTGTGTTCTAAGTTTTAAGGCTTGTTTTGGAGGTCTCTGACTTCTTTCACTTGGGAAATGCTCCAGATGAAAGATTTTGGCAGTGGGGGGATCCAATGGGGGTCACTCAGTGGGGAATTTTCAGGAAGGGGAAGTGAAACCTGGCGTGGGCAGAGTGACAGAAAAAAGCCTGGCCTGATGGCAGGATGGCAAATTTGATGGGATCCACTGGTGGTGCTGATTTCACGTGTGGAAATGCCAGAGATGTTATGGAAGAGAAAAATCCAGCAGCTCACGAATTTAACGCTGAACGTGGATTCTCCCTTAGAGGAACAAAATGATTTGGGATGGCTCGAGGCCTTCCAAACACCCAAGTATCCTTTTTATTCCGAGTAACAAATTAGCAGGGAGTGCTGTGCATCCTGTGCCCTGGGGCATTTGGAAAGGGGATCCCAGTGACCTTTCCAGGGGGATCCGTGTTTTGCAATCCCTGGAAGCTGCAGCTGTTCCGAGCTGTTTCTCTCCCTCTCTCTCTCTCTCTCTCTGTCTCTGGGCAGCTCAGTTTTGGAGGAGCCAGTGGAACTGGGAATTCCTCATGGTGTGATTCCTTGTTTTTCATTTACCCTGGACTGGTGTTGGCTCAATCGAGGGCCACTGGCTCTGCTGGAATCTCTAATTTAGGAATCAATGCCACAGCAGCCCCTGGAGATGGAGGTCGTGGGTGTGTTGGCTTTTCACTTCCAGCCATCTCCAGAGTACCTCCTGTCGAGCCAGAAATTCATTTCCCTGATCTCTCCTGATCAGTTGTGACCTTGGTTGATTTATGCTGCTTAATGACTGCCCTTCCCATAGGTTTTCAGCTTATTTTTACCCATTCATGGGATTTTAAAGGAAATTCCTCTCAAATTTGCCTTGGATCAGGCTCTCCCTGGCCGTGGGTGAGGGGAGCCCAATCCTGGTGGCATCTCTGTGTGTGTTCAGCTACAGCTTCCCTAAATCCCTCCCACCTGCACAGATCGATAACCTCTCCATGCTGATTGATAACCATTCCCTGATAACACCACCAGGAGCTGCCTCCCAGGCACATCCTTTCAGCCCCAGGAGTGTTTATTCCCGGCTGTCCTGCTGGGTCTCTGCTTTTCCTCCTCCTCTTCCTCCTCTGCTTCCTCCTCGGATGTTCTGCTCCCTTTTCCAGGCCAGCCACGTCAAACATGCTGTCATTTTTTGGTTGCTCTCCATGTCCTAGCTCACTTTCTGCCTATAAAATCGGAAGGTTAATTGGCTGAAAAACGATTCCTTGTTTGCTGCTGTCCACAGACCTGGTTACAATTTATTGCCATCGGTTCTCTCGGGGTTTTGAAGTGTGAATTGATTTGGTAACACGGGGAGGGAGATTTTTAAAAAAGTATTTACTTGGGGAAATTGGAAGTTGTAGACAATAAGTTTTCATTTTCTTAATTAGAAGCCTGATTTTTCTTTTTAAACTTGATATTTTGTCAGTAACCCAAACTTTTAAAATTCGACTTGTGTGCTACATCAACTCCTTATCCTGCTGGGAATAACTTTTTCAGGCTTAAATACAGTGCTTTACATTTTTAATCACTCCTGAGCTAGGAGCTAATTAAATGCTTCAGGAATATCCCTTTGGGAAGGGGAGCCGGTGTCATTCCCGTTTTTCAGAGGAGCTGAGCCACTCCAAAAGACTTGGCCAAGGTCACCAAGGAGTTGGTGACTCCTTGCCATGCTTAGGACACGTGGAAATGAGATATTCCACTTCTTCATGACCTGGAAAATTGTTTGTACAACCACCTTTTAAAATAATTGGGGTGAAATTCCCTCTTTGATTTGAAGTGTATCCAAAATGACCCTGATTTGATACCACTTCCAGGGCAAAAATAGCTCTGGATGAGGCTCTTCCAACCCAAATCTTGGAAAAGGAAATCTAGGAATGGAGTTTCTCCTTTCTCCTCATTTTGCCATTAAATTATTTATAAAAACCATTTTTATTCTCCTTAATTAAGTTCTAATTGGGCTTTCACCTCTAAGTTTTCTATGATCTATGAGAGAGCGAATTGATAAATGTAAGGACTTGAGTCTGATGTGTTTAGAGGGCACTCTCCCATCTGGGCTGAGGTTCCATCCTGTGGATAAAACATCCCAGGATTCATGGAGGAAATTTGTATTTCAGTCACTCAGAGCAGGAGCTGCGTTAAGGTCGGGGGAGGTGATTGAACACAGCTTTTCTCTTGCCTCTGGCAAGCTAATTAATACCATTTTTGGCACTGAAAGCTGTACTTTAAGGGAATAATTGCTGTTCTTTGGGTGATTTTTGACTTGATGGCAGTGGAAAAGGTAATTTCGTAGCGCTTAATTTGCCTGTTTGAAAGTGAGGATCTCATTAAACACTGAGCACTGCACAAGTTTGGGATGGGAACTCCGTGGGGGTGTGTTTTTCCCTAATTATCCTCACTCCACTGTGCCACGGTGACCTTTCCACTCCAGTTGCAGAAGTCTGTGACTTCTGCCTGCGGGGTGGGATTTGATCCATCTGATTTCGACCTTTTTTCCCCTCAAAAAAGGAGGTGTCAGCAGCGACTCCTTGGCTTCATTATTTTTGAAAGCACTGAAGAGCCACGTTGATAATTTAATATTTCGCTCCTGATTCGAGGTAGTTGGGGATAAGTCCATTTTCATCTCCCTAAATTTCATGGTTTGTTCCATCCTTCACTGCTGAAACATTTGTATTTTGAATTTTGGGTCTTCAAACTGGCTGCCTTTAAAGCCCAGGTCTGTAAATAGAGATAAGGCTGAGAATAACCAAAAGTTATTATGGTTATAACTGAAATAATTGAGAATAACTAAAAGTTATTGCAGCTAAATGACCATTTGGCCATCACTTTGATAGATTTCTGGGGGATACTTCAAGTTGGGTGAAATTTATCTGCTAGCAAGAGCTCAAAGACATGAAAAATTGATTATACTCTTATTATGTTTTTTTTATTCTGCTCTTACTTCTGCTCCTGCTGCTGGTTTTGTTCAGAAAATAGAGCCACAGCAGTGCTATTTTTTATATATTTGGGCTCCAGCCAAGCAGGTGGGGCTGTGCCCATGACATTTCCAAGTGTGTGCTTGGCTTTATGCTGTTCTCTGTTATTCCAGGACACCTGGTTGGGGGCACAGCGAGAATTCCATGTTCTTGGTGGCTCCAGGAGCAGGAATTACAACAAATCCCGAGAGAATATTCACAATATTTGGGATTAGGGCTCTCAGAACTTCTATTTATTTGGGGTTTTTTTCAGTGTTGGCCTTAATTTTGAGTTTCTCTGGGCGGGTCAATGATGGAAACAGAAACCACCAACGCTTTTCCCGCTGTTTTTCCCTGATTCCAGGTGTTCTGTTGGAGGATACTTGGCACATTTATGGCGATTCTGAGCGTCAGGGCAGACTTCTGCCAGGCCCAGCACAGCACCCTGGCTGCCAAGTGAGCTGAGGGGGCTCCCCACGTGTGTGCCAGAATTCCCTTTGCCTTGAAGACTCCGGGAACACAGCGGGACGCGCTCAAATTTATGGGATATCTCCTGCCCATTGGAAGCAGATTCCTGTCACTGACTCTGGCAGAACTCAGCGCCAGGAAAACGAAGTGGAGACAAAACCTGCCCTTACTTCCTTCGCCTCACCAGTGCCTAAATGTAGAACAGGCTGCCTAGTCTTGCATGTAGTCGGAATTTCGGGAGTCTGAAGGATACCACCCGCCAGGAATTGAGGATTCTGAAGCAAACCTGCTTTTCTAGGAGCAAAATCCCTGAGGAACAAACCCGTCAAAGCAAGCTCTGATCAATCCCAAGCATATTAGTGGTCTTTTTGATGTTTTCTGCTGTGAAACGTTTCCAAGGTCATTGATTTTTTTTTCCCTCTCCTTTTATTTTTCTTTTTTTTTTCCTTTTCTTTTCTTTTTTTTTTTTTGGCCCCTCACACATTTTCTTTGCCATTATGAACCGTCCAGCCCCCGTGGAAATTACATACGAGAATCTGCGTTTCCTGATCACTCACAACCCAACCAATGCAACCCTCAGCAAGTTCATCGAGGTAAGGAGGCCAAAAAACAATTCCCAAATTCCTCAGAATTCCTGCTCAGGTGCTGACCAGTCCTTCCTCACCTCTGCTGCTCAGTGCTTTGCCTGTTACCTGAAATTAAAGGGTAAAATTTAAGGGGTTTTTGTCTTCATTATTCACATTCTCCTCACAGTACGAGGAGAGAAGCCACTGATGATTTTTTTCTAAGGCACTGATGATTTTTTTCTGAATTCTTGCATTTCTTGGCTTGAAAGAGCTTCAGTTTTGGGATACAAACACACCCCCCTTACCATCAAGGATTTACTCCTTGGACAAGAATAATGGGTTCAAACTGGAAAAGGGAAAATTTAGGTTAAATATACAGGAAATTCCTCCCTGTGAGGGTGGTGAGGGGTTGGGATGGAATTCCCAGAGAAGCTGTGGCTGGCCCAGCCTTGGAAGTGTCCCAGGCCAGGCTGGAGGGGGCTTGGAGCAATCTGGGATAGGGGAAGGTGTCCCTGTCCCCTGGAACTGGATGGGCTTTAAGTTCCCTTCCCACCCAAACCATTCCATGATTCTGCTGTTCTTGTCCTGGTTTTTGAATGTTCTGTGGCTCCAGATGTTCTTTTTCATTGAACAATGCACTGTTTTTAATAAACCAACCCCTTGCTCAGCTGCTGCTTTTCAAGAAGCAGGTAGGAGTTGGAACTGAGCTTTCTCTTCCCTCAGAGGATTAAATGCAAGACTCAAACAGAAGTTTAAATTTACAGGATGAGTTATCCAGCTCCTCTGTCCATCCCAGAACTGTCAGGGATTTCAGGTGCCAGAGCTGATCCATGAAAAGTGGCCTCTGCTGGGTCACCCTGCCAGAGGAGCCAAGTGCTGTGGGTCACGCTGTGACTGACACAGTGACATCTTAAATACAGCAAAATGCAATTTTCTGTGCGAGTGGCAGATGGGCTCAGCAGAGGAGCAGCAGCACAGTGGATTTCACATCTCTGTGTCCTTCTGGCTTCTCTCAAGAGGGCTTTTATCTGCTGTGTGCAGGTTTTTGTCATTCCAGAGGGATCCTGTCATCTCCAGCTGCTGCCTGAGTGTCCCTTCACGTGGGTCTGCTCAGATATCACTGCTCCATTTCCCTCACAGCCACGTTTTGTTTTTATTTCACCCCCATTATTGAGAATTTTCTTCCCTTTTCAGGAGTCTCTCTCCAGTAGATACTCCTGTTAATTGTGAGGTGCAATAAGGATTCAGCTCAGACACCAGAGGAAATTCCTGCTTGCTTTATGAACCTTCAGAGTGAACTGGAGCAGCTTTTGTTTGATCCTCTGATTCTTTATCTGGCACCGAGTGCTACTTATAGTGCATTACCAGGAAGCTGGACTATGGTGGGGTGTGTGTTCTGTTCCTCCCTGCCTCCAAATGTCAACACTGGCTGAAGCAAACAGTCCCAGGCTTCTATTTAAAGAGGAGGAGAAGAAGCTGCTTGGAGGATTTAAGCAGCTATTTTAACTTTGCTTTTAAAATTGTAATTTTTTTTCCCCTCAGAGATGTTTCTCTTTTGTCCTCTCTCTTGTAACTCGTCCTCACAAACTTTATCCCTTGCTCCTTCCTTGGGCAGTCGCCTCGGTGCCCTGAAACTGTGGAAAATGTTGAGGTTTATAGCTGGTAAAATGAGATTTATCATTCATCAGTGCTCACATGTTTTCCTTTCCCTTCAAGGAGCTGAAGAAGTACGGGGTGACAACCTTGGTGCGAGTTTGTGATGCCACTTATGATCAAGCTCCAATCGAGAAAGAAGGAATCCAAGTTCTAGTGAGTTGCCTTTAAAACTGGCTAAAAATGTGAATTTTCATGTCTAGAACTTGTGGGAATCTCTTCATGCTTTGGGCAAGAGCTTGGGGCTGCTCCAGCTTGGCCAAAAGGAAAGTAAAGTAGCACCAGGTAAAGGTGGCTTTGGGAAGCTCACTGGACCTTTGTGTATTTTTGGATTTGTTGAGATATTTTGTTTGCTTTTTTAGTGATTATTTTGGTAAAATCTGGTGTTCCAGATTGTGGTTGAAGCCTGGTTCGGTCCTTGTCTGTGGCCACGGCATTTTTTGGCTTTGCTGTTGGTTTTCTCAGGATGTGGATAAAATTCCCGTTCCTTGCTCTTACAGAAAGCTCCACTTTTGAGCCTGTAGGTGACACATTAATACAGATTTCTGTGGAATGGCTGCAGCAGGAGAGAGTCATGGAATCCTGGAATGTTTTGGGTCTGAAGGGATCTTAAAGCTCATCCATGCCACGGGCAGGGACACCTCCCACTATCCCAGATTGCTCCAACCCAACCTTGGACACTTCCAGGGATGGAGCAGCCACAGCTTCTCTGGGAATTCCATCCCAACCCCTCCCCACCTTCCCAGGGAAGAATTCCTTCCCAAAATCCCATCAAACCCTGTCCTCCTGACCTCTGACTGGCACTTCCCAGTTCAGCA
>NW_008238365.1:2071495-2073486 GCF_000691975.1 Corvus brachyrhynchos
AATTCCTTCCCTGCTTAATCACAGCTGCCATTGTGCAATGGTGTCTGACTGTTCCAGGGGAGGTTTTTTTAAGAGGTGTGTGCTCACCCCGAGCTTGCAGGCGGTGTTTTTCCAGGCAATACTTGGGAATTATTAGAGTGTGCCTGATATAATCAGTTTATTTTGCTGCAGTGAGTAACACTCGGGTGTTGTGAGGGCAGAAATTGCACCTCAACCTTCCTGCAGCTCTCCATTGCCTCTTGCTTTCCGTGGCTCAGCCGGAGGAAAACTCCTGCAGTTTTCCACGAGGAGAAAAAAAATTGTATCCTGGCATATCAGTGAAAACTCCAGGTCAGTCAGGTTTCTTGGCTTCCAGCCCTGCAATGCTTTTATTCCAGTTCCAGGCAGCCACGTGGGCTTCAGTGTTGTTGGAAAAGTCGCTCCTTGCAGGGCTGCCCTCTGGAATTGCGTTTTTCCTCCTTCCAGAGCTGTCTGGGACTTGGACACGGAGGTGTTTTTGGACACACTGCTGTGAAACCTCTCCCTGGGACGCTCCTCAGGCTGCCAGAGGTTGGAAGGATTAAATTGTGCTGCAGAATCCCTCTGAGCCCTAAGTTAAGCTGGGGCTTGGGAGAGAATTCCTGTGCCAGAGGGGAGATTCTTCCTGAGCTGGCATGGAATTCCCACCTTTTCCAGGCTGTGGGGCAGCTGCAGGAGCTGGGCAGTGCTCTGGAGCCTGTGTTTCTAAAATAATTCAAGGTTTTGGTTCTCAGGAAGCTTTCAAACCTCAATTTTGAACCGAAAGCTGCTCTTTGAGGAAGCTTTGCTAAAAAAACTGGAAATGGGGTTTCCTGCAGCTCTGCCCTGCTGTGGAGCCTCTCACTTTGAGCAGAATCTCCTGTCTGAAGACATTTCCCTCAGCCTAAAAAGCCTCAGCACACTGCTCCAGGAGGGAGATCAATCCAGCTACTCTTCCCCATGAATTCCTGCTTTTTTTTTTTCCCAGGCAGAGCCCTGTCACTGCTCAGAAATGGGATCGAGTTACCCCCGGCTGAGAAAACACCTTGCTATTTAAAGCTAATATTTGCCTGTAAAAAAGAACATTAAAGATTAAAACCGCAGCCTGGGGGTGATCAGTGCCTCTTTTAGCACCATTTAATGTCTTTTTTTTTACCCTGCTGAGGTCAAAAACTCAGTGAAACCCCCGAAAATGAGAGTGTTTTGGCAAAGCTGGGAGTTGGATCACGGGTAGAACGTGGCGGCTCCGGAGCTTTTTTCCAGATGGCAGAGTGAGAAAGTAGGGAATGAGCTGTTCCCTGGGTACAAAAAAAAGCAGGAATACTATTGCCTGCACGTGTTTGTCAGCAAGGCTGGGATCCAGGAGCTGGGCATGGATTTAATTCCTGTGGGCTGGGTTCGTGTGGCAAGGTTCAGAACACAAATGGGACCGTCAGGAAAACCGGGAGGGATTTTTATTCCTGGGAGGATTTTTTTGGCAACCAGAGGGGTTGTGGTGGCTTTGTTCATCTTCAGGATCGAAGGGATATTTCCTTGTCTTCCTTCTTTCACTCCTTGATTTATTGGATCGGATTTTCTTGACCCTCTGTGCCCCCCAAGAGCTGCCACCAGGATGCCACAGGCAGGTGGAAGTGCCCCGTTGGAGGTGGGAATTCCTTGCCATGCGATTCCAGGCTGGAAGTGGAAGCTGTGGGCTCATCCTGCACAGATTCAGGCCAGCTCTGGGAGCTCCTAATTCCAGTATTTTTAAAGAAAAGGTTCTTTGTCACCTCAAAGTTCTGTCGCTTCTTCACCACCTGGAGCCAGGGCAGACCTGGAGCTGTTGGGCTGTTCCAGAAAAAGGGAAAAGAGGATAAATCCCTTTCCTTTCCTGCCTCTCCCCCCTTCCCACTGCTGCAGGGAGAGCTGTGTTTTCCCTTTGTGCAGTCCTGGTTATTAATCACTGTTTTCATTGTGCAGCTGAGAAAAGGCTTTTCTGTCCTGTCCACAAGCAA
>NW_008238365.1:2073496-2085037 GCF_000691975.1 Corvus brachyrhynchos
TGGCAGAACTCGGAATAAGGAAAAAATTCCTGCAAAACTCTGCTGCAATTCCTTCCCTGGTGCCAGAATTATTCTTGTTCCTCATTCTGGGCTGTGTTTTAGCAGCTCTGGGATGCTCTGGGATCAGCTGGGGTTGACTCAGGCCAGCCCAGGAGTTGTGTGGATATGAAGGAAAAGATTTAATTTAATTTATACACAGAAATCCCGTTTCAAAAGCAGCATCCTGCAGTCTGTACCTCTCTTCCTGGGACAGGGGGTGCCACAGCCCTGAAATAATCCGGGCAGCACTGTGGGGTTGAGTGGAAAATCCCATAAAAGCCTTTTATTAGAAAGAACAAGTTTTACTTGCTGATCTTATTCCTGTGGCCTTTTACTTTGCTGTGTTGTCCCAGATATTTTTAATTTTCCAAGTACTTTAACAAAGGAGTTCTCTGCACTCTTCAGGCTTGGAGAATTCATCCCATATAAAGTTATTTCAGTATTTTTGGGGGTTTTGTAGCTCTCAGACTCATTTCCACTTTGCAGCACATTTCTGAGCTGTGTTTGTTCTTCAGGAAGTGTTGAAGTGCATCTCAGAATGAAAACTCCGGTGGTTTTCGGGTTTCAGAGAATATTATTAAATCAGAACCTGTTCTTAAAGTGCTCCAGGAAAGGGTTGTTTGTGCCTGATGAGGGGAGAGGGCTCCTTTCAAAGCAATTTCCTTCCATTTCCAGAGCTTGTGGAATAATCCAGGAGTTTTTGTGGTAAAATACATCACAATCATCTAAAGAAAAGTGCTAAATAACTACAAAATACTGGATTTTTTCCCCCCTTTACAGCCTTTCTCCAGCACTCCCCACATCCAAGAGGATTATAAACTGTGGGATGTTGTGCTTGGGCCTGCAAGGAAAGATGTGGAGCACAAATTCCAGGAGAGTTGTGTGTCCTCAGGAAAATGGGAAGCTGCTTCCATGGCATTTTTGATTGTTGATATTAAATGTGGCCTGGATTTACTGCTGGCTGCAAAAATGTGGCTTTTAGCCATTATTTAAACACCTTTCTGCTTGTGAATGTGGGGTTTTTTTTTTCAAATTAAAACCATCCAGGTGATTGGTAACTCCCTGATTCCCAGCAGCTGGAGGAGCTGCTCCATTGGAACTGGGAATTTTTAGGAACAGCTTCTCCTCCACAGAGCCTGAAGCACAAATAGGATTTCAGAAGGAACTCTGCAGAGTTCTCCTCTCTCCCATGTTTATTTGAAAACACCTATTGATTTTCACATCTTTTTTAATAAAATGGGATTTCAAGGGCAGCTATTTTTTCTAAAAAAATCCTTCATTGCAGAGGAGTTCGTGTGGGGTTTATTGCAGAGTGCAGTTAAATGGTTGTTAAACATTTAATGTTGCATTATAATATCGACCTACAAACTCCTGTGCCACCAGAAAAACACCCCCAGAACTGTGTTTATTATGCTTTTTTTTTTTTTTTTCCCCCACTAAATCCAGGATTCTTCTCCCACTGCTGGAGGTTGTGGATTTCATGGAATTTTTTCCCCCCCCTCAGGATTGGCCGTTTGATGATGGAGCACCACCCCCAAGTCAGATCGTGGAGGACTGGCTGAACCTTTTGAAAACCAAATTTCGGGAGGAGCCTGGATGCTGTGTGGCTGTTCACTGTGTGGCAGGCTTGGGAAGGTCAGTGCTCTGCTCTCTTGGCTCTAAATGGGATTAAGATGTCATTTCTTTTGCAGCTAGGTGTTTAACAAACCCCAATTTCTCTGTTTTCTCCCAAATAATTTAAGCCAACAAGCTCAAATTTGTGTCATTAAAGCAGCAGGGACTTAGTGCAGCTTAAAAATACTCAGTGATTTCAGAACTCTGATCAAAAACCTTGGAGAGATGGGTCAGAACACTTCTGTCAATCATGAATTCAGTAATTTAAAAATATTACAAAATCATTAATTTAAAAGTGTTAGGAATTCATTAATTTAAAAGTATTTGTGCTAAAACAATAAACACTTCTGTGCTACTTCACACAAGTAGAATACATTTTTTATAGGTTTTTGTTTTATTTCCTTCTCTTTTCCACTGATAAACTATCCTGTGGAAATTAAAAAAAAAAAGCCATTTAGGAGCATTAATTTAATTACTTTTCTTCCTCTCAAGTGGCTTCCCTTCAGTTTGGAGAAGTCAGCCTGGTGTTTCTTCCTCACCACTCCAGCTTTGAGGAAGAACCTTTCAAGATTAAAAAAAAAAAATGCTGCAATTCCCAAATGGAATCCCTGGATGTTGTATTTATCCTGGGGGATAAACGGAATTGAAGTGTTGGTGCTGTTCCAGTGTGGCATTAATTAACATCTTGAAGGAGTGGAAAACAAAGATTAAAGAGTGCGGAGTGCATCAAGTTCTTAAATTCCCACCTCTGCAAGAGAAGAGAGGAGGAGATGAGGAGCCAGAGGGAGAAATGGCCAATATTTCATGGCACAGGAGCCATTAACATTTGTTTTCCCATTTGGGCTCTGGTTTTATCCAAGGAACATCTTCAGGACCTGGCCACATGTGGCTCGAGTGGTTTTTCCAGAGGTTTCTCCTCTCTTGTGTCACCTCCACACCTCAAATCCATCTGCTCCTTCCACAGGGCCCTTTCCCTGCTGCTCTCAGGCACAGGGAAAAGCAGGAGCTGCACAGAAATCCTGGGTTAATCCAGAAAATTGGTTGCCTGCAGTGGGGAACTGAGTTCAGGCCTAGAAAAGAGACAGCGATTTTATTTCGATTTTATTTCGATTTTATTTCGATTTTATTTCGATTTTATTTCGATTTTATTTCGATTTTATTTCGATTTTATTTCGATTTTATTTCGATTTTATTTCGATTTTTCCTGGTTTTTTCCTGGTTTTTTCCCAGGTTTTTTCCCAGGTTTTTTCCAGGTTTTTTCCAGTTTTTTTCCAGTTTTTCCCTGTTTGTTTTTCCCTGTTCTTTTTTAGTCTCTCCTATTCTTTTTTAGTCTATTGTATTTCATTCAAGTGCCCTTAGAGTTTCAAATTCACACTTGGCAAGTGAATAATTGTATTTATGCAGGTGCAGGGTGATAGTGGGAGTCATTCCTCCTGAATTTTGTTATTTTACCCCCATGAATTGTCCAATTCCTGGCACCTCTTTAATCCTTTTTTACTCCACCCTTAGAGGTGCCTGTTGCCCTGTGGGGTGAACATCAATCCAGGAGAAAATCAGTGTATTCTGGGATTCTTGCTTGTTAAAACCACTTTTTTTTTCCACTTAACTGACTTCCAAAATGAAGATCCCAAAGCAGAAAATTCTCTTTATTCCCGTTTCTTTACAGAATGTACTTTAAAAAATAAATATGTGAATATATATGAAGCCGTGTGTTCATAGCTCTGCCTCTGTACAGCTCAATCCATGCTGTAAAAGGCATTCAAAAAGATGTTAAAAACCAGAAAATCAGGTTCAAGTGAGATAAAAAAGCATAAAAATCCAGAATTATTATCTCACACCCCAACCACTAAAGAGCTGCTATTGATTTTTATTTCCTTTGGAAGCAGAACTCCCTTCCAAAAAGTCATTTTACATCAGGCAAACTCCTTCCTGTGGGTAATACTCCAAGAAAAAAACCCTTCAGCTGCTTGTTGGGAGAGGAATTTGATGAATTTTGAAGGGTTCAATTTATTGTTTCTGTGGATCTTCCTTAAATATTGATTTTTTCCTGCAGGGCTCCTGTTCTGGTTGCACTTGCTCTCATTGAATGTGGAATGAAGTATGAGGATGCAGTTCAGTTTATAAGGCAGTAAGTGAAAATTCCCATTTTTTGCTTCTTTTCCCCAGGAATCTTTCATTCCAGTGGTTTTGACAGGCCTGTTAAGGAAGAGATTTGGGGTTTTTTAGGAGTTTTAGCCTGAAATAATGGTATGGCTTTGCCATAAATCTGAGCTTCGTGCCTTTCCCTCTCTTCAGAGGGGAGGATTCTCAGGTGATTTTTCTCTTTCTGTTTAAAATCTGGATTTAAATGTGAAGAAAAACCTTAAGTATTTTGATTTTTGTGAGGTAAAAGTGCTGAGAATGGGGCTGTAAAAGTTAATTCTAATTAATGAGGATTAACAGGTGATCTCTCTTTAAAATCTGGGTTTAAATGTGAAGAAAAACCTCAAAAATTTTGATTTTGGTGAGGTAAAAGTGTCAAGGATGGGGCTGCAAAAGTTAATTCTAATTGATGAGGATTAGCAGGTCATCTCTTTCCTTAAAATCTGGGTTTAAATGTGAAGAAAAGCCTCAAAAATTTTGATTTTTGTGAGGTAAAAGTGCTGAGAATGGGGCTGTAAAAATTAATTCTAATTAATGAAGATTATTGGGTTATCTTCCCCACTTTCTCCTTGAAATCTGGGTTTAAATGTGAAGAAAATGCTCAAAAATTTTGATTTTTGAGGTAAAAATGTCTAGGATGGGACTATAAAAATTGCTGGTAATTAGTGAGGATTAACAGGTGATCTCTCTTCTTAAATTCTGGGTTTAAATGTGAAGAAAAGCCTCAAATATTTTGATTTTTGTGAGGTAAAAGTGCTGAGAATGGGGCTGTAAAAATTAATTCTAATTAATGAGGATTAGCAGGTGATCTCTCTTTAAAATCTTGGTTTAAATGTGAAGAAAAGCCTCAAAAATTTGGATTTTTGTGAGGTAGAAGTGTCAAGGATGGGGCTGTAAAAATTAATTCTAATTAATGAGGATTAACAGGTGATCTCTCTTTAAAATCTGGGTTTAAATGTGAAGAAAAACCTCAAATATTTGGATTTTTGTGAGGTAAAAAGGTCTAGGCTGGAGCAGTAAAAATTGCTAATTAATGAAGATTATTGGGTGATCTCTCTCCGTAAATTCTGGATTTGAATGTTAAGAAAAGGCTCAAAAATTTTGATTTTTGTGAGGTAAAAATGTCAAAAATGGGACTATAAAAATTGCTGCTGATTAATGAGGATTAGCAGGTGATCTCACTCTTTAAAATCTTGGTTTAAATGTAAAGAAAAGCCTCAAAAATTTTGATTTTTGTGAGGTAAAAGTGCTGAGAATGGGGCTGTAAAAATTAATTCTAATTAATGAGGATTAGCAGGTGATCTCTCTTTAAAATCTGGGTTTAAATGTGTAGTAAAGCCTCAAATATTTTGAATTTTGTGAGGTGAAAAGGTCTAGGCTGGAGCAGTAAAAACTGCTAATTAATGAAGATTATTGGGTGATCTCTCTCCTTAAATTCTGGATTTGAATGTTAAGAAAAGGCTCAAAAATTTTGATTTTTGTGAGGTAAAAATGTCAAAAATGGGACTATAAAAATTGCTGCTGATTAATGAGGATTAGCAGGTGATCTCTCTCTTTAAAATCTTGGTTTAAATGTAAAGAAAAGCCTCAAATTTTGGGGGCACATTCCCATCTTGGGGAGAAAAACCTGGGGCAGCATGAATTCAGTGACAACATCCCTGGAAATGAAGCTCAGCAGGTGAGATTTATGTGGAGGGAGCTTTGCCACGAAGCAATTCCAGCTTTTCCTGGCTTCCCAGGGTCTCCAGTTTTCCTTGGATTGCTGGCAACAGATTTTCCTGCCTTTTTGGAAATTCCTTTTTTTTTTCCCCCTTATCTCTTTGTCTCTTTTAGCTGATAAGCAGCACCTGGGGAGGGTGACCTTGATGTTGTTCCTTAACTACTGCAAGGCATGGAAATAAAATCTCCCTTTAAAAAAAAAAAAAAAGCTGGAATTAGATCAGGATATTCCCCTGGAATATTGTGCTGGTTTATCCCCCCTCTCCCAAGCCACGAATTCCAGCCAAAATTCTGCTTTTTCAAGCTAAAAAACCTCATTAAAACAACAAATAATCTGCCTGAAGTGAGCGAAGTGATGCTTTTTCCATTGATATCCTCCTTCCTTGTGTTTTTTTAGGAAAAGGAGGGGAGCTTTCAATTCCAAACAGCTGCTTTATCTGGAGAAATACCGGCCTAAGATGCGATTACGCTTCAAAGATGCCAACGGTCACTGCTGTGTTCAATAAATAAACAAACAAAAAGATCTCAAAAGGAAGGCAGAAGTGAGCAGGGGGCTCTTCTCTGGACTCTTGGCACCTGGAAATGTGAATCTGGAATCAAAACAAAACGTCATCAAATTAATGGTGGAGTCAGTGCTCCTCAACCTGTGTCCTAAAAAATAATAATAATAAAAAAAAAAGGGTGATGATGATTGAGAGGAAAAAAAAAACCAACCCAAAATTAAAAAAATATAATAATAATAATAATAATAAAACCCAATTAAGAGAAACATTTCAGTGAAGGATTGTTTTCTCCTTACGCTGCAATCTGCGAGGAGAAAAGCAGTTTCTGACCCTTCTGTATTTTTAACTTTTTAAGAAAAGAAATAAAGTCAACTTTATGTCTGAGGAAAAGCAGCAGAGCATTGGCTTGTGCAGGGAGTATTTTCTTGAGGAAAGCACCCCCCAGTCAGGGCCTGAGCCATGAATTCCTCTTTAAACTCTTGGAAAAGGAGGTTTTTTTTGGTTTTAACCTGGCAGAGACACGAGGAGGAGCCTTTGTGGCTGGCTGGGAACAGCCTTAAGCCCCTTTTTGGGCACATCCCAGGGGATTGGGTGATGTCTGTGCTGGGTGTTTCCCATGGAATTCTGACTCCTGAGGGGCTTGAACAGAAACCTCACTGCCTAAACCCTCTGGTGAATCTACTTTTGAGAGTGTGTGATTCTCTGTGTGTGTCAGTCTTGATTTTTTTTTTCCAAAGAATTTGGCTGAAATGTTAATTACTCCCTTTCTGTTGCTAGACAGAAAATCCATCCTGGCACAAGACTGATGTTCCAAAGTGTCCTGGGTGAGCAAGGGGCGACTCAGACAAGGACTTAAAATTAATTTCTCTGTCAAAAAGATGGAAAAGGCTTTTTTTTTTTTTTTTTTTTTTTTTTTTGCTGCTGCTATCCACATTCCCTGCCTTGCTGAGCGCAGGAAATTGGGATTTGGGGCCAGGTGTGAGGGAAAGATGAGGGGGGATTTTCTCAGCTGAACCACTGATTGCCTTCTTCTTTTTTATTGGGGTCTTTGGGAGGGAGAATCCCTAATTGCACCCCAAAATCCTGGCACCCTTCATCAGCAAACCCTAACAACTTGGATTTTTGGAGATCTTTTTGTGGGGCTGCCAGGGAACCAATTAAGGGATTTTAGGAGCAATTTTAGCCAGGCTGCTTCTACCAAACACACTTTTGTAGTGCCCTGCCTCAGGGGTGACCTTGTGCACCTTCTCCTGGATGTTTTTCCATAATATCCAACCTTGGAAGGGTTTGGATCCAGGTTTAGGGCTCTGTTCCCTTGGGATATTTTGCTGTTGTTCTGTACCTGCAGCAGGTGTGGCCTCGTACCCATCCTCCCTTCCCAGGATTTCTCCCTCTTCCAGACTCCTGCACGAACCTTTCCAGAGCACAGGGAATGGACTTTTGCAATTCCAATCCTTGGGAGAGCTTTTAGAAATTTAAGCAGAAAATGTCAGTACTTGTCAAGCCCCTCAGGTGAGGTCCCCAGCCCCCGGTGCTGTGGTTGTGCTGAATTCCCTCCTCCCTGTGGAATATTCCTGAGTCTTTCCATGGATCAAGGAGGGCTGGGAGTGTTTGTGGTGTGGATGCTGCCCTGAGGAATGGCCCGAGCCCAGGTGGGAGGGAAATGGTGCTGAAATCACCCACTTCTGGCCTTTACCTTCCCCTCCTGCACTCCCAGCCTGAAGTTCCACCTTTCTGCAAATAAAAAAATGGATATTTTTTTTTTTTTTTAGCAAAAGGAATCCTGCTTTAAAACCAATTTGACAAATGAAGTCAGATTGGAGGGGAAGGTGCTGAGCTGGATGGAAAACCCCAACCCCAACTCCTCCTGAAGAACAATAAAACAGATTTTAAAGGCTCTCTGTATAACTTTGCATTCTTCCCTCTCCTCCCCTAATTCCCCTCTTGATTATAATGTACTAATTATCATCTCCAGCCTTAATTTGAGGGGGAAACAGTGAAGAAATGCAGATTGTCACAGTGTGGGGCTGTCACTGTGCCCCCCTATGTCCCACAGGCACAACTCCTGGCTCAGCCCTTGAACGTGGTGCAATAAAGTTCTTGCAGTAAAATCTCTTTTTCCTCTGCCTCTCGATGCTTTTATTGCAGCTCATTAATGGGGAATAATCACCTTTAATTAGGTTTAATTATCTCCACGAGTCGTGGTTTGGAATTGCTGCTGGAAAAAGCTGTTTTTAACAGGGAAACAGGAACAATTCTTTTCCTTTCTTCCTTTATCTTTTTAAAAATTTAAAAAAAAAGGTGTAAACTTACCTTGAAACAAACCAAACAACAGCTCTGACCTTTCCCAAGAGCTGTTGCCAAAACTTTTCTGGACACCTGGCAGCACCTGAATGGGGGGATTGTTTTGGGGTGACAATAGGGGAAATTTGGGATCCTGGATCCCAATATTTTCCTTAGCACTGGAATGCTGTTTGTTGAATTTATTTCAATAATTTCAGGTGGTTTTTTTTATTATTTTTCCTTACAGAAGTCGATCTGGGTAATTCCTTTAAATAATTCCTTTAAATAATTCCTTTAAATCGTTTCTTTAAATCATTTCAGATGGTTTTTTTCCCCCTGGGTTTTCACAGATAATGATCAGCTTTGCTCTGCTGCCATCAGAGAAATCTCCTTGCAAATAGGTGTTGGATTTCTAACATTTATCAGATTTTTCCCACTCCCAGAACAAATTTTTAGTCCCTGTTGGCTGTGAGAGAACAAAACCTTTGGGAGGAGAGGCTGGAAGTTCCAGCTCCTCTTTTTAGCTTTTTTTGGGGTTTTTCTAACACCAAACTCTTGTTTGTTTTTCAAAGTTTCTGTTTTTTTTTTTTTATTACCACACCCTGAAGTGAAATGTCCTGCTAATTAAAAGCTAATTTAGGATAAAAATTAGCAGCTCCTTAATTGGAACTGAGATCTTTCCTGTGTTGATAGGAGTCACTTTTTCCTCTGGATGATTTTTTTTTTTCACCAAAATCCAGGCTGGTGCTGGAATTGGAGATAGAGCTGTGATTAACCTGTTTTTTTTTTTTATTACCACACCCTGAAGTGAAATGTCCTGCTAATTAAAAGCTAATTTAGGATAAAAATTAGCAGCTCCTTAATTGGAACTGAGATCTTTCCTGTGTTGATAGGAGTCACTTTTTCCTCTGGATGATTTTTTTTTTTCACCAAAATCCAGGCTGGTGCTGGAATTGGAGATAGAGCTGTGATTAAAGTGTTGTTTCTATCACTTAAAATGCTGCTTTTGGAGCAGTTAAGGATGATGGGCACAGGAATCACTTCAGAGAATTCCAGGCTGGATTGGGTTGGGAGAGAACCTTAAGGATCATCTCATTCCAGAGGCTCCAACCTGGACACTTCCAACCTCACCACGGCCCCAGGATGTTTGAAAAGATTAGAAATCCCTGAATTTCAGTGGAACTCTTCAGCCCAGCTCTGTGGTAAATGACTCCTGATCTCTGTGGTTCTGGTGTCCTGCATTGGGTGGATTTGGGGGGTCACAAATGATCCCAGAACTCCTCCAAGTGGAAATGTCAGACATTCCTGCCTGCAAGTGGATTGATTCCTCCTGAAATCCCAAGGGATGCACCAGGTAACATTTCCACAACCCCTTTCAAGCTCTCCAGGGGTGATTTAGACTGAAATATTCCTGCAGGACCCCAACTCTTTGGGATGGAGTGGGAATCTTAGGCCCTTCCCTTGTTTTAGCTGACCTTAAATCCTAAATCAGCAAAGAGGAAGTGAAATTTTAACTCTTTTCCATGCCACAAATTCCCTCTGGATCCTGCTGACCTGGGAGACATCTACAGGAAAACTGGGAGCCTCACAAAGTTTGGGAATTTTTGGGTTCCCTTGCCACGCTGTTCCCTTTGGAGCATGGAGCAGAGCCCTCGTGCCAGGGTGGGGTTGGTGCCAGGTACTTTTTGGGGTCACCAGCCAGGATTTTGTGTCTTGGAGCAGCTCTGGGGGAATGTGGAGGCTGCCAGGGAGATCCTTTATTTTTCCTTTTTTTTTCCTTTTTTTTTTCCATTTTTCTTTTTTTTTTCCTTTTTTTTTTCATTTTTTTCCCCCCTTTTTTTCCTTTTTTTCCCCCCTTCTTTTTCCCTTCTTTTTCCCTTCTTTTTCCCTCCTTTTTCCCTTCTTTTTCCCTTCTTTTTCCTTTTTTTCCTTTTTTCCTTCATTTTTTTCCTTTTTTCTTCATTTTTTCCTTTTTTCCCTTCTTTTTTCCTTTTTTCCTTTTTTCTTTTTTCTTTTTTTCCCTTCATTTTTCCTTCATTTTTTCCTTCATTTTTTCCTTAATTTTTTCCCTTCATTTTCTCATTCTTTTTTCTTTATTATTTTTCTTTCTTATTTCTTTATTTTCTTTCTTCTTTATTTTTTCTTCATTTTTTCCTTCATTTTTTCCTTCATTTTTTCCTTCATTTTTTCCTTCATTTTTTCCTTCATTTTTTCCTTCATTTTTTCCTTCATTTTTTCCTTAATTTTTTCCCTTCATTTTCTCATTCTTTTTTCTTTATTATTTTTCTTTCTTATTTCTTTATTTTCTTTCTTCTTTATTTTTTCTTTATTATTTTTTCTTTATTTTTCTTTATTATTTCTTTATTTTCTTTATTCTTTTTTCTTTACTCTTTATTATTTTTTCTTTATTTTTTCTTCTTTTTTTTTTCTTTATTATTTTTTCTTTATTTTTTTTTCTTTTTTTCCTTTTTCCTTTTTTTCCCCCCTTTATTTTTTTCTTTATTCATTCTTTATTTATTCCTTATTCTGGAGGGGAGCTGGGATTTGAGGTGTCTCTGCCCTCTCCTACAGGGCTGAACTCTACACATGGAGAAGGAAAACTGGAGCCAGCTCCAAGGAAAATCCCCAATCCGAGCCTGCAGATGGATTAGAAGAGCTGGAGCAGGGAAATCGCCAGGTAAGGAATCACTTCTCTGTCCAGAGGGAGGGAATCTGCTCCCAGGTTATGGGATGTCCTCTGTGGAAGGAGGGAATCTGCTCCCAGGATGTGGAAAACCCTCTGGAAGGAGGGAATCTGGGAATTTGGAATGTGCTGCCTCTGTGGAGAGAGGGAATCTGGTCCCAAGATATGGGATGTCCTTTGTGGAAGGAGGGAATCTGCTCCCAGGATGTGGGATGTCCTCTGTGGAAGGAGGGAATCTGCTCCCAAGATATGGGACACCCTCTGGAAGGAGGGAATCTGGTCCCAGGATGTGGGACACCCTCTGGAAGGAGGGAATCTGGTCCCAGGATGTGGGACACCCTCTGGAAGGAGGGAATCTGCTCCCAGGACGTGGGATGTCCTCTGTGGAAGGAGGGAATCTGCTCCCAGGATTCCCTCTGCGTTCCCTAAAGCCTCTTTTCCAGGGAGTTGCTGCTGGCTGGAATCCTTCCCTGAGGGGATTCCCTTGCTGCCAGCGCCCTGAGGGGCCGCATCCCGAGGCGATCCCGATGGGATGCTTGGGGGGCTCCCAACACCTGG
>NW_008238365.1:2085065-2087584 GCF_000691975.1 Corvus brachyrhynchos
AGGAATCCCTGGCTGCAAAAACCCCCTGGGCTGTGGGACTCGTGACCTTCCCGGGCTGCTGCTTGGTGGCTGTTTTCCCGTTGTCCCTGTTTTCCAGAGGTTATTCCAGCTGGCTGGGCTCGGTGCTTTGGGGTCCCTGTGGAGAATTCCACAGGCAGAGGCTGCCTCTCCTCTGCTGGGTGATTTATTGGTGTTCCAATTCCCAACAGTGAAAGGGAAGAGGAGATTCCAGCGTGGAATAGAAATGGCTGGAGCAGGGATCTGAAGTTTTCCTGAACCCGTCAGGGCCTGGGGAGAAATGTTCAAATGTTAAAATGCTGAAATAGCAGCAGTGTGTTGACATCTGATCCTGGCTGCGGGAGTTCTGGGGGAGCATCCTGGTTTTCCAAGGGCTCGGATGGGATCGATGTGTTCCCGAGGAACGCTTCAATCCCATCCTTCCAGCTCCTGGCAGGGAGGGGAGCGAGCAGCTGCTCTGCTGGGAGATCACTGACAGAGGCAGGGAGTGAGTCAGAGCCTTTCCTGCCATCGCATCAGGAGCAGGGCAGAGAAAAATAGGGATTTGATGGATCCCAAGGGATGGAGGGGCCGGCTGAGGCTTTGGAGTGTGTTGGGCCCAGGGACTGCAGCAGCTCGGAGCGGGGATGATCCATGGATTTCTCCCCTTTCCTCCTCCCTGGACAGCAAAAACAAGGTCAGAGAATCCCATTAAGGTTGGAAAAGGCCCCCAAGGACAACGAGTCCAACCTTTGATGGATCAGCTGGACCTTGTCAGCCACATCCAGCCGTGTCTGAAACTCCTCCAGGGACGGTGACTCCACCAATTCCTGACAACCCCTCTGCGGAGAGGATGGAGGGGAACAAAATACTGCTGGGGGAAAATCCAGAGGAGTTTTGAGAGCTGCCTCATCCCCAGCTTAATGCTAATTCCAACCTTCCCAGCTGTTCCTGCTGCTCCTGCCCAGCTGGATGAGGGACAGGGCCGTGGTGTCACAGCCGGGATTTGGGATGCGCTGCCGGTTCAGATTCCTGACACCCGGGGTTCAAAGTCGGTGGAGTGGCGCGAGGAAAAACAGGGATTCTCTTGAGAAAAACCGGGAATGTTGGCAAGGAAACTGCTCTGCCAGTGTGGCACAGGGAGTTGTGTGTGCACACATGGGATGGGGACTGCAGGGTTCGCTCAGAGCTCCCTTCAAAGCTTTGTGTTCACTGCTGGGGATCCATCCCAACCTGCTGGAGTCGTTTTGTCCCTTCCTTAACGAGCCAGCCATGCTTCCCTTTCTCCACAGCCAGCCTGGAATGTTAAATGGAAAGGGTCAGGAGGGAGGTGACAGAAATCACAGCTTCGGGAGCGGGGATTCTTTTAAGGAGAGTCCCTTAAATGCAGACAAAAGCTCTGCGCTTCCAGCGAGCTCCTCCCCAGCCCCAAACCCATCCCGGCTCCGACATTCCCGTCTTTGTCCCTTAATGATGGCAGTGAATTCAAACACCCCGGGAGGGCTGGGAAGAGCTGCCAAGTTCCTGGGATGCTCCTGCTTCGACTCCCCACGTGTTCGAGGCTCCCGGAGCGATGAGGGAGCTGAGTTTTCCTTGGGAGCTGAGATTCCCACACATTCCCATTATCCTGGAACCGGTGTGACGGCTGAGCTGTGGCTGTTTCCTGGTTACCAGGTAATGGCGCTGTCCCAGGTGAATCCCGTGTGCCTGCAGAGCTGATTTATCACGCGCCTCTCCCGTTGGAAAGCTGGATCCAAGATTTCCATTAATTCCGTGGCCTCGGTGAGGAATCAAAGCAGGGCAGCGGAATTGAATGGTTGGAATTAAAGTGGCTTTGAATTAATTCTGGTGCTCGCAGAGCCGGGGCTGCTGCACAGAGCAGGGCTGGGAGGCTCTTCTGGGCAGCTCTTTGTCACTTGTCACCTTCCCCTGCCCCGCAGCTGGGTGACAACTGAGCCAGAGCCTTCTCCGAGCGTGGATATGTGGGAAATTCCTCTGGGAGCAAAGTCCCAGGCGGCTCTGCCGCGCTGCTGGCACTGCCCTGCTGTCCCCTGTCACCCTGCGGTGTCCAGGGAATCGTGTTCCAGCCACTGGGAATTCTGCCCTTGGAAGCTGCAGCGATGACAGCGCTGCTTCCTTGTGAGGCTGAGCTTGTCCCTCCCAAACAAATCAGCTCTGAGGCAGGGCTGGGAGCTGGGAATGCTCTTCCCAGCTCTCCTGTTCATGGATGGATGCTGTGTGCACTGGAATTACTCCACCTGTTTGGTGCTGATGGGTGGTTGGGATCAGAGCAGCCGGTGACATTTTTCTCCAGGCTTATCTTTGGGGGACAGAGCCAGGCCTGCCACAACCTGGAGCAGAGGACAAAGCTGCGGTTGTGCAGGGCCAGGAGAAAGGAAAAGCCCAGGGGATGGGCTGAGCGCTGTGTGTGATATCCCCGCTCCATCCCCGCTCCATCCCTGCTCCATCCCCGCTCCATCCCTGCTCCGTCCCCGCTCCACCCCCGCCCCCTCACCGCTCGC
>NW_008238365.1:2087953-2097118 GCF_000691975.1 Corvus brachyrhynchos
CCCATCCCTGCTCCATCCCCGCTCCCATCCCTGCTCCATCCCCGCTCCATCCCTGCTCCATCCCCGCTCCAGCATTAATGCAGGAACTCAAGGTCAGAGGCTGCCCAGCTCTGGGAGCTGCAGGCACAAAGAGCCTGGAGGAAAAGGAGGAGGAAAGGTTTCATTCTTTATCTCCTGGAGCCGTGTATCGATTATCCCTGGCGTCTCAAAGCCTGTGATGGGAATGGGTTTTTCTTTTTTCTGCTCTTTTAAGAGAGGTTTTGGCATCTCTCGCTGGTGGCGTGGCCTGGGACAGGGGAGAGCCAAGGGCAGCAGCTTCCCTGGGATCTCAGGTGCTCCTGCTGGCGCTGCTGAGGCAAATGGTGCTGCTGATGGGAATTTGGGAAGGCTGCTGTGCTCTGCTCCACAGGGATCGGAGAGGAATTGGAGCCCTGTGTGGCAGGGAGTGGTCATGGGGTTAAGAAAACGGGGTCAGCTATGAAACAGAAGGGTTGAAAAAGCCAGTTTTGTCGGGATTTTGGGATGAGGAGCTGCTGTCAGCCTGGCTCTGCTGCAGGGTCCTGTTGTGACGCTGTCACAGCCTCATCACCTCCTCCTGGGGCTGTTTGGGATTGGTGTTCCCCATCCTTATCCCCTGGAGAGGATGCTCCTGCACCTCCTTGGGATGGATCGTGGCAAGGCCCCGCTCCAACCCCATGGAAAAGCCCATCCACAGCTCCAGGAGAGCAGGAATTTCTGCTGAGCAGGGCAAGGGCTGAGCCTCATCCCAGCCCTGGCTCCGAGGGGATCCCGTTGTCCCTGTGAATGGATCCTGTGGAGTGCAAATGGATCTGGGCTGCAGCACGGGCATCCCGCAGGACACTTCACACCCAGCCTGGCCTCAGCATTCCCTGGCCACTTTCCCGCTGCTGCCAGCTCCTCCTTGGCCCAGAAACACGGCATGGAGAAAGCAGGAGAGGCTCAGAGGTGATTCCCGGGATCCTGGCCTCTCTGGGATAACAGGAGGCTGTTTCCACTTTGAGATCGTTGAAATCAATTCCTTGTTTTGGGGGAAAACTCTGCCCTGCTGCCTTCTGCTCCTTCCTGCTCTGTGAGCTCTGGGAATGTGTCCCTGTGGAAGCAGGAAAACTTTCCTCTGGAGCTGGACCAGGAGCTGGGCACAGTTTTTTAAAGGAGCTGAGTTATTGCCTTTAACCCTTCCCAAAGTCTGGGATTCCTGACCTGCCTCAGGACCCTTCTCTCTGCACTGGCACCATCCTGCTCTTCCTCACATCCTTCCCTTCCCTGGAATCCCTTCCTTTTTTCAGTTTTACTCCCTGCAAAATCATCATTCCAGGCAGGTGGAGGCCTTGGATCATGAATCTCCTGAGTTTCCACTGCCTGAGCCCTACCAGAACCAACCTCCCCAAAACTGGGAATGGGATCTTTGGAGCAGGATGGGCTTTGATGGGTGCTGCTCCATCTTTTTCTCTTGCCACCTCTTCAGGCAGCTCCCTGGAGAGGAGCCTCATCCCTCTTATCCCAATGGAAAAACAACAGCTCCGTGCTGCTCCATCCCCTTTTCCTGGGGTTATTCCAGAGATCCCTGCAGTGCCCTCGCTGTCGCTCATCCACTGGCAATTTTTGGTGCTGGGAATAAATGTGACCTCACAGGGATCAATCTCCTATTGGAAATGCAGTAACACAGCCAGGAATTGCTCTTGGAGTCAGGCTGGGAGGGCTCCTCGAGGCTTTAATGCAGCGGGAGCCTCTCCCTAATTGATGGGAGCTCCCAAAATCCGATAGGATCGATCCGGGGGCACGGAGGGAGCAGCATTAAATCCGTGCCTCCTCAGGACCTCCCAGGAGAAGGGCGAGAAATAGATTTGGAGCCTCCTGAAGTGATTTCCTGGCAGGACACAGAGCTCTGCCTGCTCAGTCCCATCCCCGTGTTCCCGGCGTGGCTCCACGCTCCATAAAATCCTCATTATCCCCGTCTCCTTGGTGTTTGCCCCGGAGCTGAGGCAGCACAGGGGTGGCAATGGCCATCCATAAAGGCTGAGGGAATGTTCCCTGCTCGCCTGGAACCCAGGGAGAAAAGGGTCGTAAACCACCAGGGAATGTGTCATTCCCAGGGAATGGTAGAGGGTGACGAGCTGGGAGCAGCCGGGGCTGCCTCGTGTCCAGCTGTCCGGCTGTCCGGCTGTCCGGCTGTCCCGCTCCCTGCCAGAGGGAGCCGCACGTGCCAGGGCTCGGAGCAGGGATGGGAGCGAGGGATGTGTCCCTTCCCTTCCCTTCCCTTCCCTTCCCTTCCCTTCCCTTCCCTTCCCTTCCCTTTAATTAAAGGGAATTAACTGATGGGGGTGGGGGCTGGAATAGGAATAGCTCTGGAATAGGTCACAGCCCACAGGCTGGCAAAGGCCTGGGAGTGGCTGGAGCAGCTTCCAGCGCTTCCTGTGGGAGAGATGGATCCTTCCCTTCCCTTCCCTTCCCTTCCCTTCTTCCAGACTGCTCCCTGCCCCCTCTCTGCTTCCAAACTCTGCTCCCTGTCCCACTTTCCCTCTCCATTTCCCGTCCCCTCCCTGCTTCCCCTCTGTTCCCTTACTGTTTTCCAGGTCTTTTCCCTGTCCCCTCCCTGTTTCCCTTCTCCATTCCCTGTCCCCTCCCTGTTTGCCCTCTCCATTCCCTGTTCCCTCCTTGCTTCCAGGCTCTGTTCCCTGCTCCCTCTCTGCTTCCCCTCTCCATTCCCTGTCCCCTCCCTGTTTCCCAGCCCTATTCCTTGTCCCTTCCCTGCTCCAGGTCCCCTCCCTGCTTCCCCCCTCCATTCCCTGTCCCCTCCCTGTTTCCCCTCTCCATTCCCTGTTCCCTCCCTGTTTCCCCTCTCCATTCCCTGTTCCTTCCCTGCTTCCAGGCTCTGTTCCCTGCCCCCTCTCTGCTTCCCAGCCCTATTCCTTGTCCCTTCCCTGCTCCAGGTCCCTTCCCTGCTCCAGGTCCCCTCCCTGCTTCCCCTCTCCATTCCCTGTCCCCTCCCTGCTTCCCAGCCCTATTCCTTGTCCCTTCCCTGCTCCAAGTCCCCTCCCCGCTTCCCCTCTCTATTCCCTGTCCCCTCCCTGCTTCCTCTCTCTGCTCCCTGTCCCCTTGCCGCCGGCACAGTGCCAGTCCCACCTGGAATTCCTGGGATCCCTCTCCAACCCCACCACACACACCCCGCACTTGCCCGGACCTGGCAACACTGACCCTTCCCAAACCCCATCCCGGCCCCTTTTCCATGTGCTCTGCAAACTCCGCCTCAGGGATGAAACCTGAGGATTTGATGATGCTTTCCCAGCTTTTCCAGGAAGGGCTGTAGTAGGATGAGATTTCCAGGTGTTCCTAGGAATCTCCTGCCCTGGGAGAGAGGGATCAGCTCTCAGTGATGCTCCAGCTCTCCCATTTTCCTGGCTCCCGCTTCCTGAGTGACTTTTAAAAAGCTGTGGAGCGTTCCTGGAGTCACATCCTGCAGGGAACAGAGCGGGGTGGGAGCAGATCCTGAAAAGCCCTGGATGCGAGGGGAAAGAGGGGGATTGGCCCGCGTGGGAAGGAGCCTTGGCAGCGCCACAAAGAGCTGGGGGAAAAAAACCGGGAATCTGCGATTTGTTTGGCGTTTCATTCCCGGTTTTCTCACCTTCCTCCGCCTGACTCACAAACCTGCTGCTCTGCATTTCTGGGATTCATCCTGGATGTCCTGGAGCTCTGCAGCCTCCCTGGAATCCTGCTCCTCCCAGGATGGATCCCAGGGCATCCCTGCTCCGCAGGGAAGTTTTTTTCCCTTGGAAACAGCTGATTGCTGGTTAATTAACAACACTTCCCACGTTCCCTGAGCCTTGGGAATTGTGCAGAGGAGCTTTTCTCCAGGATGCTGCTCTCTGTGCTTATTCCCTAAGCTGGGATGAGTCGATCCAAGAGGTTCCCGTAATTTTGGAAGTCGCCCTGGATAATCCACAAACACAGAAGGATCAGGAACAAATCCGTGACAGCGGGGAGAAAACAAAATTTCATCCAAGGTTTTTTTTTTTTTGATTCCATGGAGAAACTGATAATGAACCTCCCTTCTTCCCGAAGCGTTGCCATGGCAACCGGCGGGATGTGCCGGGATCCGGGGATGGATGCGAAGTGTCACCCGTGAGGGGAGTGGGGACAGCTGCTGCCTTCGGGGCACCTGGGATAGAGGGGCTGCGGCTGGAATAAAGGATTCCAGCTGGAATAGAGGGGTTACAGGTGGAAAAAAGGAAATTCCAGCTGGAATAGAGGGGTTCTAGCTGGAATAGACGGGTTCCAGGTGGAATAGAGGGGTTCTAGCTGGAATAGAGGGGTTCCAGCTGGAATAGTGGGGTTACAGGTGGAAAAAAGGAAATTCCAGCTGGAATAGAGGGATTCCAGCTGGAATAAAGGGGTTCCAGCTGGAGTGAAGGGTTCCAGCTGGAATAAAGGGGTTCTAGCTGGAATAATGGGTTCCAGCAAGAATTCCAGCTGGAATAAAGGGGTTCCAGGTGTAGTAAAATGGCTCCAGAGGGAATAAAGGGGTTCCAGCTGGAATAAAAGATTTCAGCTGGAATAAAGGGGTTCTAGCTGGAATAGAGGGGTTCCAGCTGGAATAATGAGGTTACAGGTAGAACAAAATTGTCCCGGCAGGAAATAAAAGAATTCCAGCTGGAATAAAGGGGTTCTAGCTGGAATAAGGGGCTCCAGCAAGGATTCTGGCTGGAATAATGGGTTCCAGCTGCAGTGACGGGTTCCATCTGGAATAAGGGGTTCCAGCAAGAATTCCAGCTGGAATAAAGGGGTTCCAGCTGGAATAAAGGGGTACTAGCTGGAATAGAGGGGTTCCAGCTGGAATAATGAGGTTACAGGTAGAACAAAATTGTCCCGGCAGGAAATAAAAGAATTCCAGCTGGAATAAAGGGGTTCTAGCTGGAATAAAGGGGTTCTAGCTGGAATAAGGGGCTCCAGCAAGGATTCTGGCTGGAATAATGGGTTCCAGCTGCAGTGAAGGGTTCCATCTGGAATAAGGGGTTCCAGCAAGAATTCCAGCTGGAATAAAGGGGTTCCAGCTGGAATAAAGAGGTTATTATCCTGCTCCAGCAAGGATTCCAGCTGGAATAAAGGGGTTCCAGCTGGAATAAAGGGGTTCCAGCTGGAATAATGAGTTCCAGCTGAACGACACGCAGTGCTAATCCCAGTTCCCTCTCCATCCAGGCGGGAAGAGGCTCCCTGTGCTCCCTCCACCCCACAACAACCCCTGTGCGTCGCTGCTATTTGGGATTTTTGTTTGTTACCTTTTCCCCCACTCCCGGGAGGAGCTTTGGGATCAAACTCAGCACTTTAAAACGTTATCCCAGAGCCAGCTCCAGGTATGCAGGAGGAAATGGGAGGATGTGGATGGGATCCACTGGGATATGGATCCAAGTCCCTGCTGGGAACGGGACCGTGACACTCTCGGCTGTCAGGGGAGTGGCCCCCCTGAACAGGGAAGGAGCCACTCAGGAAGGGCCAGACCTGCCTGGTACAGCTGGCAAAGCATCCAGGAACAGCTTTTTTCCTGGGAATGGCTGTCAGGAAGCAGCAGGAGATGGAAAGGAGCCAGCCTGGAGCTGCCTGGGCACGGCAGGGCCGGAGCTAGGCCCGGGAGGCTCCCTGAGAGGGGAGGCAGCTTTTCCCTGGCTCTCGTTTTTCCAGCCTTTTCCTGCTGTTAAAACCTCCTGGATTCTGCTCCAGAGGCTGGAATTGCAGAGCTTGGAAGGGCTGGGGGTGGGGGGGGTCTCCTCTGTGCCTGCTCCATGTTCCTTTGGCTGCGGGCTTGAAGACGGAAAATAAAAGCTGGGAAGTGGAGCAGGGAGAACTCCTCCAGGAGTCAGAAATCGGGAATCTCCCGCAGGATGTGAATATTCCTGGTTATTCCACAACCTGCCATCCTCCCTGCCCTCGTGTCCTTGTTGGTCAGCAGGGTTTGGAGTGGGAATTTGGGAAAAGCTCTTGGATCTCCTGCAGAGGCAGGAGCTGTCGCTGAGCCAGGGGCAGAGCAGATGGTGACCTGGTTTTGCCAGGGAAGGGATGAGGTTGGGAATGCACCGTTGGAAGCGGGATATGGGGAAGAGGCAGGGCCTGGGATGCACAGGGATTCATTGCAGCCAGCTCAGCCCCGGTCTTTTGGAGAAATAAATCCCCGTGGTCCTTAACTTTTAACCCTGGGATTGGGATTTGTGTCTTTCTTGTGGAAGGATTGATCCATCAGGTGTGTAAGCTCCAACTGTTCCCACCAAAAATTCCAGGAGAAGTGGCCCTTCCCCAGCCAGACCCCAATTTAACATTCCAGCCCCATCCCTGAGAAAGATTTCCCCGGAACAGGGAAAACTGAGGATATTTTCCCGTTGTTTCCCCATGGACTGTTTCAAGCTGATTCCCTGTTCTGCCTGGGAACATCTGTTTCTCCTTGGATTCTTGGATTTCTTGGCTCCAGGAGCTTCTCCCAGGAATTTGGCCACGTTTTGCTTCGTGTTCAAGCTTTGTGAGGGGTTCAGCTCCAGGGAAATGGGGCTTGGAGCTGCTCCTCATCCCACTCCTGCCTTGGAAAGAACGCAGGGAAATGGGGCTTGGAGCTGTATTCCTGCTCCTCATCCCACTCCTGCCTTGGAAAGAACTCAATTCCTGGTAGTTTTTGCTGGAGCAGGAGGTGCCTGAGGCAGGAGGATCCTGAATCACCTGGAGATGTGGAGCTGGGAGACGCTGGATGAGTTTCCCTGGGAGGGATTTGGCTCATTTGGAAGCATTTTGGGCACTTTGCTCCTTGCAGGGATAAGATCCACACTGGGATACTTGGCTCTCATTCCAACCAGGAATTCCAGGAAAAGGATTTCCAGGACTTTTTCAGGCTCTCCCATCCCTGGAAGTGTCCAAGGCCAGGTTGGAGCAGCCTGGGATAGTGGGAGGTGTCCAGAATGGAACTGAATGGGATTTAATGTCCCAACCCAAACCATTCCATGATTCCCTGCTGGGAATTCTGCCCTGATCCCACAAAAGCAGTGGGGCAGAGGGGCTGCCCCCCCACACCCAGTGGCCCAGCTCCCAGGAATTCCCAGACCTGGCCACAGGATGGATATCCCAGTTTATCCCAAGGGTGCTGTGCCATGGACAGGTTTTTGGGAGTCAGGGAGCATTCCCAGGTCTGGGGAAGCAGGAAAATTCAGGAATGTTCTGCTGGCAAATGGGGATTTTTGGGAAGTAATAATGGGAGGCTGGAGGTGTTCCCAGCTCTAGAGAAGCAGGAAAACTCTGGAATATTCTGCTGGAAAATGGGGATTTTGGGGAGGCAATAATGGGAGGCGGGGAGCATTTCCAGGTCTGGGGAAGCAGGAAAATGGCTGGAATGTTCTGCTGGAAAATGGGGATTTTTGGGAGGTTTCTGGGGGGTAATAATGGGAGGGAGGGAATATTTCCGTGTCTGGGGAAGCAGGAAAACTCCTGAATATTCTGCTGGAAGTTGGGGATTTTGGGGATGTAGTGATGGGAGAAAGGGGGGATTCCCAGGTCCGGGGAAGCAGGAAAATAGCTGGAATGTTCTGCTGGAAAATGGGGATTTTTTGTGAGTGTAATAATGAGAGGCAGGGAGCATTCCTAGGTCTGGAGAAGCAGGAACACTCTGGAATAGTCTGCTGGAAAAGGGGGATTTTGGGGAGTTTTTTGCAGATAAATAATGAGAGAGAAGGAGCATTCCCAAATCTGGAGAAGCAGGAAAACTCGGGGAATGTTCTGCTGGAAAACAGGAACCGTGCAGAGCGAGAGAGAGGCTGAGGAAGGTTCTGGAAATCAGGGCAGGGGAGGCAGACGAGTCACTGGGAGAATCAGGGAAATCCCAGCAGGATTATTCCGAGGGAAGAATCCAGCAGGCGTTGGATCTCAGGAGTCACCAGGAACTTCGCAGGGCACCGACCTTGGCACCAAACCCCCTTGGGTTTGATGGGATTTGGCTGCCGAGCCATGGGCACGGATGCATCCCTGTGGGAAGGCGGGGCAGGTGGCACCGGGCACGGGGCCAGTGGTGGCCGCAGGGTGGGGGACAGGGCTGTGCCCGTCCTGTGCCACCCCCCCGCGACCCCCCCCGGTTTTTCCCCGGCCGCTCCTGCGGGGGATTTGAGGAATCCCCACATGAGGACGAATCCCTGTCCCTTTGTCGCCCGCTGCCAGCGCCGGTGCCCCCCGCCGTGTCCCGGATTTCCCGCAGGGAATGGGGAATGCTGGCAGGGATCCGGCTCCTCGCTGCTCTCGGTGGAAAAGTGTCCCTGGGTTTCGGGACAAGGGGACGCTTGTGACATTTCCTGGCGCCGGGTGGCAGTGGGGGGACACGCCCCGCAGGGAGCGGTGGCACTGCCCAGGGCCAGCAGCTGGCTGCTGGCAAGTGTTTGACTCCAGGTGATCCCTGTTTCATTCCAGTTATTTTATCCCATGTGATCCCTGCTTATTCCATGTGATTCCTGCTTTATTCCAATTATTTTATTCCATGTGATCCCTGTTTTATTCCAATTGTTTGATTCCAGGTGATCCCTGTTTGATTCCAGGTGATCCCTGTTTCATTCCAGTTGTTTTATCCCATGTGATCCCTGCTTATTCCATGTGATTCCTGTTTCATTCCAGTTATTTTATCTCAGGTGATCCCTGTTTTATTCCAGTTGTTTTATCCCAGGTGGTCCCTGTTTCATTCCAGGTGATCCCTGTTTTATTCCAGTTGTTTTATCCCAGGTGATCCCTGTTTTATTCCATGTGATCCCTGTTTCATTCCAGTTGTTTCATTCTGGGTGAAAATTGTTTATTCCAATTATTTTATCCCAGGTGATCCCTGTTTTATTCCAGTTGCTTTATTCCAGGTGATCCCTGTTTATTCCATGTGGTCCCTATTTTATTCCAGTTGTTTTATTCCAGTTGCCCCCTGTTTCATTCCAGGTGATCCCTGTTTTATTCCAGTTGTTTTATTCCAGCTGCCCCCTCTTTCATTCCAGGTGATCCCTGTTTCATTCCAGTTGTTTTATTCTGGGTGAAAATTGTTTATTCCAATTATTTTATCCCAGGTGATCCCTGTTTTATTCCAGTTGCTTTATTCCAGGTGATCCCTCTTTCATTCCAGGTGATCCCTGTTTCATTCCAGTTGTTTTATTC
>NW_008238365.1:2097225-2097490 GCF_000691975.1 Corvus brachyrhynchos
CCAGGTGATCCCTGTTTTATTCCAGGTGATCCCTGTTTTATTCCAATTGTTTTATCCCAGGTGATCCCTGTTTATTCCAGGTGATCCCTGTTTCATTCCAGTTGTTTCATTCCAGGTGCCCCCTGTTTATTCCCAGTCCCATTCCCGGAATAGTTCCCATTCCCCACCCCGGTGCTGGCTATAAACAGATTCTCCTTAATCCCAAAAAGATCCTGCAGCGCCGCCGCTCAGGCGGATTAAGGGACTTTTGGGGGAATTTGGGAGG
>NW_008238365.1:2097511-2103040 GCF_000691975.1 Corvus brachyrhynchos
AGCATTCCATGGAATTTCGCTGCTTCCTCAGAGCATCGTCCCTCTGGATGTGGGGTTTGAGTGCCCTTAGGTGCTCCCGGCGGGCAGAGGGGACCCAGCCCTGCTGGCACCTGCGGGGAAGCTCGGGAATGTTGGATAGAGCTGGGAAAAAGATGGGAAAGGATGGCAGATCAAAGTCAGGCCCGTGTTTGCCTCCGAAGCTGTCCCACGGGAGCTTCCTGCCCGCTGGAATTGGCCTTTTCCAGCCCCATCGCCGGCCAGAAGGAGCCTTTCCTCCTGTGTTCTTTCCGTTCTCTTTCGGATTTCTTTCCAGTTCCTTTCTGATCTCTTTCTGATTTCTTTCTGCTTTTTTTCCAAATTCTTTTTCATTTATTTCTGATTTCTTTCTGATTTCTTTCTGATTCCTTTCTGATTTCTTTCTCGTTTTTTTCTGATTTCTTTTTTACTTAATTTTAATTTCGTTTTGATTTCTTTCTGATTTCTTTCTGGTTAATTTTAATTTCATTTTGATTTCTTTCTGATTTCTTTTTGTTTTCTTCCTGATTTCTTTCCAGTTTCTTTCTGATTTCTTTCCAGTTTCTTTTCCGATTTCTTTTTATTTTCTTTCTGATTTCTTTCGATTTCTTTCTGATTTCTTTCTGCTTTTTTTCCGAATTCTTTTTCATTTCTTTCAGATTTCTTTCGATTTCTTTCGGATTTCTTTCTAATTTGGATGGATCCAGGGCTCCCTGACCTTGGCAGAGGAATTCTCATCCTGAGGGAAGCTCTGGATCAGCCCCCAGGGTCCCCAGCCCTGGGACAGCGTCACCTTCGGTGTCACCCAACCCAGCCAAGGTGCTCCTCCTCCCCTTGAGCTCCCCTGTCCCGAGCATCCGCCGGGAATTGTGCCGGGATCCGCAGTCCCAGGAGGTCTGGGAAGAGCTGCCACCAACTCCTGAGGGTCCCCAAGGGGGACGTGGCCACCAGCGCGGGGCCACAGGTGGTCCCGTGCCACCAGCCCTGGGAACCGGCAGCATTTTGCTGCCCTCTAGTGAGGTCTGGCAGCCCCCGACGTCCCTTGGGGGGGTCCCCACGGCACCCCCAGCTCCTTTTGGGGACCCTTTTGGGGACCCTGAGGGGTGGTGGCCCTTGGTGATGGTCCCTCCGTGTCCCCCCTGCAGGACGAGTGGCCAGCTGTGACCCCAAAGCGGCTGTGCCCCCCCTTCCCCACGCCCCCCTTGTGGCCCTGCCTTGTCCTGGTGTCACCAAGGTGCCACCAAGGTGCCACCTCCTGCCACCCGCTTCCCTCGGGATGTGCCCTTTGCCGAGCGGGCATTGCCCGGGCGGCTGCTGCGTGTAAATAACACTGATTAATTAAAAGGGAAATCAAATCTAGGCTCGCTTGTAATTAGATCATCCACAGGCCCCTGGCTTAATTAATTATGTTAATAAGGCCGGGGAAGGCGTGCAGGGGATGGGCACAGCAGGGGCTGGAGAGGGATTGGGAGCAGAGGGAATTTGGGGGGTGCTGAGCTCTGGTCCCCCACAGCAGGGACGTGACCCCGACCCCTGTCCCTGGCGTGGGGATCAGTGGGGCCCAGTGTCCTTTTCCAATCGTGGAATGATGGGAAATCCTCATCCCCATCCCAAGGGGGCTCAGCTGATGGGGTTTGAGCTCTTTTCTCCCGATCCCCCCAGCCCAGCTCGCCCTGGACCCCTCGCCGTGGTCCCTGAGCCCCACTCCGGTTCTCCAGCCTGGGACTGGGAGAGCCCCAGGAACTTCACCCCTCCTGCCCATCTCCAGAGCTCCCGGGGCTCCTGCAGAGCATCCCAGTCCTGGGGTGTAAAATATCCCAGTCCTGGGGTGTAAAATATCCCTGTCCTGGGGTGTGAAATATCCCTGCCTTGTGGCACAGGGCATCCTTGTCCTGGGATCCCAGAGCATCCTGATCCTGGAGTGCAGAGCATCCTTGTCCCGGGATCCAAAACATCCTTGTCTTTGGGTCTGGGGCATCCCTGACCCCGGAGTGCAGGGCATCCTTGTCCTGGGGTCAAGAACATCCTGACCCTGCATCCCAGAACGTCCCTGTCCTGGGATGCAGAGTCTCCTTATCCTGGGATCCAGAGCCTCCTCATCCTGGGATGCAGAGCCTCATTCTGGGATCCAGAGCCTCCTCGTCCTGGGATGCAGAGCCTCCTCACCCTGGGATGCAGAGCCTCATTCTGGGATCCAGAGCCTCCTTATCCTGGGATCCAGAGCCTCCTCACCCTGGGATGCAGAGCCTCCTCATCCTGGGATGCAGAGCCTCATTCTGGAATCCAGAGCCTCCTTATCCGGGGATCCAGAGCCTCCTCACCCTGGGATGCAGAGCCTCCTCACCCTGGGATGCAGAGCCACCTTATCCTGGGATGCAGAGCCTCCTTATCCTGGGATGCCAAGCCTCCTCATCCTGGGATGCAGAGCCTCCTTATCCTGGGATGCAGAGCTCCCTCACCCTGGAATCCAGAGCCTCCTCACCCTGGAATCCAGAGCCTCCTCATCCTGGGATGCAGAGCCTCCTTATCCTGGGATGCAGAGCTCCCTCACCCTGGAATCCTCCTTATCCTGGGATGCAAAGCCTCCTTATCCTGGGATGCAGAGCCTCCTTATCCTGGGATGCCGAGCCTCCTCATCCTGGGATGCAGAGCCTCCTTATCCTGGGATGCAGAGCTCCCTCACCCTGGAATCCAGAGCCTCCTCACCCTGGAATCCAGAGCCTCCTCATCCTGGGATGCAGAGCCTCCTTATCCTGGGATGCAGAGCTCCCTCACCCTGGAATCCAGAGCCTCCTCACCCTGGAATCCAGAGCCTCCTCATCCTGGGATGCAGAGCCTCCTTATCCTGGGATGCAGAGCTCCCTCACCCTGGAATCCAGAGCCTCCTCACCCTGGAATCCAGAGCCTCCTCATCCTGGGATGCAGAGCCTCCTTATCCTGGGATGCAGAGCTCCCTCACCCTGGAATCCAGAGCCTCCTCACCCTGGAATCCAGAGCCTCCTCATCCTGGGATGCAGAGCCTCCTTATCCTGGGATGCAGAGCTCCCTCACCCTGGAATCCAGAGCCTCCTCACCCTGGAATCCAGAGCCTCCTCATCCTGGGATGCAGAGCCTCCTTATCCTGGGATGCAGAGCTCCCTCACCCTGGAATCCAGAGCCTCCTCACCCTGGAATCCAGAGCCTCCTCATCCTGGGATGCAGAGCCTCCTTATCCTGGGATGCAGAGCTCCCTCACCCTGGAATCCAGAGCCTCCTCACCCTGGAATCCAGAGCCTCCTCATCCTGGGATGCAGAGCCTCCTTATCCTGGGATGCAGAGCTCCCTCACCCTGGAATCCAGAGCCTCCTCACCCTGGAATCCAGAGCCTCCTCATCCTGGGATGCAGAGCCTCCTTATCCTGGGATGCAGAGCTCCCTCACCCTGGAATCCAGAGCCTCCTCACCCTGGAATCCAGAGCCTCCTCATCCTGGGATGCAGAGCCTCCTTATCCTGGGATGCAGAGCTCCCTCACCCTGGAATCCAGAGCCTCCTCACCCTGGAATCCAGAGCCTCCTCATCCTGGGATGCAGAGCCTCCTTATCCTGGGATGCAGAGCTCCCTCACCCTGGAATCCAGAGCCTCCTCACCCTGGAATCCAGAGCCTCCTCATCCTGGGATGCAGAGCCTCCTTATCCTGGGATGCAGAGCTCCCTCACCCTGGAATCCAGAGCCTCCTCACCGAAGTAGAACAGGGCTTGAGCTTCCCTTTCCCTTCGCTTTTTCCCCCCAATTTTTCCTCTTTTCCACCCCTGCATGCCAACAGGATGGGGTTGAGCTCTTCCCAAGCCCATCCCATGCTCCCGGCTCTCCATGATTCCCAGGAAAGGCGCTGGCGCGGCGTTTTCCTGCTGTTTGATGGTGTTTTATCCCCCAGGGACACGCGGGGAAGCGCAAGGACAAGGACACGGACATGGGATACGGGCGGATTCAGGATTGGAAGGATTGCTCCCTGGAGTTTTGCCGGGAAAACAAACCTGGAATTAACAGGTAATTTTTCCATATTTCCACCTGCCTTTAACTAAAATAATCCCAAATTACCGCCTCCCAGCCCAGCCTTTGCTCCAGCTTCCAGAAGACTCCGGAACGGCGACTTTATAGCCCAAAACTCCATAAAACCAGAGCTGGAATTACCTCGTTCTCCTGGGGAAACAATTCCAGGTTTTATCTGTGGATATTAAAAGGGGATGATTGTTCCGTGTAGTTAAATATTTTCCTTTTTTTTTTGTTGTTTTTTATATATGTAATTTAATCTTTATGGATCCGGACAACGCTGGCAGCCTCCCGGGGATGGGAGAAGGGATTGGGAGAAGGATTTTGGGGGAATTTGGGACTGTGATAAGGAGCTGGAGACCTTCCTGGCTTTCCTCATCCTGGCAGGAGAAAAGAGATGGGGAGGTGATTTGGGGGAGAATTTGGGATAAGGACCTGGGGATCTTCCCAGCTCGGCAGGAAAAAGGGGGTGAGGAGAAGGATTTGGGGGGAATTTGGGACTGTGATAAGGAGCTGGAGACCATTCCCAGCTCGGCAGGAAAAGGGCGATCGGGAGAAGGATTTTGGGAGGAATTTGGGACTGCACTAAGGACCTGGAGACCTTCCCAGCTCTTCCCATCATGGCAGGAAAAAAGGGATGGGGAGAAGGAATTGGGGCTGTGATAAGATGCTGGAGACCCTTCCCATCGTGGCAGGAAAAAGAGGATTGGGAGAAGGATTTTGGGAGGAATTTGGGGCTGCGATAAGGACCTGGAGACCTTCCCAGCTCTCCCCATCAGAAAAGAGCCGGGATAGAGTTTTAGGAATGGGAAGGACCCTGGCGTGGCCGCATCCCACTCCCGGTGCCGTGGCACGGCTCCAATCCCAGGTAATTGGATTTACAGGGAGCGCTGTATCCAATTACAGCGCCCTAATTAACGGCCCGCAGTTACAAGTGCGCCGTGCCTCGCTGGCAGCAATTAGGATTAATTTTTCCAGGATCCACAGGCAGCCGCCGATTGCAGGATCCGCGGGAGCGGAATGCGGGTAATGGAGCTGGCAGGAGGAGCAGGAGGCACCTCCAGGGGTGATGGATGGGCACAACCCTGGGATTTGAGGGTCCTTCTGGCTCCTCCCTGGGATAAGGAGGATGTGGAATTGCTGGAGCAAGTCCAGAGAAAGGCCTGGAGATGCTCCGGGAGATGGAGCTGCTCTGGAGCCAGGCTGGGAGAGGTGGGAATGTTCGCCTGGAGAAGGGAAGGATCCAGGGAGAGCTCAGAGCCTAAAGGGGCTCCAGAAGAGCTGGAGAGGGATTTGGGATAAGGGATGGAGGGACAGGGAATGGCTTCCCACTGCCAGAGGGCAGGGATGGATGGGATATTGGGGAGGAATTCCTCCCTGGGAGGGCGGGGAGGGGCTGGGATGGAATTCCCAGAAGAGCTGTGGGTGCCCCTGGATCCCTGGAAGTGCCCAAGGCCAGGCTGGAGCAGCCTGGGACAGTGGGAG
>NW_008238365.1:2103068-2108612 GCF_000691975.1 Corvus brachyrhynchos
GCTGGCGCTGCCCCGCGAGCCCTGGAAGTGTCCCAGGCCAGCTTGGAGCAGCCTGGGATAGTGGAAGGTGTCCCTGCCCGTGGAATGAGACGCTCTTTA
Source organism: Corvus brachyrhynchos (assembly GCF_000691975.1). NCBI lineage: Eukaryota > Metazoa > Chordata > Aves > Passeriformes > Corvidae > Corvus > Corvus brachyrhynchos. The sequence continues at coordinate 2,103,168 of NW_008238365.1, forward strand.
AGTTCCCTTCCAACCCAAACCATTCCATGACTCCATGGTTCTATGACGAAGCTCTGGAATTCCTAGAGATTCCCTGGGATATTCCCATGCATGGACACACCAGATTTGGGGATGAGGAGCAACATCCCCTGTGTGGCACATCCCATTTTCCACACGGCTCCAGTCCCTCCCCAGCATTTCCCATCCCTGGGGGTGTTGATTCCTCAATCCCTCCCTGCTGGATCCAGCCGCTGCCGAGCCATTCCCGGAAAAGCCTGAGGGATCACCAGCTGGGAATTGCTTTATTCCATGACAATCCTTGGCTGGGAAAGCTGCTGCAGCTCCAGGTGTCTGCCCTGCAGCAGCGCTGGGATTCAGCCCCTTTTCCCTCCTCAGGAAAAAAAATCAAGTCCCAAAGTGAAAAGAGCCTAAGGAATCTCCATCACTCCATTAATCCCTGGGATTTTCCTGCATCCCAGAGCTCGTGGCAGCACCCAAGGGGCAGCCAGACCTCCAGGCTTCCTTGCCAGGCTTCATCCCGGGATTTCTGGCCCTGGAAAAGCAGTGGGATCATTTCTCCTCATTGCTCTGTTTGCCGTTCCTCATTATGATGTTCCCAAGCATCCGCCAGTTCCCGGCTTGGGACATTAATCCAGCACAAGCCAGAGGCTTATCCAAACAGGGAATCTTCCTCGGTGATTTCAAACTAAACTTGATAAATCCTTCATCAAAGAAAAAGGGTTTTCATCTCCGAAGGGTCCGCGGAGGAGCTGAGCAGGGATAACAGCTCCGGAGCTGCACATCTTCATTTGCTCCCGGATTTTCCCCGGGAGCTCCATGTTTGCTCTTGTTCCCGCTGGATTTTTGCCTGCTGGTGGAGAAATCTCGGCTTGGGGACCATTCCCAAGGCCGTGCTCTTGGCTTTGGTGTCCCACAGGAGCCGGGATATGGTGCTGGATCTTAGGGATTTGTGGGATGCACCAAGAGGGAAGCGCTGATGGGCAGGGGGGACCTTCCCTCCACCTGTGTCCAGGGAAACCCTTTGGTTGTCCCTTCCTGGGATCATCCCAGTGGCTTTTTGCGGGATAAGTGGGGACATCTGCCCATGTCCCTGTCAGTCCCTTCCTGCCCACCCTGAGCCCTCTATTCCCGGATTTGGCAGTGGCACGATGTGGCAGTGGGACCCAGTTTGGTGCCAGGAACATTCCTTGGGGTGCTCTCAGCTGCATCTCCCCCGATGCTCAGCTCCTTCCCAGGAATCGGGAAGCTCCAAACGGATCCCTGGGAGCCGCATCTCCGGCCTCTCCATCTTTTTATTCCGAGCCCTCTCTCCTTCCTCTCCCTCTCCGAGCCCCCTCAGCTCCTCCGATGCTCGCGCAGGGCTTTGATCTCCGGAAAGCCCCTTCCCTTCTCCAAACCCTCTGGAATGCTCGGAGGAGCCTCATTAAAATAGATGAGGCTCCTTTTGATCGCCACGGTGCTCCCAGGACCTTTCGCGGTGCCGGGCTTCAAGCGCAGCCGCTTCCCTTTCATCCCTGCTCCCAGCTCGCCAGCCTGGAAACCCAGAGCTGCTCCTCACCTTCCCGGGAAAAGCTGGGGGATCCCAGTCCTTGGGGAGCCCGCGGGGATGGGGCGGGAGCGCGATGAATTCCTGGAAGCTCAGCAGGGATTTAGGGAGGTGGAAAAGCCGGAGGGATTCGGGGAAGCTTGGCAAGGACACACACAGACGGTGCTGGAACTCTGGGGAAAACGGGAAAGGGAAAAAGGTGGAGATAAAAACGATCCTGGAGACAAAAAGGGAAAGGGTTGGGAAGCGAAGAGGAGGCAGCCAAGGGCAGCTGCACCCCTGGGCAAAGCTCGTCGGGTCTTTGGAGCGACGTGTCTGGGTTGGATAAACCGGGAATAATTAATGAATCCTGTCCCTTCCCATCCCTGGATCAGGATCTGGGCGCTCCCTGCTCCGAGCGGGGCTGCGGGACTGGGATGGGAACTGGGATGGGAATTGGGATGGGAACTGGGGAGATGGGGTGTGAGGGTGCAGGGAATGGGATGGGGAATGCAGGATACAGGGAATGGGCATGTGGGATTACAGGGATATGGGGAATCAGGACTGCAGGACAGGCGTGCAGGCTGCAAGGATTTGGGGACACAGGGATGCAGAGAGTGGGGATGTGGGATACAGGACTCAGGGGTGGCAGGCTGCCAGGATATGGGGTTACAGGGATTCAGGGAATATGGGATGCAGGCTGCAAGGATGTGGGAGCACAGGGGTGCAGGACACAGGCGTTTGGGGATACAGGGAATAGGGATGTGGGATGCAGGGTATGGAGGCATTCCAGGAGAATCCCCCAAGGGAAGTGTCCCCGCTTCGGACCTGCCCCGCCTGCTGAGAGGGGACACGAAGGTGGCACCCGGGGCAGCCAGCGGGGCCACAGGGGACCTTGGGGACACTGAGGGCCCCGCGTGGCTCCCGGCCTTTCCAGCTCCATCCCCCCGGGAGCCAGCCCGGCCCACGGAGGCAGCAGCAGCACTCCCTGAGCAAATACTGGCCCAGGCTGTTAAAATGAGGCGAATCCTGCTAATTAGGGCTAATTAACGGCCGGGTGGGCAGCGCCTCCCGCGTCCCACCGGCAGGGCACACCCAGAGCCGGCACCGTGGGCAGGTCCCCAAACCCCGGTGGCACTGTGACACCGAGGATCAGAGAGCGCCACCGAGGACGGCACCGCATCCCCGAGGATGATCCTGTGCCATCGGGAATCCCGGCGCGGCACCAGGGATTGCTCCGTGCCACCAAGGAGGGCACCGTGGCGCCGAGGATGGCACCGTGCCACCGAGGGGCACACCGTGCCACCAAGGTTGGCACTGGCTCACCGAGGATCATGCCATGCCACCAGGGATGTCACACGGCCCCCCTGTCCCATCACGGACCCCCTGTCCCACCACGGCCCTTGTCCCCACCAGGGTCCTGTGGTCCCTTGTCCCACCAGGGTCCCCTCATCCCACCTGGTCCCTTGTCCCATCTTTGTCCCTCTATCCCACCACGGTCCCTTGTCCTATCATGGTCCTTTGTCCCACCAGGGTCCCTCTGTCCCATCATTTTCCCTCTGTCCCACCATGGTCCCCTGTGTCCCACCACGGCCCCCTCATCCCATCATTGTCCTTCTGTCCCACCATTGTCCCTCCATCCCAGCACGGTCCTGCCTGGCAGGGCCCGCGCTGAGCCCTTAATAAGCCGTGATTCACACCCTGTGCTTAATTAGCGATTCCGTTAACGGTTTGTAATTCAGGCACGACCCTGATTGCATCCGAGCGCTGCTTTATTTCTTCTCCGCCGCTCGCATTCTGAGCACTAATTACGCCTCTTTGGATGCTAATTGCTTCCCAGCCCTCTGCCGCTGTCTTTCCTGAGCAACATTTATTTTTCATGCGTCCGTGTGTTTAAACTGAGAAAAGCCGGGAGGGAGGTGGGAGGAGGGAGCGGCGTCGGTCCAAGGCTCCTCCGGGATCAGACGTGCCGGGAAAGGTGAGCTGGGAAGTGCGAGCGGGGAGGAGTGGGCGTGGGAAAGAGCCGGGATGCTTCCTCCTCTTCCTCCTCTTCCTCCTCTTCCTCCTCTTCCTCCTCTTCTTCCATCCTCTGCTCCAAACCCCTCTGTGCCCCCTCAGGATGGGGGTCCCGAGGCCGGCCGGGATTCACCGAGATCCAGCTCCTTTGGGACATTCCAGACCGGGTGGAAACCGGGTTCAGGCCGGGTTCGGGATGGAGCCCTGGGGGAATCAGGACGGGGCGCTGGAATAGGAATGAAGCCTGGGGGGGTTCAAATTGTGGTGTGGATTAGGGATGAAGCCCTGGGGGATCAAGACGGGGCCCTGGATGAAGGGATGGAACCTGGGGAGCTCAGTCTGGGGAGCTGGATTTGGGATGAAGCCCTGGGGGGGGGTGGGGAATCAGGTTGTGATGCAGGAATAGGAATGAAGCCTTGGAGAGCTCAGCCTGGGGTGCTGGATTAGGAATGAAAGCTGGGGGACTCAAATTATGGTGCAGGATTAGGGACGAAGCCTGGAGGGGATCAGGATGGGGCCCTGAATTCGGGGATGAAGCCTGGGGGAGATCAGGATGGGGCGCTGGAATAGGAATGAAGCCTGGGGAACTCAAATTGTGGTGCAGGATTAGGGATGAAGCCCTGGGGGGATTAGGATGGGGCCCTGGATTTGGGGATGAAGCCCGGGGGAGATCAGGATGGGGCGCTGGAATAGGAATGAAGCCGGGGGGGGTTCAAATTGTGGTGCAGGATTAGGGATGAAGCCCTGGGGGGGATCAGGATGGGGCCCTGGATTCAGGGTGAAGCCCTGGGGGAGGGGAATCAGGTTGTGATTCAGGAATAGGAACGAAGCCCTGGAGAGCTCACTCTGGGGCCCTGGATTCGGGATGAAGCCCTGGAGACTCAGGTTAGGGATGAAGCCCTGGGGGGTTCACATTTGGGGTCTGGATTCGGGACGAAGCCCTGGGAGCTCAGGCTGGGGCAGGCAGGAGATGCCCACGGCATCCCCGGGGCCGCGGGGACAGCGCGGGGCAGTGTCACCCCCTCCGGTGACCTTCCCGGGGTCCCTTTTGGGATCGCCCCTCCTGTCCCTGCTCACGGGATGTCCAGGAGCCACCCGAGCCCGCGGAAGAGCCTCTCCTGCTTTGTTCCAGCTGGGAAAAATCCCGGCCCCGCAGCCCCGCGGGTGTCTCGGGCAGAGGCAGGGTCGCCTTTGATGGCCCTCGCTAATGAGTGGCTCATTAACAGCGGTTTAATTAGCTCAGTGACGGGGCCGTGGTGGTGAAGAGGCGTCAGCGCCGAGCGCCGCCGACAGCCAGAGCCGGCAGTGTCACCTCCCTGTCCCCTGCTGTGCCAGGCTGGCCCTGTCCCGCTCCGTGCCTCAGTTTCCCCACCCCGAGCAGAACACGGGGACGCATCCCGGTGGCAGGGCCAGCTCCGGGATGTTCCAGGGATATTCCAGGGGGGATGAGGATTAAGGACATGCGGGATGGTGGCGGTGACCACCCAAGGTCACACCGTGGGGGTGCCCCTGGCTGCCCCCAGCGTCCCAGGAAGGCGGGAAGAGCAGGGGAGATATCCATGTTTTCCTGCCTTTTCCAGCACTTTCTGCAGCTGGCACGGCACGGGAGGATCAGGGTCGCCGGTGCCAGGCCTGGAGGAGCTGATTCCCGGGCCAAGCCCGTTGGAATTTGCATTTTGCCTGGTGTTCCATGAATAGTTAATGGAGAAAACCCACAGAAGGGTCCCGCCGCAGCATGGAAAGCATCCCATGAATATTCATCTGCCGGGAAGCCGCGGCCAGAGACAGCTTTGAGTGACAGCTGTCAATCACTCAGCCCCGGGCATCCTTGCGGCGAGGCCGCGCCTGGCACGGGGGGTTTGGGGGGGGCCGACTGAGGGGTGCAGGCGGGGGCAACAACACTC
>NW_008238365.1:2108656-2121481 GCF_000691975.1 Corvus brachyrhynchos
CTTCCCCGGCGATTCTCCCGACAAATCCACCCCCTTTCCCAGCTTTTCCCGGACCGAGTTTGGGCTCATCCCGCCGTGTTTGGGCTGTGGTAGAGGCTGCGAGTGCACCTGCGAGCCTCACGCTGCTCTCCATTGACGCAATCGTGTTTATTTCTTTCAAATATTTGGCAGCGGCCGAGCGGGAGCCGAGGAATGCGAAATCCCATTTGCATCGGATTCCTGCGGAATGGCCCCGCCACCCCGGCAGGCGCCGGCCAATTAAAGATCCATCAGGAGCAAGGAAAACAAACTCATGGATCCCTCACGCTCCGTGTTAGAAGTTAATGACAGAGCCGGCACCTGCGGCGGGAGAGGGGAGTTGAGAGCGGCGCTGGGAGGAACGCAGGGAACGGGGGGTGGGAGCAATTAACAACCGGGAAAAGATGAAGGGAAGCGATTAGGAGGGGGCTGAGTGCGGGCACGTGTGAGGGAGGCGCGCCAGAGGTGCCACGGCCTGGAATCGTGGAATGGTTTGGGTTGGGAGAGCCATAAAGCTCATCCCGTTCCATCCCTGCCACGGGCAGGGACACCTTTCCCAATCCCAGGCTGCTCCAGCCTGGCCTTGGACATTTCCAGGGATGGAGCAGCCCCAGCTTCTCTGGGAAATCCATCCCAGCCCCTCCCCGGCCTCACAGGGAAGGATTTCATCCCAATATCCCATTTATCCCGCCCTAAAAGGCAGTGGGAAGCCATTCCTATTTGTCCTGGCACTCCAGGCCTTTCTCCAAGTCTGTATCCATTTCTTGGAGCTCCTTCAGGTCCTGGAAGGTCACAAGTAGGTCATTCTGAAGCTTTCCCTCTCCAGCTGAACATTCCCAACTCTCCCAGCCTTTCCCACAGCTGCCCCATCCCTCTGGACTCCCCTTGGTGCCCACCTCACTCCAGCAGCTCCGTGTTCCTCCCAAACCCGGATCCAGCCCTGCAGGGAGGCTTTTCCCACCTTTCTGGGAGTTCCTGGGATGCTTTTCCCACCTTTCTGGAAGTTCCTGTGGTGCTTTTCCCGCCTTTCTGGGAGTTCCTGGGGTGCTTTTTCCACCTTTCTGGAAGTTCCTGTGGTGCTTTTCCCTCCTTTCTGGGAGTTCCTGGGATGCTTTTCCCACCTTTCTGGGAGTTTCAGGGTGCTTTTCGCACCTTTCTGGAAGTTTCAGGGATGCTTTTCCCACCTTTCTGGGAGTTTCAGGGTGCTTTTCGCACCTTTCTGGAAGTTTCAGGGATGCTTTTCGCACCTTTCTGGAAGTTTCAGGGATGCTTTTCGCACCTTTCTGGAAGTTTCAGGGATGCTTTTCGCACCTTTCTGGAAGTTTCAGGGATGCTTTTCGCACCTTTCTGGAAGTTTCAGGGATGCTTTTCGCACCTTTCTGGAAGTTTCAGGGATGCTTTTCGCACCTTTCTGGAAGTTTCAGGGATGCTTTTCGCACCTTTCTGGAAGTTTCAGGGATGCTTTTCGCACCTTTCTGGAAGTTTCAGGGATGCTTTTCGCACCTTGAGTTCCTGGGGTGCTTTTCCTGCCTTTCTGGGAGTTCCTGGGATGCTTTTCCCGCCTTTCTGGGAGTTCCTGTGGTGCTTTTCCCGCCTTCCTGGGAGTTGCTGGGATGCTTTCCCACCTTTCTGGGAGTTCCTGGGATGCTTTCCCGCCTTTCTGGGAGTTCCTGGGATGCTTTTCCCACCTTTCTGGGAGTTCCTGGGATGCTTTTCCCACCTTTCTGGGAGTTCCTGGGGTGCTTTTCCCACCTTTCTGGGAGTTCCTGGGATGCTTTTCCCAGCTTTCTGGGAGTTCCTGGGATGCTTTTCCGACCTTTCTGGGAGTTCCTGGGATGCTTTCCTGGCTCCCCAGCCCAGACCTTGCAGGGTTTGGGGTCAATCCTGACCCTTCCCCTTGGCTCCAGGGTGTCCGGCCACGCTCTGTTCCCATTCCCAGCTGGAATAACCCCCCCAGCCCCACTCGGGAGTGACTCCAGCAGCTCCAGCTCCTCAGCACCGCTCCCTCCCCCCCTCCATCGATCGGATTTATTAAGCCATTAAATGATTTTGCTGTTTCAGAGCTCGCTCGATAAACGCCGAAGCCGCGACAGGAACGACCTTTCCCGTGGGCGGCTCCCAGGGAACAAAACCTGCAGCGCCTGCATCACCCTGGAGCTGCTCCCTCTCCTTCCTTTGGGATGTTTTCCATGGAAAAACGGGCGGCCAGGGCTGGTTTGGCAGCGCCGGGTTGGCTCCTGGCTGCTGAGCGAGTGCTGGGATCAGGGGGATGCTCCCAGCCCTGGGGCAGGGTTGGGGTTTTCCCACCCTGGGGGGGTGATGGAGTGAAAATTCCTGGGTTTTCCAGGCCTGGAAAATGACATAAAACTGGGAGAAAAGGAGCTGATTGTTCTGTATTAACCTTAAAACAGGGGCAAGAGGAGGAGGAGGAAGAAGAAGAGGAAGAGGAGGGGAGCCTCGTGTTTGCACCACGCCCCATTCCGGAGTCTGGATCCCAATTTCCCAGCGTTTTGCCCCATTCCGGAGTCTGGATCCCAATTTTCCAGATTTTTTCCCCATTCTGGAGTCTGGATCCCAATTTCCCGGCATTTTGTCCCATTCTGGAGTCTGGATCCCAATTTTTACAGAATTTTTCCCCATTCTGGCGTCTGGATCCCAATTTTTACAGAATTTTGCCCCATTCTGGAGTCTGGATCCCAATTTCCCGGCGTTTTGCCCCATTCCGGAGTCTGCATCCCTCCACATCCCAGCCTGGCCTCACCCCCAGGGACACTGAGGGAAGGCACCTCCTTCATTTTGGGGACAACACTGAGGTTTTACGGGATCTGCTGCGGATTTTGGTATCAAACCCACCCTGGAGCCCCATCAAAAGGGGGATATTTTTTTTTTTTGGAGGGGGATTTGTAAATCCACGAGCTAAATCCATGCTGGGAGAGGAGATGGGAGAGATCCCAGAAGTCGGATTTTCCAGCGGCTCTTTTGAACCGCGGGCTTTTTTTTTTTTTTTTGGGTCGTTACTCTCTTTTCCATCATCATTATTATTATTTTGAAATTGGGTCTATCACAACCCAAAAGGGAGAGCTGATATCTCGGAATATGCAGCAGAAACGTTTCCTCGCCGGCTTTAAACGGGAAAAAAAAGTGAAATGTTTTAAGTGTTACAATGGAATATTATTAGAAGGGCACCGGCAGGACGGGAACTCGCTGCTGGCACAGCAATGAAAGGAGAATAAAATCCAGCCCTGAAAGCTCAAAGCCAAACGGTCGCTTCCAATCCCTGAGTTTTATTTTATTATATTATTTTTTTTCCATTAGATATATATTTTGAAAGGCGAAAAAAAAAAAAAATCAAAAATATTCATTTCAGAGCACGGTTTTTGATCCCGGCAGATTCCTAAAACCTCCCCTGATTTGCCAGCAGAAAATTGAATATTGGTTAAAAGAAACTCGAGATGCTCCAGCTCCACCCTCCCCCCCCGTGCCAGGCTGGGGAGGGAGGAGGGGGGAAAAAATAATTAATAAACTTAATGAGCAGAGCAACAGCGCTGATAAAACGGGAAAATCTCCCACCCCTCACGGCTGGGATCGGAATTCCTGGGTCTCGCCACCACTTCCAGCCCTTGGAAAGCTTTTTTATCTCCCCGAGGCCATCGCGTCATTAGCAGCTAATTGATTTTTCTCCCAACATCTTGGCGATGGAGCGGGGCCGCATCCTGGTTTTGCAGCCGGACAGACGGACGGACCGCAGAGCTGAGCCTTGTTCCCGCTTTTCCCTCTTTTCCCGCTTTTCCAGACCCCTCCCAGACTGGAATATTTTCAATATTTCCCCCCTTTTTTTTAAATTTCACCATCGCTGCCTGCAGGGGATGATCCACGAGGGGTTGGAGCGGGCTTGGCTTTTGGTCTGGAAAAGGGAATTAGGGCTCGGCAGGGAAAACCTGGATCTCCAGACCCTGATCCTAAATTTTGGAGCCACTCGGGGATGCCCCAAGCCCGGGCACCCCGGCACGAGTCCAGCGGCGGATCCCGGGATCTCCAGGAAACCGGAATTCCTGCCAGGAAAGCCGGCGGGAGGGGAGAGATAAATTAGAATTAGTTTTAATAAAACGGGGCTCGTTTTTAATCAAGGCCGGAGCGATTTTTCTCCGGCCTCTTTGCGCGGAGAGGATTTTCCCTGAAAAATGGGCGAATTTTCATCTCTCGCCGCCTGCAAATTAATTCCTGCCTGACAGCCGTGGTGCTTAATGGAGATAATAACAATTATTCCTGCCCCAGACAGCTCCTCCGTCCTGCGGGGCCGCGCCTTTCATTTTTCTCCCTGGATTATCCTAAATCCTTCCCCAGGCACAGAAACCCTCGGGAGGGGGGAGACACTCGCGTGGTTTGAAGCCCTGTGGGTTCTCCCGTGCTCCATCCATCCCCTCGGGTCGTTTTGGTGGGAAAAATGTGGGATTTGGGGTCGGATCCGCGGATTGCAGCGGCTCTGTGGGGTCGGGGCGGTGCCACATTCCCAGGAATTATCCAGCAGCAGCACCCCGGAGAGACAGGGCCCAAATCCTCGAGAGATGAAGGGAACGGCGCTGGAAAACCGGGATTTGCAGCGGGAATGGGGTCAGGACAGGGCTGGGAGGGAGCCCTGGCTGAGGGGTTTGAGGTGTTGGGGCTCCAAAAGCCTCGGGGACAGCGGAGAAAAGCGGGAATAGAAAACATCCTCGAGGAAAAGAGGCTGGAGAGGGACCGGGGGGGTTTTCATGGCCTTATGGCATCGCGGGAGTGTGGAAAATCCCTTTTATCCCAAGATCTGCTCTCCCTGGACATGCACTGGGGGCGGCAGCTCCAACCTCGCCTCTTCCAGCACCTCATCCCTCCATCCCCGCCGCTCAGGCCTTTCCCGGGGGCCTGGAGCCACGTTTTTCCCGGCCTGGAATCCTTAATCCCCTCCCACGGCTCGGGATAATCTCCCTCCATCCGCCGAGGCCCGCGGGCTGCAGCAGGAGCTGAGAAAAGCAGCACTAAAAGAAGGCGGCCGTAATTTCGGAGCCAAATTGGGTTTTCCACCGCTTTCCCCGCGCGGGGCCGTCCTTCCCTCACATCCCTGCATCTTCCCAGCCCCGAATTCCCGCATTCCCGCATTTTCCCTGCGCCTCTCCTCGCCCCCGGGATGTTTTGGCAAAGCTGCATTTCAAACGTGTGCTCCCCACGCAGGGCTGGGAGGGGCTGGGAGAGGCTCTGTCCTCCTTCCCAAAGCCTGGAGAGCTCCTCTGGAAGTGGTTTTATTCCCATTAATCCCACAAATATTTTCCTGGTGTCCCTGCTGAGGGCAGGGACACGGCACAGGGATGATGGTGCTGGGATAAGGAGTAAAGATTCAAGATTTTGGGATGCCGGGGCACTTCTCAGCCTCTCCTTTCTCCAAGGGGTCTGGAATTAGCTGTGCCAGGACCCAGGATCCCCCACAGCTGCCCCAAAAATGCCCCTGCTCCCTCCTGGATGCAGTTTGCCTTCCCTGCAGTTGGAAAGAGGGGGAAAACATCCCCCAAAAAGCAACATTTGGGATAAAATTTGCTTTCCCCTGCTCAGGTGTGGCCGCTCCGCCTGACCCAGGGTCGCCCATCTGGCGCTCCGGGTGGATTTTGGGGAGCTGAGACCGCATTGTGACCCCCCCATCCATGCTCTGCATCCCAAAATTCCCCCTCTGGAAGCGCCGGGCCGGCTCTCCTGGCACTGCCAGCCCCCGCCCCGAGCTCGTGGCAGCGATTACCGCCCGCTCCTCGCTGCCATCCAGATCACAGCGCCTTTGATCCGCCGCGTTTTCCTTTTTGCTGCCATCTCCCATTCATCACCGCACCATTTCCTGACTTCAAACTCTGAAAAACACACCAAAAGCTCCTTTTTTTTTTTTTTTTAAAAAAAAGGGATGGTTTCCCTAAAGGGACGGGTGGTGACACCCTCCTGTCCCCTCCGAGGCGGGGGCAGAGGGGACGCAAACAGCTCCGAGCTCCATCCCTGCTGTCCCTGAGCTTTGGGATGCTCTCGCTGATCCCTTAATTAAGGCTCGCCAGGAAGAGGGGAGGATTCAGAGTGGAGCCATCGGTCCCTAAATAACCCCGGGCCCCAAAAGAGCCTCTGCCCCCCCTCCGTGGGTGCCCGGGGCGGGGGCTCCTCACCCCGCTCCTCCCCCGCGTGATCCCCCCCGCGCCCGCCACCGCCGCTGGAAAAGGTTCTTTTAATCAAGGGTAATTTTATGCATCATTAATAGCAGGCGTTGATTAGAAGGAAGGAAAGTTCAGCCGAGGGGAAGATGAAAGGAGGAGGCGGTTGGGGAAGGGGGCAAAGGAAGGGGGTTTTGGGGGGTTTGGGGGACAAAGGGGTTGTCTCGATGCTGAAGTTGGCGACAGAGCAAGGGGGTTTTTGGGGGGTCCCTGGGTGGTTGAGGTGCTTCGTGCTCAGCGCCTGGGTGTCCCTGCTGTCCCCTACCGAGGTGATGGGATGCCAGAGGCCCCATCCTTGGGGATCCCTTTGGATCAGGAGATTGGGGATAAAGGGGCTCTCCCGATGCTGGAGCTGCCGGGAATGAGGGGAGGATTTTGGGGAGCCCCACACAGCCCCGAGCAGCGCACACAGAGATTTTTCGCTTCCTTCCTTAACTCCATTTTCTGCATTAAAGCGCTTTGGAGCGTCTCCTGCATCAAAGGAATCTCAGCCACGGGCGAGGGATCAAACCCGCCCTGAAATTCCCGCTCCCTTGGGGCAGGAAATGGAACCATCGATGCCCCACAACTTCCCCCGACCCCGCTGGCTTCTCCCTGGCTGATCCCAGCAGGATTTGGGGCTGGACGCTGATCCCGGGGGTCTGAATGAGGCCTGGTGCAGTGTCCAGACCCAAATCCTGCTGGGATCAGCCAGGGATTCCCATCAACCCCACAACTTCCCCCGTCCCCCGCTGGCTTCTCCCTGGCTGCTCCCGGCAGGATTTGGGGCTGGAAGGTGCTCCCAGCAGGATTTGGGGCTGGAAGATGATCTTGGCAGGATCTGGGGCTGGAAGGTGCTCCCGGCAGGATTTGGGGCTGGAAGGTGCTCCCAGCAGGATTTGGGGCTGGAAGCTGCTCCTGGCAGGATCTGGGGCTGGAAGGTGCTCCCGGCAGGATTTGGGGCTGGAAGGTGCTCCCAGCAGGATTTGGGGCTGGAAGCTGCTCCCGGCCTGTCAGACCCCCGGGCTCAGCCCAACCCTGGGGTTTCACCCCAATTTCCCGCGGCTGCCGCGCTCCCTGGGAATGAGTTCCGATGATTCCTTGGAGACCGCCCCGTCTCTCCCTCCTCTTCCTCTTCCCGACCTTCTCCCGCTTGTTTTTCCCTCCGAACGAGGGCACGCCCGTAAATTTAAAGCCTCCACGAGGAAAACAACATCTGTTTACCCTCCTCGGATGCGCGGCACGAGGGGAGAAGGAGGGAACAGGCACCCGAATGTCGCCTCCGTGGATTAATTTTTCATTCACCCCCGGGAAAAATCCATCCCCAGCTCCTCCAGGCGAGGTTTCCCCTCTCCACCTCCATGGAGAAGGGACGGAAAAATCCCCGCCTCGGTTTAATTCCCCAGGATATAAAACCCAAACGCCCTGAGCGCCTTTGCTGATGGGGTGTGAATTTACGAGGGTTCACCCCCTAAAAGCTGCCGGGAGAAGCTGCCGGGGGATTCCCGCACCCCTCGGGGATGGATGGTGATGGAGAGCTGGGGGCTGGGAAGGGGAAAGGTTCCTGCTGGGATCTCCCAGCGGAGCTCGCACATTCCCGGCGAAACTGCGAATCCCCCGGCGGGGAAGCGTTGATGAGCATGAAATAAATTACGCTTAATTGGATCAAAACATCGCCGCCGCTTTGTTTCCTCGCCGCCGCCGCCGCCGCCAGCTGCCAGGTGTGGCGACAGCGGTGGCACCAGCGGGGACGGGATCGGTGCCCGCTGTCCCCGCCCGATGCTGCTCTGAAATGTCACACGAGTGAAGAGGTGGATGTTTAACTAAATCCCATTTTCCCCCTTCCCTCATCCTTTCCCGAGGATCCATGGACGGCCAGCTGCAGACTTGGAGTAAAATATATTAAAAAAAAAAAAAAAAAAAAAAGCCCCGAACTTCCTCTGGAATATTAACCGTAATGAGATCAACTTAATTGAACGGTTTTACGATGTCATCCTCATTTCCCTCTTTAATTAGGTCCTTCTTCCATCACCACACGAATCCGTGGGATTGTGAACTTCCAGGAGCGCTTCGTTAGCGACAGCAGCGAGAGCTGGAGTCAGCAGGAGATGCTGGAGCAGCTCCTTTCGGGAGCTTTGAGGGAGGGAGCGATGCCGCGGGGGGCAGAATTCCCGTGGTTTTGGTGTTCGGGAGGTGGCAGGAGGAGGTGACACTGAGCCCTTTGTCCCTTCTGATGGGAGCTGTCCCTTCCTCACCTCCTGTCCCGACCAGGAATTAATCGCACTTAGGAGCAGAAACAAGCCGCTAAAATCGGGATAAAATGAAAATAAAGAGGATAAAATGAAAATAAAGTGGATAAAATGAAAATAAAGTGGATAAAATGAAAATAAAGAGGATAAAAGGTGAGCTACGGCTTTGGGAGGCACTGGGGACTCGGGGCACGCTGGGAACGGGGTGTGACAGCCCGGGGCAGGACCCGAGGTGCCAGCGGGGCTGTCGCCAACCCCTCCCTGGCACCGTAAGGATCGGGATATCCGGAGCATCCCTTCCCTGTGCCCCCCTGATCCCTGCTCGGGCACGGCCACGCTGTTGGTGACAGCACCAAACACCCCTTTGGGCAGGCCCTGGCTCATCCCTGCCGCAAAAATCCGGGAATTCGGCTCCTTTTTCCCAATCCGGCCTTCCCAGGGATCGACTCCAAGCGCAGGGAGAGGAAGATGCGGTGATCGAAGCATCGCGTGCCTGCGGCCGATTCGCCGTAGGAGAATCAGCACCCAGGCGCTTCCCGTGGGATCTGGGCGGGCTGGGAGCTCCCTGAACTCACAAAAACTTGGAATTAGGGCAGGGCCGGGTCCGTGCGAGGCGTTTGCCCCGCGTTTTCCCCGCTCCCCGAGGGCTCCGAGCAGGTATTTAGAGGGGAGAGCACTCAGTGCATTAGCGGCGTCTTCTGCTCCTCGCACGCAGCCGGGCTGTAATTAATCATTTATACAGCCCTGGGACCCCCGGCAGCGATTCCAGGGAGAAATTAAAGCTCTCCAGCTCCTCTCCCGCTCCTCTCCCACCTCTCCAGCTCCTCTTCCTCGCCGCTTTAGCCCGGCGAAGTTCTGACAAGGTGATCAATGATCGGGCGGCGGCTGCGGCGCGGGGGGGGGAAGCTCCGAGGGCGGAGGGAATTAGAGCAGAAAAAGGGGCCTGGAGGAGGCAGCCCGGCCTAATGGAGCAGCCGGGGGAAAAAGAAAGGGAATAAAAAAAGGGATGAAAGCCGCTGCCCCCCGGCTGAGTGCACGTGGTGCCGCCGAGAGGGAAACTGGGACCAGTTTCACCAGTGCCGGCTCTGCTTGCCGGCCCCAGAGATGCTCCAGGGCTGCCCTGTTCCCTCCTGGATGCGGTTTGCAGCTGGAAAGAGGGGGGAAACAGCCCAAAAAAGCAGCATTGGGGATGAAATTTGCTTCCCCAGCTGCCTGAGGACTCCTGGGATGGGCTGGAGGGGCAGCACAAGCTCGAGTAGTTTTGGGGTCCGAGGGAGAAGAGCCAAAACCCACGCGGGTAAGGTTTGAAATCGGCCCCAACCCAACAACTCGTTGGCTAAAATCCCGTGGAGAGGGAGGAAAAAAATAAAAATCCTCGGTCCTTAAAAATGCAAATAACATGGGCCGCTGAATGTCCTTGTTTGTCTGTAATTGCAAAATTCCTCGACTCAATCAGCCAAAGATAAACTGCGTTATTTAGGAGCAATTTGAAGGCAGACGGATGGAAAACAATGGGCCGGATTCGGCTCTCGGCGGCTCAGGAATGACGCCAGGATCCCGCCGGGATCAGCTGGGCCCTGCGGGGCTTCTCCCCCTTGGATGGAGACCGGGAATTGAATCCAAAGGCAGCGCCGAGGGGATGCCCCTGCCGGCAGGTGCCTGTCTCCTTCCAGGGAGTTTTTTCCTCTTGGATATTCCCAGCTGGATGGGATCCACAAGGATCATCGAGTCCAACTCCTGGCCCTGCAAACCAACCCCAAAAAATCCCACCCTGACCTCCAGCAGGTTTGGGACCGTGACCATTCCCTGGGGGTCCTTCTGTAGTGGGTATTTCTCTGCAGAATTCCCAAATTTCTTCCAGCTGCAGCATCCTCCTGGTGGAGGCACAGCCCGGATGGGCCCATCCTGCTGCTGCATCCCTGGGGTTTCTTTAATTTTTAGGGAAGAGGAGGCAGAGGGACTCAGCTGGCACATTGTGCTCCCACATCCCTGGAGTTCATTTAATTTTTAGGGAGGAGGATGCAAGGAGCAGGAGCAGCATCCAGGGATTTATAAAGGACAACTTTCCTGGTTTCCACGCTGGAAATAAATCACTTTGGGACCATCCCCGCCTGTCTCTGCTCTGCTGAGCTCTGCCCCAGCCGCCACATCCACGTCCCTGGGAGGGAAGAGCCGTGGCTGTGGCTGGGGGCCCCCCTGGAGCTCTCCGCCGGGTGCCAGCTCGGGCTCGCCGCGCTCCCTCCTGCCCGGGAATGCTCGGATCCTCTGCTCCATTCCCTGGGAAGTGGGAGTTTGGATGGGTTCGTCCCTGTCTGCATTGCAATGGCTCAGAGGAGCTTCCCAGGGTGCTGGAATCCAGCTGGAGTTGGTGTTGGCTTTTCCATGTGAAGGAAATCCACTGCTGCCGAATGGGGCTGGGTGCTCATCTTTGCTGGGTGCTCTCCCTTCCCTGGGTGCTCTCCCTTCCCTGGGTGCTCATTCCTCCCTGGATTCTCATCTTTCCCTGGATTCTCATCCTTCCCTGGATTCTCATCTTTCCCTGGATTCTCATCCTTCCCTGGGTGCTCGGCTTCCCTGGGTGCTCATCCTTCTCTGGATTCTCATCCTTCCCTGGGTGCTCATCCCTCCCTGGATTCTCATCCTTCTCTGGGTGCTCAGCTTTCCTGGATTCTCATCTTTCCCTGGATTCTCACCCTTCCCTGGATTCTCATCTTTCCCTGGATTCTCATCTTTCCCTGGGTGCTCATCCTTCCCTGGGTGCTCAGCTTCCCTGGATTCTCATCCTTCCCTGGGTGCTCGGCTTCCCTGGGTGCTCATCCTTCCCTGGATTCTCATCCTTCCCTGGATTCTCATCCTTCCCTGGATTCTCATCTTTCCTTGGATTCTCATCCTTCTCTGGGTGCTCAGCTTCCCTGGATTCTCATCCTTCCCTGGATTCTCATCTTTCCTTGGATTCTCATCCTTCTCTGGGTGCTCAGCTTTCCTGGATTCTCATCTTTCCCTGGATTCTCATCCTTCCCTGGGTGCTCATCCTTCCCTGGGTGCTCATCCTTCCCTGGGTGCTCATCTCCCTTGGGTGCTCTCCCTTCTCTGGATGCTGTCCCTTCTTTGGGTGCTCTCTCTTTCCTGCGAGTTCACCTTTCCCTGGATACTCTCTCTTTTCTGGATGCTCTCCCTTCCCTGGGTATCCTCCCTTTCCCAGGCCCTCACTTTTCCCTGGCCACTTCCCTTCTCCTGGGTGTTCACCTTCCCTGGATGCTCCCTCTTCCATGAGTGCTTCTCCTTCCCTGGCTGCTCACCTTTTCCAGGCTTCTTTCCCTTCCCTGGCTGCTCTTCCTTCCAAGGGTGTCCTCTCTTCCCTGGATTCTCAGCTTTCCCTGGCTCATCTCCTTTCCTGGATTCTCTCCCTTCCCTGGATTCTCTCTCCTCCCTGGATGCTCTTTCTTCCCTGGGTTCTCACCTCCCCTGGATGCTCTTCCCTGGATTCTCTCTTCCATGGATGCTCTCCCTTCCCTGGATGCCCTCTTTTCCCCAGGTTCTCACCTTCCCTGGGTGCTCAGCTTTCCCTGGCTGCTCTTTCTTCCCTGGGTTCTCACCTCCCCTGGATGCTCTTCCCTGGATTCTCTCTTCCATGGATGCTCTCCCTTCCCTGGATGCCCTCTTTTCCCCAGGTTCTCACCTTCCCTGGGTGCTCAGCTTTCCCTGGCTGCTCTTTCTTCCCTGGGTTCTCACCTCCCCTGGATGCTCTTCCCTGGATTCTCTCTTCCATGGATCCTGGCTCCTCTTCCTTTTCTGGATTCTCTCCTTTTTCTGGATCCTCTCCCTTCCCTGGCTGCTCTCCCTTCTCCGCCCTACAAAAACCCTACAAACCCCAGCAATTCCACCCCCAATCGTTTCCCCAGCTCTTCCAGGAGCTCTCCCGGGAGCAGCGGGGCCAGGAGGCAGCAGGAGCAGGCAGGAAGGATCCCACAATAACTCCCAACACACCGGTAATTATTTCCCAACCATCCCATTCCCTTTTCTGCGCAGACCTACGAGGATGTAAACACGATTCCCTTTAAAGACATGATCCCGGCCATCCATCACCTCATCCCGACTTTATTATGCTCCACTCTCGGCGTTATAAATTATGATGGGGATGTGATGAGGGACGAGGTGTGCGGATGTTATGGGATGTGATGGGAATGGGATGGGGAATGTGATGGGGGCATCACCTCATCCCGACTTTATTATGCTCCACTCTCGGCGTTATAAATTACATTTTAATGATAAATTACGCACTCCCAATGCCAACCGGGGCCTCCCGGAGCCGGCAAAAACAATAAGAGATTTGTAGGAAGTGAAAATGGGAAAATGCATATTTAAAA
>NW_008238365.1:2121518-2122441 GCF_000691975.1 Corvus brachyrhynchos
GAAGGCAATTGTGAGCTGAAATATTTGGATTTATGGATTATTTCCGATTTTTAAAAGGTCTCTGTGTCTTGTCGAGCTGAAAATGCCAAGTCATTCCAAGGAAGAAGGGTGGGAATCGCCCCTGGTGGTTCCTTTGGGACCTAAACTGGGCTGGGACAAAGCCTTGATGGGCTTTAATGGGCTGAGAAAATTCCAGGGGGAGATCTTCCGGCATTCCAGGATGATGGTGGCCTCGGCTCTGGGGTGGAACCCATGGATTCCGTGGGGTGCAGCCGGGATGTGGGTTGGGAAAACGTCCGGAATTCGGGGAATGATGGAGTTGGGATGGGGGGATATGGGGGGATAAAAAAGGGGGATTAAAAGGGGGGGATGGGATGGGATGGGATGGGATGGGATGGGATGGGAAGGTATGGGAGCAGCTGGATGTCTGGGTCAGCTGATGAGAAGCAAACGGATTTGCAATGGGACAAAGAAAAATGGGAGACAATGGGCTGAGAAAATGGGCTGGAAATGTGCTGGGACTGGCTTCGAGGGCTCTCAGATGCACATCCCGAGCCCTTGGCTAGGGCAGGTGGGTACATGGAGATGATTTCCTTCCATTACCTCCATTCCCTGCTTCCTCCAGCCCACCCCCGCCATCTAGGGAGGGGGTACCTGGTTGGGCAGGGGGCACCTGCTGCCAACTCGGTGCTCTGGCAGTGCCGCAGGGATGGGGGGAGGACTCGGGGCCCTCTCCAGCCCTGGGCTGCCAAGCCGGCGCTTTTGTCTGCACATCCATTACTGGAGCAGCTTTTGACTCGAGCGGGGATGGCGTCTCTGGCCTTCAGCAAATGGCTTTCTCAAGGTGAACATCAGCTTTCTGCCAGAGCTTTTGGGAGCTTTTAAAAGAGCGGCCTTTATTCGGCTGCGGCGGCAGCTGCAGC
>NW_008238365.1:2122524-2124562 GCF_000691975.1 Corvus brachyrhynchos
TTCGGCCGGGGCGGCAGCTGCAGTCCCTCAGCGGGATCAGGGCCCCGCGGGGCAAAACCCCGGCAAGAGGAGGGGGGAAAAGGGGGAAAACAACGCGGGGAGGGGAACGAGAGGAGAGGGGCAGGAGCAGAGAAGGTGCTGAGGGTGAATCCATAGGGATGAACCACTCTGGAGGGAGGAGGGAGATCGTGCATGACCGTGGTTCCAGAGAGGAAGGTTTTGGGGAGCGGGAGGGAGGGAGTCACTCCTGGGTAGGGTCTGGGGACAGCCAGGGGACAACGAGGGCGAGGGCAGCACGAATTGGTGGCCGCGAGGCTGTTCCATTCCCGGCACTCGGGGTGAGGGAGAGGTGAGAATGAGGAGATCAAAAGGGCAGCGAGCGCAGGGGGGAGGAAAAGCTGACAGCGAGGAAAAGCTGCCGGGGACAGCGAGGAAGGGCTGACGGCCGCCGTGACGGCGACATCGGCGCCGCTTCCTCGGTCCCCTCCGGGCAGCGGCCTCATCCCGTTCCCGGTCTCCGTGGGGAACTGAGCCGGCCGCTGCCGGGCAGGGCGCCGGAGGGGCTGTGCGGGAGCCCCCCGATCGTTTATGCATGAGCGGCCCCTCGGCTCACGCACCAGTGCCCAATTATCTCCCGCATGGCCACCCACGCGAGCTGAGCCGAGCGCGGCCCCGGCCGCTCACGCGTGGGTGCCCCACACCCAGCCCGAGCCCCTCGCTGTGCCTGACGTGGGTGGTGGTACCCGGAGGGGCCCGGGTGGGGCTCGGATCCTGCCCTGGGAGCTCTGTTAGAGGGTCCAGCTCAGGATTCCAGGCCGGAATTCCAGAATTTCTGGCTGTTGCATGATCCTGGGGAGGGATAAAGGCGGTGCTGGGGAAGGGAAGAGCTGCTGGGAGGCTGGGATTTCTGCAGGTGGTGCAAAAGTGGGATGAGGGAGACGAGGCCCTGAGAGGGAGCATCAGGGACTGCCTGGGGATGGGGTCTGTGAGCCCCTCGGGCCTGGGGTGGCACTGAGTGGGCACAGACTGTCCTCTGTGGGATTTAGGGACAAAGGGAGAGGATGAGCTGAAATCCGGGATGGGAGCTGGGATCCAGCACCAACACATCCGCTGTGGGACAAGGGGGTTTTTATTGGAATCATCGGAGCTGGAGGGGCAGAGTCCTGAGCAAAAAAATAGGTACCACGTTGGGCACCAGGCCTGGCTCTGCCAACAGCAAATGATGTTCTGCAGGTGGGAAAAATCCCAAAATCCAGCCAGGAATCCTCTGCACCACTGCAGCGCCCAGCCACGCTCCCGTCCTCTTGTCCCCTTGCCAGCTCTTTGGGACAGGGGGCACCTGGGGACGCAACGAGCCGGGGATGACCCTTCTCCCATGGCACAGCCTCTGTACTCCCTGGGATTTTGGGAAGCAGGAGGTGAGAGCTGCCTTCCCTCCTCCTCCTCCTCTTCCTCCCAGCCAGTACCAGGGCGCAGGAAGCTGTTCCCAGCTATTTTTGGGATGGCTCCCCATGTCGGGGAGGGAAAAACCGAGAGGATTGGGTCCGTCTGGATGCCTGGTTTTGTCCCCAGCGTGCCACCAGCCCCTCGTCCCTGCTCAGCCACCGCGGTGTCACAGGTGGGGTGGGAGAGGTGACACAGGGATGGGGATGGTGGTGCTGGGAGCATCCCAGCATCATCCCAGCATCATCCCAGCATCATCCCAGCAGCCCAGGGCGGGTCCCCCCGGCCTCTCCCGAGCCGGGGGAAGTGGCAGCACCTGGCTGCTATATTTAGGAGGAATGTAGGGCAGGCTGGAGCATCCCAGGCCATCGCCTTCCCGCACGGAGCGCGGCATGTGAGGGCTGGGGCAGGCGCAGGGGGGCCCGAGGGGGCTGCTGCCCATCCGTGTGTGCCGGCACGCTCCGGCTCCGGCCAGCTGGCCAAGGGCTCGGGAGGTTTCTTCCCAAGGATTTTTCCCGTGGATGAGGGGTAACAGCGCTGCGGTGCACCCACGATGAGCCCCAGCTCTCGAGGCGTGCGCGGTGCCCCCCACCCC
>NW_008238365.1:2124579-2136494 GCF_000691975.1 Corvus brachyrhynchos
CCTGCTGCTGCTCCAGGGCTTTTTATCCAGCGCCTCCAGCTCGGTCACGCCGATCTCCTCTCGACAGAGGCCTTTGTTCTGCTGCTCGGGAGAGGTTTAATCCCCATTGTTGTCATTAGCATAGGAGTACAAAGAAAGGTGAAGGGAGAAAAATCGCTCTCGTCCCTTAATTCCCTGGTCTCTGCAGCGTGGAGAGCGGAGCTGGCGGCAGCAGGGAGGTGCCAGCCCGGGGTCGGGAAGGATTTGGCACCCGGGAGGATGCTGAGAAAGGAGGAATCCCAGCTCAGCCAGGATGGACACACTGCTCCTGGCTGGGCCGGGTCCTTGGCTGCATTCCAGCAGCTCCCAGATCTCTGGGAAGCTGATATGGCCTCGTCTGCATCCCTGTGTTCATCTCCATCCCTGTCCTCATCCCATTCCCTGTGCCCATCCCCATCTCTGTGTTCATCCCATTCCCTGTGCTCACACCCATTCTTGTGCCCATCCCATTCTTTGTGCTCATCCCCATCTCTCTCCTCATCCCATTCCCTGTTCCCCTGCCATTCCCTGTGCCCATCCCATTCCCCTGCTCGTCCCATTCCCTTTCCTCATCCCCATTCCCTTTCCTCATCCCATTCCTTTTCCTCATTCATTCCCTGTGCTCATCCCATTCCCTGCGCCCACCCCATTCCCTTTCCTCATCCCATTCCTTTTCCTCATTCATTACCTGTGCCCACCCCATTCCCTGTGCCCATCCCATTCCATTTCCTCATCCCATTCCCTGTCCTCATTCATTTCCTGTGCCCATCCCATTCCCTGTGCCCATCCCATTCCCTGTGCCCTTCCCATTCAATTTCCTCATCCCATTCCCTGTGCCCATCCCATTCCCTGTGCCCATCCCATTCCATTTCCTCATCCCATTCCCTGTGCCCATCCCATTCCTGTCTTCATCCCATTCCCTATGCCCACCCCATTCCCTGTGCCTGTCCCATTCCTTCTGCTCACCCCCATCCCTGTGCTCACCCCCATTCCCATTGTTTTCCATGTTTTTTGGGTGGAATACAGCCCATCATCCCCATCTTCCCACAGCGCTCGTCTTTGGCTGTCACGAGGTGCCTGGATGTCACCGATCCCTGCTGTGGCCATTCCCGATGTTCCTTTCCCCTGATCCCAGCCAATCTCCCTGCCCTCCCTGGCTGCTGTCACCTCCCTGTCACCTCCGCGGTGGCTGTGATCCGGTGTCACCACAGGATTCACCCCACTACAGAGCCCTGTGCCACCGGGGTCACTCTGGGGGGGCTCCCGGGGATCCAAGGGCTTGGAATGTGGGGCTGTGTCCCGGACTTTGTGGGGCGGATGCCACCAGGCCCCGGGGCCACCACGCCCTGCTGATTCCTGGGCTGTTCCGGAGGGAAGGAGAGAAAACGGGAAGAGCTGGGAGCCGAGCTGGGATTTTTTTTTTTTGGGGGGGAGCTTCTGGCTGCTGCAAACAGCTCCATCCTTGAAATTCCAGCAGGGATTTCCTCCCTCCTGCCGCCCCCCACCCGGCCGGGGCGGAGTGGCCGCCGCCGATGCCGCCGATTGGGGCATTAAATTTAAAGAGCTGATTAAGTGCCATGAAAACCGTGTCAGCTCCTTGTCAACGAGGAGAATGCGCCAGGGCTGCGGATTAGAGGCTGAGTGACTGCCGGGGATTGCAGGCAGACAGACGATCCATCAGCCGGGGGGATCAGAGGGAAGCATTCCCAGTCCTGCCATTCCTGGCCGTGTCTGTCCCTCCGCCTTGTCACAGGGGCGGTGGCACCGGGCTGAGCTGGGAGATGGAAAGAGAGAAGAGCCAGAGGTCTTGTAAAGGCTCATCCCTGCTCCTTGCTGACCCCCTGAGCCCAAAAATGCCCCAAAAATCCCTTTATGGGGTGTGCCTGTCCATGTTCCCCCAGCTCCCTCACCCGTAGAGATGAGGGGACAAGTGTGACAGTGGGGACACATGGGGGTGGTGACAGCGGGGCCGAAGCCCGGGTGAGGTGGAGCCGGAGTTTTCCATCTCTCCCCATTTCCACCTCTCCACCTGGGTTCTCCTTCCCCCACTGCGTTCAGCCCCAGATTTGCCCCAGATTCCCTGGAAAAGCTCCAAGGATGCCCAGCTCGGGGTGACGACATTCCCCAAACCCCAAGCAGACGAGCCGAGGTTGGATTTGGTTGCAAACACGCCGGAATCGACCCACGCCGAGCTCTCCCTCCAATCCAGGGGCTCATCCAGAGCTCCGGCGCCTGCGGCTGCTCCCGCTGGCGGCTGCAGCTCCCTCGCTCCTGGCAGCGCTCCTGGATCGTCACCACTTCACACCCTCCCTGCCCGCCCCTGGAATTCTCGCCCGGCTCTGCAGGGCGCCGCGAAAATGGGGATGGGTGTGGGGTTCAGCACCGCCCTCCCACCCATCCCATGCTCTGCATCCAGCGTGGAAATGCAGATTCCAGCACCTCCAGCTCTTCTCCTGCCTCATTCCCCACCTGGAACACCAGGAGAAGCAGAGGTTGGGATGATGGGTCAGCATGGATCTGCTCTGTGTGGTCGGAGCCGAGCTGGAGTGGCAGCCGCTGGGGCTGACCCGCCTTGAATCGGGAGATAAATAAATAAATGATAAATAAAGCGCTCCTCTGTCCTCCGGGGGCCCTCCAGCCTTTTCCCTCTCTTTCCTCGGTTAATTAATTTAATGGCTTTATGATTGCGGAGAGATTAGCTGGGAGATATAGAATCTATATATAGAGGTATGGAGGGGACTATAGATAGCGCAGGAAAGCGAGAACAGCCCCCACTCCCCTGGATTTGGGAAGTTTGGGAGCGGAGGGGAGGCCGTGCCGCCGCAGGACGTGGATGGAGAGCCTGGATGCGGCCGGCTCACGGCAAAGCCCGGGAGATGCTCGCTGGGATTTAGGAGGGCTGGCAGGAAGGTGAGTGAGGGGATCCCAGGGGTTGGAATTGGAGCTGGATGGAGCTGAGGGAGGGGACAGCAGCGTGTCCTGCCCTGGGGGAGTGGGACAGGGGGGGTGACAGCGCCCTGGAGGTCACAGCACCCTCTGCCACTGCTTTGGCGTCCCCTGGGTGCCCGGTCTGGCTGTGCCATGGAGCCTGCAGGGTCCTGGCAGAGATGGAAAAGCTCTGGCTCCACCCCACCAGGGCTGTGGCACCTTCTTTCCCACCCCGACGTGTCCCCATTGCCACACTTGTTCCCTCGTCTCTCCAGATCAGGAACCTGGGGGAACGTGGGCGGGCACGCCCCATAAAGCGGCTTTTAGGGCGTTTTTGAGCTCAGGGGGATCAGCAAGGAGCAGGGATGACCCTCTGGCTCTTCCTTCTTTCCATCTGTACTCCCAGCCCAGTCCGCTGCCACCGTGCCTGGCAGGGTTGTGACAAAAGCCGTCCCTCTCCCACGTCGCAGCCAGCCTTGATCCCTCTGTGCCGCTGCTGTCACCGCTCCCTGGCAGCTCCCTTTGTGCAGGGAACAAAGCCAGGCTCCCAGGGAACACGAGTCTATCGCAGGATCGACAGCTGTCACCGAGGGAACATCCAGGAGCAGCCGCTGGCCCCTTCCCGCGGTGCCAGGGACGGGGGCGAGGCGGGGCTGAGCCCCCCCAGCTCGTGGCAGCAGCATGGGCTGAGGCTGGAATTTGAGGTGATGCTCCTGTGCTGGTGTTTAGTCCCCTTGGAGCACCGTGGCTCATCCCAGGGATGTCCCAGGGATTGTCCTCAAGGGACGACTTGTCCTTGTGTCACCCGCAAGCTGGTGGCTCTTTCCTTCCTGGCTCCCAAGAATTTGCTTCCTTGGCGTGGAGGGAGCTGGGGGGCTGATGCTGGAATTGGGGGTGATGCTCCTGCAGTGGTGTTTGCTCCCTTTGGAGCTCATCCCAGGGATGAGGAGGCACAGGGACACCTTGTCCTTGTGTCACCCACACGCTGGTGGCTCTTTCCCCTTTGGCTCCCAAGAATTTACATCCTTGGGGTTGAAGGAGACGTGGGCTGAGGCTGAAATTGGGGTGATGCTCCTGCACCGGTATTTATTTCCCTTGGAGCACCATGGCTCATCCCAGGGATGTCCCCAAGGGACGCCTTGACCTTGTGTCACCCACAAGCTGGTGGCTCCTTCCTTTCATCCTCTCAAAAATTTACATCCCTGGGGTTCAGGGAGCTGGGGGCTGATGCTGGAATTTGGGGTGATGCTCTTGCACCGGTGTTTATTCCCCCTGGAGCACCATGGCTCATCCCAGGGATGTCCCTCATCCATGGGGGACTGGGACACCTTATCCTTGTGTCACCCACAAGCTGCTGGCTCTTTCCTTGCTGCTTCCCAAGAATTTGCATCCGGTGGGGTTCAGGAGACGGGGGCTGATGTGATGCTCCTGCACCGGTGTTTAATCCCTTTGGATCACCGCAGCTCATCCCAGGCATGAGGGGACACAGGGATTTGTCCTGGTGTCACCCACAGGCTGTTTCCTGCCTTCCTCCCAGGAATTTGCACCCCTTGGGGCTGCACTGGGACGGACGGGAGGTGCCAGGCCCATCCCGGCCGTGCCCGCGCGGCTCCGTGGGCAGCTCCGGTGCGCTCCCGGTGCCCATCCATGAGCCCGGACGCCGCGATCGTGTTGGAATCTCCGGAGGCAGCGAGGCGCAGATTGACTTTGACAAACACGGCCCAGAAGCTGCGTCGTGGCGGATGCAAATTATTCAGCAGCTCCCGGGAAAAACGCGCTGTGACAGCGAGTGCCGGGGGGGGGGAAGGGGCTGTGACACCCTGTCACATCCCCTGCCAGCAGCAGCTGCGCTGTCCCACCGCCCCCGGCACCCTCCCGGCACAAAGCGAGGGGGGACAGGCGCGGGGGTCCCCAAAGGAGAGGCTGGGAGGTGACAAAAGGGGGTTTGGCCGAGGGATGGAGCCGCCGGAGGCATCGGAGGTGGCAGCAGGTCCATGGATGATGCTCGCGCTGAGGAGCTCGGGTGCAGCTCCAGGCAGGCTGGGGAGATACCCAGAGCATCCCAGTTCATCCCAGTTCATCCCAGGATTGCATTTTGCCTCATGGGGCTGGTCTGGGTGTGGGATTAAGCCCCGGGGGGGTTTGGGAATTGGCCGGGAGCTGATAACGGAGATACGGATCTGTAAGGCATCTCCCGAGGTCATTTTCCCGATCTGATTCCCGGGATCATTTTCCCGATCTCATTCCCGGGGTCACTTTCCCGATGTGATTCCCGGGATCACTTTCCCCATCTCATTCCCGGGATCACTTTCTTCGATTCCCGGGATCACTTCCCCTATCTGATTCTCCAGGTGCCAGGCAGGTGGATCTGGCAGGAAAATCTGTTCTCACCTGAGATTCAATTCACACTCGGAAAATAAATCCCTGCTGGCTGCGAGCCTGCGGCAGGACCCTCCCCGAGGATGTCCCCAAGTGGGTGACATTAGAATTGGACATCTCAGCCTTTCCCGGGATGTTCTGGACCCAAAAAGCTGCTGTTTCCATGAAGAAATTCAGGTTTGGAGCCCATCCCCTGCCCCATTCCCAGGCTGACACATTTTGCCTGGCTCCCAGGCCCCACAAAATCCGAGGCCCTCGCGAATTCCCGGGATCAGGCATGCAAATCCTGAGGAGGAGAACGAGGAGCGAGCTACAAGGGGAGAAGCTGTTGGGAGCCAATCCCTCTCGGAGGTGGCATTTAAGCAGATGGAGGAGTGGAGTGGAGCTGTCTGAGGAGGATGTGATGGAAATGTGAATATGGAGAGGAGGCTCCGGCTGCCTGCCGGGAGCCGGGATCGCCGTGCAACAACATCCCCCGGCCACTGCCCCCCAGCCATCCCCGTGTGCAGGCCCTTGGGAATGGCAGGAAGGGATTTTAGGGACCGTTAAAGGGATTTTTGGGAGGTGGATAGGGCTGGATCACCCTTTGGAAAAGCTCTCACTGCCTTTGCTGCCCTCGCTCCGGCTCTGCCTGGGAAAAGACAGGGAATGTGGCACATGGATGGTGCCAATTCCACGCCAGGAATTGGTGGGACAGCAGAGCTGCTGCATGACGCTGGTGGCTGGACCAGAGAGCCTCCCGTGCCAAACCCTCCCAGCTCCAAGCTGGATCCTCATTCCAGAGGGTTTGGAATTAATATTTATCTATCAGCGGCTGCTAATGAGGCCTCTCAGTGATGCTCCTGCTCTGTGTTGGAGCAGATAAAGGCGGGTGATGTGCGAGAGGAGCTGCGGGCTGGCTCGGGGATGTGCTTTGCCTCCAGATCAATACCAGGGCTCGGCTAAAATTTTC
Source organism: Corvus brachyrhynchos (assembly GCF_000691975.1). Lineage (NCBI taxonomy): Eukaryota > Metazoa > Chordata > Aves > Passeriformes > Corvidae > Corvus > Corvus brachyrhynchos. Next base: position 2,130,857 of record NW_008238365.1, read on the forward strand.
CATGATGTTTTTCCACGTTCTGCTTCTCGGGGAGGGGGGACACGTGGTGGGAGTCGGGATTTTCCCCTCCAGGTGTTTCCCTGTATTTCCATGGCTCGGTGTCCCAGTGCTGTGGCAGGGCCAGGGATGAGCGGGGCAGGAGGGAGGATTCCTCCCGGATCCCTCTCCATGCTGCTTCCCATCTGCTGGATTATTTCAGCATTTAATTATTTACCGCAGGCTGTGTGGGCAGCTGTACAGAGGCAGTTATTGCTTAATTGAGCTACTTGACTCCAGTGCTGCCAAAACAGGAACGGGAGCGGAAAAAAAAGGATCCCCCTCCTTGTCGGGCAGCTCGGGAAGCAGGGACAGCACAATCCCCTGGGAAAGATCCAGCTTTCCAGGGGAAATTTGGGGTGCTGCCACCCTCATCCCACCTTGCTCCCGACTGAGGGAAGCTCCAGGGAGCGGTGCCAGAGCCGGGATGTTCCAGGCGGGTGACCAGCGGTGGCAGTGGCCTGCCAAGGAGGTGCCAGCACCCATCTGCCAGGTATCCCATGCCTGGAGCCTGGATGTCCCCAGGAATCTCTGCTCTTCCCCATCCACCAGCACAGAGCTCGGGGTGTCGCCTCCAGCTGGGACTGGCAATGAGTTTTGCGGCGTTTTCCCATTTCCCAAAGGAAATCCAGCCCCAGGCTCTCCTCGCCCCTTCCACCGCTGTGACCTCCCCGTCTGGCACCAAGCCTGGTGTCCCCAGGACCCCGTGCGCCTCTGGCTGGCGGTGGAGCAGCTCCATCCATCTCTATTTCCCAGGGAACACAGAGCTCCGTGGATGAAAGCTTGGGATAATTGATATTATTATGGAATCCAGCAGGATGCAGATTGGCACCGAGCGAACATCTGCCGGCTGCTCCTCAGGGAGCCCGGGGGAGACAGGAGGGAGAGGGGCCGATCCCATTTTCCTCAGGAGTGACGATGGGAAGGAGGATGAAGTAAGGAAAACCCGGGGGTGTGTTTTGGGATGTTCACGTGGGGGCATGCAGCCCCTGGGGTGTGGGATTTGGCATGGGGCTAGGGGGGGTTTTCACATCCAGAGGCATGGATGGGGTTTGGGATGGAGTCTGGGATGGCCCCAATCAGAACTGGGGATTTATTGCCCTCCAAAAGCTGCGCGAGCCTGGAGGGAACACTTTGGGATGTGTAAAGGAGGGACGGGAGCCATAAATGTGCTCCGGGATGCTCCTGGTGCTGGCACAGTGACAAGGCCGGGACCTTTGGCTCCTCTCAGCCCATCAATCACTGAATCCATGCCCTGCAGCCTCCTGCTGGCATTGCTGGCATGGGGAATGGGATGGTGGAGGTGACAGGGACAGCAGGGACAGCAGGGACAGAGGGAACCCTGCCAGGCCCAGGTCCCGGCGGGTCCCTTTGTTGGCTGCAGCCCCGAGCACTCCGGGGTGGCCAAAGAGGAGCCGATCTGTGGCTTGGGGACACGGAGGTGACTCCAGCGCTGGCATCACGGCTGGTTTGGCATTTCAGAGGCTCTGGCTGTCACCTGCGGCCACCTCGCTCCTGTTCCCAGCCTGGCGGGAGAAATTACATCATTTATAGAGGCTTTTTATTTCCTTTTATTTCCCCTCTGGTGTGGCACAACCACAACCACGCTGCCTCCGCAGCGCCGCTCTCCCTGCCCCTGTCCCTCTCCAGGCTGTCCCCAGGGCTTTTGTGCCTTCATTCCCCTCAAGGAGCGGCTGCCAGGACAGCACAAGGGGGGACGCCGAGCTGCCATTCCCCTGGGAATTTGGGATGTCACACAGCCCACAGCGACCCCAGCTCCATCCCTGGTCCTTTATGGCTCCCTGTCCCCTCAATGTTTTGGGGTTCGGCGCAGAGAGGGCGAGCCCAGCACGGGGCAGGGACAGGGCCACCTAATTAGGGTCACCACGGAGTTTTGGGGGACTCGTGGGCCCCTAATGAGACCCTAATGAAGGTAACAACAGGACTGGGTGGGTTGGGGTGGATTTGCAGCTCATCCACTGGCCCAGCTGTGCTGCCTGGGAGGAGGAGGAGGAAGAGGATGGAGCAGGAGGAAGCTCCTGCCTTGTTGGGGAAGGTCGAGCACATGATGGGAAGCTCAGAGCACCTCTGGCCCTGCCTGGGACCCCGTGGTCCCCAAACTGGGCCACCAAAATGGGCCACTGGGCCAGGCCACCAGGATCTGGGGACACTGCTGCTGGGGGAGTGAGGAGGGGGGACAGCTTGGGGTCACCGCTGGGCTCCCTTGCGTGTCCCAAGAGCCGCAGCCACGCGCGTGGGGGGAGCACCGAGCTGCGTGTGGAGCAACAAATTAATTAAAGCCATCAAATAAAGCCGCACAACAGCCCCAGCGGGGCTAACGCAGGCTCTGGGTGCGTTTAGGCACGAACGCCCTGCCGGGATGGGCTCTCATTCCCAGCCTTTAATCCCGGTTTTCTCCTCCCCGCCCCGGCGGCTCCCGGCGCGGGTGCCCGCATCCCTCGGGAGCCGCGCTGTCAGCTCGCATCTCTCTCCGGGAGCATCCCGGCACCGTTCCCAGCCTGTCTCCCGCAGCCCCAGCTCCGCCGGGACCCCGGCGAGCGAGGATCAAACCGAATTAGCGTGAAGCTCTGGCAGAAAGATCCAGGGAAAGCCGAGCGATTCCCGAACCCGCTGGAGAGGGGGAGAGCGCGGAGAGGGAAGGGGCTCGGCGTGTTGTGGTTTTTGATAAATTCTTGATAATCGTGCCTGCTCGAGGAGCTGGCGGGATCCTCGTGTTGATGCAGGAAAAGGAGGAATCCCGAATCCCGGAGTTTCGGAGGAGCGCGGGGAGGGTTTTGCCGGGATTGGGAATGGGAATGGTGGCGTCGTGCTGCTGGAGGAGGGGCTGGGGCGGGGTCCTGCGTGTCCAGAGCCATCCTCAGTGCTGGCTTGTGTCCCAATCCATCCCCAGGCTCAAATAATCTCAGGAAAAGGAGTTTTCCCAGGAAATCTGGGCTCCCTCTCGCCCACCACCTTTTCCCAGGGAGCTCGGCGCGATGTCACCGAGCCCGGCTGGGCCTGTCCCCTCCCGCCAGGATGGCATCCAGCGGAAGGACATGGACGATTTCCCGGCATATTGGAGGCTTAATTACTCGGTCTTTGGGAATTTAGGAATTAAGAGTGGAAAAATAAACCAGGGCTGGGTGTAAAGGGAGGGGCGGCGGGTGGGATTTGGGGAAATTTTAGAAGGGGGCGAACATTCCTGTGAGAAGGGAAGGGGGGAAAAGGAAGGGAAGGGAAGAGGGAAAAGGAAGGGAAAGAAATGGAAGGGAAGGGGGGGAAAAAGGAAGAAGGGAAGGGAAAAAAAAGGAAAAAGGGAAGGGTGTGGTGGAGCAGCTCCAGCGCTGTTTTGGTGCCGGGAGCGCAGCTGGAATTTCCCAGCCCAAGGATCTCCAAAGCCGCATCGGGAGAAGCCATCCCGCCGGGAAGGGACAGGGAGTTTGTCTCGCTGCCAGCTCGTGCTCGTCGCTGCCGCGCGCCAGCTTGTGCTGCTAATTGTCTGTTAATTGTAATGGAGCTGTAGTCAGGGGTGCTTTAATTAGCGCCGCGCCTCATCCAGGGAGCGGCTCACCGGAGCTCCAGGGCTCCGTGCCGGGCTTGCGGCACTCAGGGATGGAGCTGGGATCGTGTGGAGAGGAACTGGCGTTCCTGTGGCATGGAATGTGCAAGGAATTCCTCGGGGAAAGCGCTGGGATCCGCTGGAATGAGCAAGGGGAGGAGAGGGTCTTCTACTGGATTTTTGGAGAGGCCTCGACTACGGAGGGGTTTAATCCTGGGGGGGCTGTGGGATGCTGATCCCATTCCCAAAACGATGGGAGCAGGGAAGGAGCCTGAGGGGATCACTCTGCTCTGCTCAGCTCCACGGAGCTGCCTTGCGGCCCGGAATTTATTGGGTTTTTATCCTGAATACCCTTGGAATTGCCGCTCTGCGCCGAGCCCATCCCGGCGTTTCCTCTCCATTTCCCACTTCCATAAAACGCTGTGTTTATAAATCAGCTCCCATCCCTCCCTTCCCGCCCTTCCCGCCCCCTCTGTGCCGTGCCGGGCTGTTCCTGACTCATGGGATGTGGGGTTGATGTCTGTGGCGAGCTTCGGGAAAGCCAAAATCCTCCTAAACTGGAGCGGGACAATTCCAGCCGGCAGCGTTTTCCCTGGAATGCTCCAGCCCTGACCTTGGGACAGGACCAGGGACATCCGTGAGTGTCAGAACAGCCCCAAAGTCTCCTTCCCTCAAAATGCCATTTTCATCCTTTCCCCTCCACAATTTCCACCCCAAACATCGGGAATGGAGAGGCTGATCCACCTTATCCAAAGTTTTTCCAGCCAAAATGATTCCTCTCCTCAAAATCCCGCTTTCACCCTTTTCCCTCCGCCATTTCCACCCCAAACGATGGGAATGGAGAGGCTGATCCTCTTCATCCGAAGTTTTTCCACCCCAAATATCAGGAAAGGAGAGGCTGCTCCCCTTTATTGGAAGTTTTTCCACCCCAAATCCTTTGCTCCGGCAGCGTTTTTTTGGGTGCAGCGCTGCTCTGAACCCCCTCTCTCATCCAGCATCTCCCAATATTCCAAAATCGGTGCCTCCCTGCGATTTGGGAGCTTTGGGATGGCTGGAATGAAGCAGGAGGGTCTTTCCCAGCAGCCCCAAAAACAGTTGTCAGAGCTGCTTCGTGCGCTCCCGTATTTTCCCACCGATAAAACTCCTGCCTCAATTATCCCGTTTTTTATCTTTATGGCCCTGGCCGCTGAGGGAGATATTGGATCCATATCGGAGCGGAAGAGGACATGAAAAAAGCTCCTAAAAGCGGAGAGGAGATCAGTCACCCGCCGGCTGAAATACGGGGCTGTGATTAAGCATCCCCAGAATTTACGGCCCTTAAAATGTGTTCCACACTGAGCCGGGAGCTGGATCCTTTGGAGAGCCCGGGATTGGCATCATGGAGAGCGGGGACACCCCGCCAGAAAAACCCTCAGAGCCTCAGGGTTGTGATTTTGGGACGGTGATCAGCGATTTGTGCTGGGGTGGAAGGAGGTGACAAGGAGCAGAGAGAGGCGGGGACAGAGGAGATTTGCAGGAGCTGGGAATTAATTCTGGAAGTCCCGCTGAGGGCAGGATCCGTGTCCTGTGACTGTGAGGACGCTGTCACCCCCCTGACACCACCTGGGCGCGTTTTGGGGTGGTTTTAGGGTTTGATGTCCAACCCCTTCCTTGCTGCTGCTCCATCCCCGGAGCCCTCGGTGCCCCTTTTCCAAGGGGAACATTTATCCCGAGGATGTTTTATGCTCCTCATCCATTCCCTGTGCTGATCCAGGTGTTTGCAATCCCTGCGCCGGGGTTATGATGTGTATTAAAAAACCCCAAAAATCAATAGGAAAGGGCCAGCGGGGATGGCAGCGCTCATCCATCACCAGCCGCGAGCCGTCACCGTGGCCGAGGATTATCCCGGGAAAAGGACCCTGGAGCTCCATCCCCACGGCTCCTCCTGGGAAGGGGGGGTTTGGTCTCCCACCTCTGCTCGCCCCCTGGTCGCCCTGGCCATCCGTCACCCGGCCGAGGGGGTGGCAGCAGGGCAGGGCGGGCAGGGACAGGGATGGATGGGGA
>NW_008238365.1:2136706-2139254 GCF_000691975.1 Corvus brachyrhynchos
CCCCTGTTCCCCCCGAGCCCCCACCAGCCCCTGGGTGCCGAGGGTGTGGGGCTGCTGCTCTCGTTCCTGGGTGCCCAGGCAGGAGGAGGGAACTGGATTTTTTTTTCTGGATTTTCCTGGATTATCCAGCAGCAAGGAGGCGTTGCAAGAGCTCGGGAACCTGGTTTGGGATGTCCCTCAGAGCTCGGTGGCTCTTTGTCGCTCCCCAGCTGTTTTTGGGGGATTTTTTGTGGCTCTTCGCGTTCGGTGCTGGCCCCGATGTGTGAGCAGGGAGGGAGGACGAGGAAAAATCGGCCGGGAACGGTGCCGGGATTGCCCCCCAAGTCGCGCTGGCAGCCTGGCACCTCTGGTTTATCCCAAATCCCACCCCGGAGAGCCTGGAACGTGTGTTCCTGGTGGGGAAGGAGCCACCCCTGCGGCGCTCCGGGGGTGGGGACTGTCACTTAACAGCGCTTAATGAGCACTTCCAGCATTATGGAAATTCGCTTTTCACCCCGAGCAATCCGACAAGAGCGGGCGCCTCTTTTTTTTTTTTTTTTTTTTTTTTTTTTTTTTTTTTTTTTCTCCCTTTTCCCTTTAATCTCGCCACGGATCGCTCTTTTCTTCTCTCCTCTCTGCTCCCTTTCATTTAGCAGCAAAGCGGGCGGGAGATCCCACCGGCTGCGGAATTCCAGCGGGGGCCGGCACATTCCAGAGGCAGGCACCACCTGGATACCTGAGACCCCTCCCCGAGCGGCCTTTTCCTCCGTTCTGATCCTATAAATCCCTCCCCACACCCCTCAGCACCTGGGCACGAGCATGAAGGAAACGCTGGAGAAGCTTTTGGACCCTCAGGATTCGGAGCTCCAGGAAAAATCCTGGATGTCGCATCCTTGGAAGTGCCCAAGGCCGGGTTGGATGGGGCTTGGAGCAACCTGGGATAGCGGAAGGTGGAACTGGATGGGTTTTAAGGCCTCTCCCAACCCAAAATTCTCCGTGAAGAGCCCCCAAAATCCCATCCTGTTGATCTGAGCACGCACGTGTTGGATCAACCCTTCGGAAAAAACACTTGGCTTCGTACACATCCGCCTCCTGGAAGTACTTTGGAGCTCCTTCCCTTCCTAATTATTCCTGGGATGAGCAGGCAGCTCGAAGACCTGGGAGGAAACGTGTCAGCCACACAACGATTTCCTTGAGATCTTTTTTTTTTTTGCCTCTCCCCCCCTCCACCTCCTTCCAATGAAAGTTGGCTAATGGCTCGTTGCGAGAAAAATAATTGCCACTGATTTCTCCAAATTGCAGAAAATGTATTAATGACGCTTTTTTTTTTTTCCCCTCCCCGAGACAGAAATAACGCAATTTGCATTTAAATGCGCCCCATCTTTGCAAACTCCGCTCGGTGTTTTCTTGCAGCCTCATTAAAAAGAAAAAAACAACCAAAAAAACCATAATACGGAGCGATTTCAGGGCCTCGGGGTACGAGCAGGTGCCGGGGGTGGGGACAGGGGGTGGCACCAGCTCGGGGTTGTGGCACTGCCAGCCCCGGTGGCACCGGGAATTGGAATTCCACCGGGAATTCAGCCGGGAATCTCCAAACCTCTCCCCGTGCTGCCGGAAGGGAAAGCGGAGCTTGCTTCTCTTCATTAATAACTCGTCCCTTAATTTTACTGCTGCTTCATTAGCCAGACCCCACAGGGAATGGTGAAACCAGGGATTTATGGAGTGGGACACGAATGCCCCGGGATGGGGAAGCTCCAGGAACGGCCCCGTAACGCGGGGTGAGGATATTGGGGTGTCCTGTGCTGCTTCTCGGCAATGGGTGAGCACATGAGGGGCTCTGGGGTCATCAGGTCCCTTTCCCGCCTTTCTATCCCGCAGGAATCCCATTCCAGGGATGCTGTTGGAGGGGTGCAGGGATTTGGGATCATCCTCTGTCCCCCGGCCCTGCACCCCCGTGCTCTCCTCCATCGCGGCTGCTGTGGTTTAATTCTTGATCAGGCATAAAATCGCTCGGGTTTAGGAGATCAGGATGGGCTCAGAACTGTGGAAACTGGACTTCTCCCTGGATTTGGCAGGGCTGAGGAGCTGAGAGTGAAATTCCCCCCGGTAGTTTCAGCCAGAGATGAAGAAACGATGATAAATCCTTGCTCTAATCTTCCTCTTCCCGAGGATCCTTCCCAGCTCCTCGTGCCCAGCTGGGCGGGGAAACTGAGGCACGGGGCAGCGGGGAGGATCTGGGGATCTGGGGGATGATTTCCTGGGAGCTCAGGGTCTCCCTGGCTCCTGGGATTCCTCCCTCCCACCTCTTGTTTTGGGATAAACGCGTTTATCTGGAGAAGGGAAATATTTGCTTTATCCCTCGAAAAAGAACTCGGTTCCTCCCATCTGTGGGGTCGCTGTTCGTGCGGGCAGGACCCTTCCTGGGGAATGATTTCCCGGGAATTCACTGCTCTGCTGCAAAAGGAAAACCGGGAAGGAGAAATTCCAGGCGGGATTTGCCTGGGCGCGAGCTTGTGAGCCCCTTCCTCTTCCACCCAGGCAGTTTTCTAGGATGCCTAGGGATACCGCG
>NW_008238365.1:2139283-2146065 GCF_000691975.1 Corvus brachyrhynchos
GTTCAGGATGCTGGGAAGTGCTGGGAATTCCTCAGGGGCGGATTTAATTCACCCACTTGTGTTTTATGTGCGGCTCCCCGGGCTCCTTCGGCTCCATAAAAAGCAAAATTTTACCCTAAAAGCTAAAAGGAGGAGGGAAAAAGCATTCCCAGCTTTATTCCCTGCTCCCTGCCCTCTCCCGCCTGGCTCTTTCCAACACCTTCTGCTCTTCTCCCTCCTCCTCCTGGGGTTGCAGAACCTATGGAAAGGGCAAAAAATTCCCTCTTGGCATCCCCGAGGTTCCCAGCCCCACCCTGCGCCACATCCCGGTGTCGGGACTCATCCCGGGTGTTCCCATTCCTTGGAGGGGAGTGGAGGCACAGGATGCCCCAACCCATGATGTGCTTCCATGGTGCGCACGAAATTCCCTGGAAAGAGGATCAGGATGCAATTCCAGGGGTTTTTATGGAGCCACCGTGCCCTCGGAGTGTCCCCAGCAAGGCCGTGGCAGTGGGGGACCTCTCCAGCCTCTCTCTCCTCCCGGAGCTCTCCCTCCCTTCTCTCCCCTTGTGTTTTCCTTGCAAACGGCTCGCCTTTGAAATTCAAATGTTGCCGTGGCCCTTTCCTCACCCTCCGCAGGAATATCTCCCTTTTCATCTGAAAATAATTAACAAATGAACAAAACTCCTGTGTGAAATTAAAATTCATGCCCAGAGGTGACCTTTGAAGCCCAGCACTGCTGCTGGCTTGGGTTGGGTGTGGAGATTTTCCCTTCTCTCTTTTTTGTTTTTTATTTCTCACGCTCTCCACAGCTCCAGAGGGCTCCTTTCCACCTCCTTTCCACCTCCTTTTCTCTCTCTCCCTCTTTTTTTTTTTTTTTTAATTGAAATAAACTGCATTCCTCCAGGGATGCTCTGCCTCCCACCGCCAGTCCTGGATGTCCCTGTGGGCTCCAAAATCTGCCCCTGGAGAGGGAGCTCAGCTCGGGCACAGCGGGCACAGCGTGTGGGATTTCTCTGGGATCAATAAGGTCATTAAATCCCCACCAGCCGGCGGGGCCGGGCTCCATCTGCCCCAGCCGGACACGGGGTCGTGGTCAGCTGCCACGGGAAGATAATTGTTTGTAATTAATAACAAAGGGATTCGCAGCAGGAGCCCTGCCCAGGGCAGGGAAATTCCCATGGGATCCCCTTGGGGATGGAGATGTCTCATCCCGGCTCGTTTGGTACTCAAGGATTTGCTTAGCTCCGTGCTGGGATTCACTTTGGGATCCTCTTGCCTGCTGGGATGGACTTTTCCTGCATCCCCCCCTGGAGAATCCAACTGCAGAGTGGTTTCCTCCTGGAAGAGGAAGGAAATTTTGAGCCGGGAACGCTTCCAGGTGCAGCCTGGGGTGCCTGAACCGAAGGAATTCTGGTTCCCTTTGGTCTGGCCTTGCTTGGAATTCCAGTTGGGATGGATGGAGGGATGGATGGATGGATGGATGGATGGATGGATGGATGGATGGATGGGCTGGGACAACCCGGTGCCGAGGGTGGAGTTTGAGGAGCAACAAGGGCAGGAATGAGCCAGGGCATGAGGAGGAGGAGGAGGAAAGGCCTTTTCCCATCATGGAAACAGCCCCGCTGGCTTTGCCCTGGCATCCAGGTGGATCCCAGCACGGGCTCCACTCCAGGATTGCTCCCTGAGGATGCTCTTTGGGGCTGCGCGAGGACTCTCCTCCCATCGGAGCTTGGGGGTTCCACCTCCCGTCCTCCATCCCTGGCTCTGGGGAGCTGGGAAGGAGCAGGGAAGGAGCAGGGAAGGAGCAGACCCCCGGCCCCCCCGCGAAGGCACAGCCGGCTCTGTAATTAAGCCAAGTGGGAAAGGTTGCCATGGCACCAACAGCAAAGAAACGAAGCTGCACCTTTATGGCTGCTCCAGAGCCTCCGGGCCTTCCCAGCCCCTCTGCCCGGGGCGCTGGGGAGCCGTGGGACACAGGGGACACCCTGCCAGCCCCTGATCCCTGTTCCGCGTTGGTGGCGGGGCAGAGGCCTCGGGATGTGGGCAGCGGGACCCCGGGGCTGTGCCTTGTCTGCTCCACCGGGATCTGAGGTTGTCCCAGTGGGCTCCATCCCTCTTTTCCCGCTGTGCCACGTGGCCACATCCCTGCCTGTGCCCGCTGGGTGCAGGTGGCTCTTGGGGGGTTCTCGTATGGACAAGAGACTTGGGGGGCTCCCCCTCACCCCAAACCTGCTGCGGCCCCCACACCCCAACATCCCGGAGCTGGGCCTGGTGGAGGTGGCTCCATCACATCCCGTTGTCCTGGCAACGGGCGAGGATGCTGCGGAGCCATGCCCTGGCCTGTCTCCTCCTGCTCCGGGGGGCTGCCCTCACCCGGGAATGTCCCCCCTGCTCCTGGATCCTTCCCGCTGCTTTTCCCAGCTGGGCAGCGAGGGAAAGCGCTGCCCCCTCCTCACTCCCACACTGCACACGGGACAGGGGTCTCTGGTGGCACTTGGGTCCCTTTGTCCTGCCCGGGGACACGGGCACAGAGGCTGCGACGAGCGGGACAGGTCTCAGCCATTCCCGAGGCTGGGATTTAACTTCTCTCCCTGTGTCCCACATTCCGAGCCGTTCCTTGCCCTTTCTCTGGCCTTGCGCTCCTGTTGTGTTTCTGCCGCGACAGAAATAGCCCGAGAGGTGCTAAAATAGAATTAAGGATATGTAAATGCTGTTTGTGCTCGCCCTGTTGCCTCCTTCTTTTCAGCAGGCATGATGATTTCCCTGCCAACCTCAGCCCGGGGAGGCGGTTTGGGATCAGGGAATGCTGGGACACGGAGCTGTGCCGGAGGGCGAGGATGGATTTGTGAACTCCCCTTGGCGCCCATGATCCTTTTCCCAGAAACTCCTCTAAATCCTGGGGTTTTCCACCCAAAATTGGCCGAGCGCCGTCACGAGCTCCCCTTTGGTCACCCCCGGGGGGAACTCGGCATCCTACGCCGGGGGAGGCTTCGCACTCAGCATCTTCCCGGCAGGAATTTGGGGGGGCCTCCGGCTCTGCCCCGAGGCGCGGGGTTGGATTCTGGTGGAAGCAGAAGCTTCGCAGCTCCCTTGATCCCTCCTCACGCGGCGAGGGAGGGACAACTCGGGAGCGATGCCATGAATCTCGGCTGCTCCCGCGGCTGCCGAGGGGAAGGAATTAAGCACTTCGAGAAGCTGGCAAAGATCCCTCCGGGAGCCCTGCGGCGGCTTCTTCAAACCCATCCTTTCTCTCCCTCCCCTCAGAAGTTACAACACGCGGTGGCTGCCGCTGCCAGCGCCGATCCCAGCTCCGCTCCTGTCCCACATCCCCCGGCTCCATGGGCGTTATCCCATCCCTGCGCCCATCTGGGACACCTGGGAGACCCCTAAATCGCTGCTTGTCTTCCTTCCCCCGCCCTGCTTTGTCCTCGTGGGTCGTGCTGGGGAGGCTGGGAGGGCTCGGGGCCGTGGGTGTGAGGCTCTGCCAGCCGGCACAGATGCTGGATCCGCTCACACGACAGCTCCGCTTCCCCTCTCCAGATTTTTGCCCTGGAAAAGTAGGGCGCAGCCACGGCTGCCCACGTTCTCCTCATCCCCCCCCATCCCTGGCATCTGCTGCTTCTCGTGCTGGGGACGGGGAAGCAGCCGGGGCCCACTGGAGGGGTGGGATTAGTGGGGTTGGATTTGGGATGAGACCCGCGGCTCACTCCGCGCTCTCCCTGGATAAACGCGGGCAGGGTGGCACCGCCCGGCAGTGCCACCGCTCTGTGTCACCTCCCAGCTTGGGAAGGAACATCAGGGCACCGCTGGGACTTCCAGGACCTCTGTCGCTGCCTCGCGATGGGGTGGATCGGCAGGATGAGGTCCCAGCACGGCCAGGCAGCCACCCACGGGCTCCTCACCAGGCGGTGCAGGGAGGCAGCACAATCTGCATGTAAATGGGGATATTTAAAGCCGGAGCCGGGTGGGAAGCGAAGGAATCAATTTCCCAAGTGGGAGGGCGGGGTGTTATTTTTATATCACACTGGATACGCAGCTTAAATCTGGTCCTGGAAAGATGGAGGGGAAACGAGGCGGGTGGGGAAGGAAAATCGCGTCCCTTTGGCGTTCGGGCTCTGCAATCCCTGCATCCAGGAGCGCTGCCATCGCCGCCAGCCCCACGCTGTGTCCCCCTGCTGTCTGGGCCTGGATGAGGTGGCAGGAGGGGACAGGGACCTCCGCATGCTCTTTTTCGTGTTCCCGTCGGGTCCGTGCCCTCGGCTCTGATCATTCCCTCCTCTCCGAGCATCTCCAGCTTTTTCCGTGCCACTGCTGGGCACGGCCTGGATCCGTGGGCGTCCTCACGGAGCTGTGGCTGCTCTTCCAGCAGCGCCGGCGGGCTTGGAGGTGGGCAGGGGCTCCTTTTGTGCTCGTCGTTAATTAAGAGGATCATTCAGAGGCACTCGTAGTGTAGTGTGTTGTCTTCTAATAGTTGCGATTCTGTCCCCGTGCCAGCTTCCATTAGCAACAAAACCCACTTATCTTGTTCTTCCCTATCTCTTCCCTTTATATTTTTATCCTCCCCTCTCCCTGCTAGTCTCTCTCTCCTCTTTTTCCCAGCCCCAGCACCGCAGTAATAATTCCACCAGTCGTCATCTGGCTTTGACAAAACACTGGTGATGTGACAGCTCCGAGCTATGAAATCTCCGTTACCGCTCGATAATTAATTTACTAATTGCGTCGCCGCGCGGCTCCGGGCCAGCTCCTCAGCCAGCGGTGCCACCCTGACCCCACCGTGCCCGGGGTGTTCCCTCCATGTGCTGGGAATGGAGCCCCTGGAGGAGGACGTGGTTCTCCTGAGGAATGCGGGAATTGGGATGGAGGGAAAGGGGTGGCATGCAGGGTGGGGAAGGCTGAGTGCCCCCAGCACCACCCGGCTTTCTGCCCGGGTGAGCTGCCAGCGCTGCCAGCCACGCTTGGGTGATTTAACGTGTCACCTCCATCCTCTGTCTCACTGCAGAGAAGGTTTCAAAACTGGTCCATCGGTTGGGGAAAAAAAACCCCCAACATTTTCCTGCCTCTGTCCCGGTGGAAAATGAGGTTTTCCCTGGTCCCAATGTGGGATGGGATTTGCCACTGCCTTCCCACGGGGCGAGGGGCAGGAGGTGCCCCCAAGACCCGGCTCTGAGCTGGTTTCTCATCCCGTGTCTCCTGCCGGTTGGGAATGTTGATAGAGGGAGAACAGAGATTTTTTCCCTCTTTCCCATCCCTTCCCAAACCCATCCAGACCCTTCCCATCCCACCCGGGGATTCCAGCGGCTGTGGAATGTTTGGATCTGCCCTGAGCGCAGGAGTCGAAATGAACAAAGTCTGCCGGAGCCGCCGGAGCCGAGTGACATCTCTCACCCCGACACCTCTGCTCGCTGTGCTCCTGGAGGGAAATGTTGGGTTTTGCTTTGTTTTGCTGGTTTTCCTTGTGTTTTTTTCCCCCCTTCGCCGTCTCAAACCCCAGACGGTGCTTTGTCATCTGCGGGAAAACTTCTCCGTGTCTCCAGCTGGAGAGATGGGGCAGGGCCTCAGCCAGGCAGGAGCAGCATTTGGGGTTAAATCGCTCTGTGACGGGTTAAACCCCCTCTATTTGGGGTTAACCCAGGGGATAAAACCCCCATTTGGGGTTATCCACTCCTGTTTGGGGTTGTGTGAGGAGGAGAGACCCCACTGCTCACCCCAGCCCATGGAAAATCCGCCACGGGCTGGCGTCAGGAGTGGGTGGAACTTGTTTTCCCCTTGGGCTTTGCATCCAGGGCGGCGACACGAGCTGGGATCACGGCAAGAAAAGGGAAACTGAGGCACGGGCAGGGGAGTTGATTTGGGGTTATCCGCTCCTGTTTGGGGTTGTGTGAGGAGGAGAGACCCCACTGCTCACCCCAGCCCATGGAAAATCCGCCACGGGCTGGCGTCAGGAGTGGGTGGAACTTGTTTTCCCCTTGGGCTTTGCATCCAGGGCGGCGACACGAGCTGGGATCACGGCAAGAAAAGGGAAACTGAGGCACGGGCAGGGGAGTTGGATGTCGTGGCCCCTGGGCACGGAGCTGGCTGGGCCGGGTGTGATCGTCACGGCCTCTTGATGGGGGGTTAAGCGCCCTATTCCCGGTGCCAGCCACATTTCAGGGCTGCCACCTCGTCGCCGGGTGAATAAATAACGTGTCGCCTCGGCCGCCGCGGGGCTGCTGGCGTGGTAATTGCTTTTTGGGAGACGCAATTACCGGGCAATGTTGTGGAACGTGTCGTGCCTGCGGACTGGATCCAACCCCGGCCGAGCGGGCGGTGGCAGCTGGTGACACCCCCGAGGGCACCGAGGGCACGGCTGAGCTTTGGGTGCTGCTCGTGGGCACCGCCCTGCTCTGAGCTGGGCTCTCTGCGCCACGCGTTGTCAGCCCCGAGGCCAAATCCAGCTTTTCCTGCTCTCCCCCTGCAGCCAGAACCCCCAAATCCTCTGTTTCGGGGGGCTTTGGGCAGGGGGTGGCACCTCCCCGTGTCCTCTTTTGTCGCGGGGGCTCTCCCTGTGCTGATCCCCCTCACCAGGAGCCCTGGAAAACCCTGATTGGGAATTTGGGATGGCAGAGGAGGGCAGGGCAGGGCAGCCGAGGCTCCGTCAGTGATGGTTTGGAGGCACACGGGGTGGTGCAGAACGCCCAAACCCTCCGTGCTTGAAATCCTCTGGTTTTCCTGCTTTTTGGGGGGGGATTTGGGCAGGGGGTGGCACCTCCCCGTGTCCCCCCCCGTGCCCCCAGGGCTCTGCCTGTTCTTCCAAACCATCA
>NW_008238365.1:2146230-2149610 GCF_000691975.1 Corvus brachyrhynchos
CTTGTCCCCCCTTTGTCGTGGGGGCTCTCCCTGTGCTGATCCCCCTCACCAGGCACCCTGGAAAGCCCTGATTAGGAATTTGGGATGGCAGAGGAGGGCAGGGCGGGCGAGGGCAGCCGAGGCTGTTTGGCTCGGTGAGCGATGGCTCTGAAGCGCGGAGCTGTGGCTCTCAGCAGCTTTTGAAGCTGCGGGAAATTTGTCTTTTTGACTCGGCAAGGTGCTCAGGCGGGGAGCGAAATGCATTACGAGTTGAAAGGCTCCGAGAGAGCAGAGGGGAAGCGTTCCGTGATTCCAGCCCCGTTCCTCCCAGCCAGAGACACCCGGGGAACGCGATCCATTCTGTTCCCACATTCCTGCCCTCCCTGTCTCCAGCTGTTTGCTCCTTCCCCGGCTCCTGGAGCTCAGAGCAGGAGCAGGACCCCATTCCCAACCCAGCCCAGCACCCCTTGGAATGACCAGCCTGGCCTGGGAGGGTGAAGGAAACGCTGGGATGGGGCTGGGTGAGAGCCTGGATCCTGGGCAAGGATAAAGCTTTTTCCATCCTGAATATCCTGATGCTCCTGAGCCTCCCCCCAGGTGGGATTTGCCTCCCCCCAGGTGGGATTTGCCCCCTCTCAGAGGTGGGAAAGGAGCTGGGAGCAGATGGGAACCCTGATGCTGAGAGTTCGGAGCATCCCAATCCTCTCCTGGCCTCACTCCAGGTGGGTTTTGCCCCCTTCAGGAGTGGGACAGGACCTGGGAGAGGATGGGGGATCTCACCCTGAGTATCCCAACCCCTTGCTGGCCTCACCCCAGGTGGGTTTTTCCCCCGTAAGAGGTGGGAAAGGAATTGGAATGGGATGGGGGGGCCTGATGCTGAGCATCCTGAGCATCCCAATCCTCTCCTGCCTTCCCAAGGAGGGCTCTCCCCATGGCAGGTGGGGTTTGGGGGCCGTTCCCCGGGTGGGAGGTGGGACCCGAGCTGGGACAGCTCCCCGTGACGCGCAGGGAGGCGAAAATAGAATTCCTGGCGGTTCATTCCCGATAAAAAAACGGGAGCAAATTGCGAGCCGTGGGGAAGTGAGTGACAAACGCCGGTGTTTTAATGTCCTCACAAAAGCCTCGTGTGCAAGTGGGACTTTGCATGAGTAATTCCATACATTTTTAATGGCGGGCCCTGGGGGGGAATCCATCACACGGGCGCCGCCTTGAATTTCCCTCGTGCCAGGGAGCATAAAGGGCTCCAGAAGCTCCTCTTCCCCTCTTTTCCCTGGGAAACACCCCCTTGGCAAAGGCCTGGAGTCACTGGCTGGGCTGGGGAAGGTTTTTCCGGCCGTTTTTGGGGTGTTTTGGGCATGGAAAAAACGTGCTTAGCTCAGGATTGGGTCGTCCAGGCTCTGTGGCTCTTCCTGGTGGCAGCCAGGGAGGCTGGGATTGTCCCTCTGGGATTTGGGGTTGCACCTCCCTGCGGGGCTCCTGGGTTTTGGGAGCATCCTGAGGCCCACACGTGCATGGCTCCTCAAGATTCCCAGAGAATCCACCCCAGCCGGGGCGAGGGAGAGTGACAGGTCCTGCCAAGAATGGTTTTTTTGGGGAAAAAAATGCCCTTATTGGTATTCTGGATTATCCCAGCTCCATTCATCTCCCGTGGCAGGACACTTAATGTGGATTAGCAGAGCTTCCCTATGGATGCAGCACATGGAGCAGCACCCCTGGGCACCCTGCACCCAGCAGGGTTGGTGACACTTGGGGACCTGGGACAATTTGGCAGCATCTCAACCATCCTCTGCCGCCCGGAGGAGAGGGTGGGAGGAGCATGGAAAAGCAGCAAGAGGGGGAATTTTGGGATGGAGCCACATCCCTGCAGGAGCCAGGGGCTAATGTGCCCCGGGGAGCCGCTCCAACCTGTGCCGGGGATACGGAACACCTCATTTACCGGGATATTTCTCTGCCGAAACGGGAGGAAGCAGCTGCTATCTGTACAAACAAAATTAGGCCAAAGGAGGAAAGTAATTTTGTCAAAGAAATAGGGAGATGCAGGGGGAGATGGAGAGGAGACAGATGAATAAACACAATCTACATAGGAACTGATAAAAATTCAATTTCTGCTCACACACGTCCCGGTCTCACTCACACCCTTCCTCTCCTCCTCTCCACGCTCTCCCCGGCGTTTTCTGCAGCCCTCGTGCATCCATCTGGGATGTGGGAGGCAAGCACAATGATCCTCTTCTGTCTCCAGCATGCTGGAAAATTTTCCCTTTAATTATGGAGCTTTAATTCCCATCGCTCCAGCTTTGTGTTCCGTGCTTTTCCCCGGTGAGCAGAGGAAGCCTGGGAGAGCGGGATGGTCCCGGGATGGGGGGGGTCCTGTGGGCATGATCCCGTTCCCGCTGTGGTGATCCCAGGCTATGGGGAGCCTGGATGGGGATCTGGGATTGTGACACGTGGATGAGGGAGTTGGAAGGAGTTGGGAGTTCCTGGGAGTGATCCGTGGTCCCTGTGAGTTATCCCAATTCTCCCTGCGGACTCACGGAGCTGTGGGAGCACAAAGGGCTCTCCTGGATGTTTTTTAGGGCACTTTGAGATGGTTTATACAAAAAAGCCCCAATACTTCCAAAGTCTTCGTGGGGTCACTTGTGTCTGTGAGCTGGGATTGTGCCTCTGATCCAGAACCATGCCCAGAGGGAAGGAACTCGGGTTCAGAAGGGCACTCCTGGCTGGGAAGAGCCTTGGGAGCTTCAGGACTGACCACAGGCCGGCCTGGGAGCTGGAGGAGGCAGAGAGGCCGTGTTTGAGCCGCTCCTCACCCCACTCTGGTGTCCCTGTGCCCATCCTGGTCCCCAGTCCCTGCCTTTTCCAGCTGCTCCAGAGCCATGGGAGCCCAGCCTGGGCTTTTGGAGGAGACCTTTCCTGCCTATTCCTTCATCCTCTGGTCCTGGGGGGAGCATCTCGGTGCTGACAGACCCTTGAGGGGCAGTTTTTGGCCAGGCTGCGATAGCCCCATTCGGTGCTGACCGCGGTGGCCCCTCTGCCCCTCCCAAATCCAGGGCTTTGAGTTCCCTTGGAAGAGCAGGAGGCTTTTCCAAGTGGGAATGGGGCTGTCCCAGGGCTGTTGCAGGGCTGACCCTTCCCCCTCTTCCCCCTGATCCCTCTCCCAACTTCCTCTCTTCCTTCTTCTCACCCTCCCTGGCCTCTCATCCCCGTGCTCCGAGGTGTTGCAGAGCCACTCCTGGAATTGGGGACGTGCTCAGGGGGGTCTCCTGCGTGTCCCCTGCAGCGCGGTCCGTGTCCCCAGGGAGAGGGCGCTGGCTCCGGGCCAGAGGGCATGGATCGATGGGAGCAAAGCGGATGCACTTTCCAATCTGTTCAAAGGGCAATGGAGCATGGAAACGGCCACGCCG
>NW_008238365.1:2150034-2151093 GCF_000691975.1 Corvus brachyrhynchos
AGCTGAGCCTGGAAAGGGGGATTTGGGATTGAAACATTCCTGGCGCTCACAGGTGACCGAGCTGGGGCTCTCCCCAGCGCTGTGGGGCTGTCACGGGTGCTGGCGTGTCCCTGCCATGGCCAGCATCCCCCAGAGGATCCCCTCCCGAGCCACAGGGATTTTGGGGTCTATTCCTGAAATCCCGAGGCTGAAATCCTGCTGCCACGGGCGCGTTTTCCTGGGAAGACCCTTTGGATGAGGAGGAGGAAGGAGTGCCTTGTTCCGGGATTGATCCTTGGGGAGCAGCGAGGGAAGAACCTCCCGCAGGTGGCCGGGTCACACCCTCACCCCGTGTGCTGCCTCCGCGCCTCCTCCACCTCCTCCTCCTCTTCTTCCTACACCTCCTCTTCCTCCTCCTCCTCTCCTCCTCCTCCTCCCAGGGCCTTTCACACGCTGCCAAGCGAAGATGCGTTTACCGGTGCTGCACGCTCCGAAAGTTGCTCCCCTCCCCTCCAGGCAATTAAAGGGAAGCTCTTTCTCCTCAATCAGGCGTATTTGAATATGGAAATGATTTTTAATTACTCAGAGTCAATATCATTTTATCACCGAAATGTGTTTGAACGAGGTTCGCCCGTATTTGCAGGGTGTCTAATAAGCGGAATGCAAATTCACCCTGATCCGCGGGTTTCGCGTGTCCCGGTGAGCCAGAGGAAGGCGCTGCCCTTTGCAGGTTTCATTCCCAGGCTCCTGACGGGGCAGGAATTCCGGTTAACCCCTGCCCCGATGGGAAAATGCAAGGGGAGGGACACGGAGACAGCAACTCGTGGCCATCCCCGTCTCGCCTGGCCCCGAACATGCCCGGGGTCAGCTCCACGCGGAGCCGGTGACAGCTCGGCAGCCTCAGATCCCCGGCTATTGTCTGCTGATTAATTTGCTAATTATGTTCCGCTTTAATCCGAGGGCCTGGCGGCGGTGTGGAAATGTCAGGCACTTGTTTATGCCCCGGGTTGCTGGCGGAGTGACAAAGGCAGTGTCCCGCAGGTGCCACCGCGCGTCACCTGGCCCGGCCGGCTGCCACCG
>NW_008238365.1:2151128-2152544 GCF_000691975.1 Corvus brachyrhynchos
CGGCCCTGCCATCGGTGCTGGGCATGCCCCTGTCCTGACCGCCGCGGCTTTGTGCAGCCCAAAGCTGGCCCTGAACGTCCCCTCTGGAGCCACGGGGGGGGGTTGGGGCTATTCCAGAGCCCCCTCCCGGTGCAGCCACACCCAGTGGGGACCGGGACTGGCTGCGGTCCCTGTGCCTCTGTGGGGTTGTCACAGAGGGTGCAAAGGTGACCAGGGCAGCTTCCCTTGTCTCCCACAGCGTCCCCGTTCAGGTGTTACTGGAAAGCACTGGGGCTCCAGCCCGCTGGGGAGATGCCACCCGCTCGCTGACAAAGGGACAAAGGACGTGGCTGAGCGGTTTCCCAACATCCAATCTCTGGGTTTTCCTGCTGTGCAAAACCCGTCAGGTGTCGGGGTTGAGCTCCCGCAAGGCTGAGCAGCCGCTATCACCCCGCTGCCACTGCAGCCGGGCTTTCTGCAGCCCTCATGTTTATTAATCGAGATGAATATTTATGCAAAGTTCCTCGCCTCTGGAGCGGCTGCTCGAGTGCAGGCGTGATCTGGCCGCTGCTGCCGGGCTGGGCAGTGAGATGGCTCCGGGGGATGGAGGTGGAAAAGGGGCTGGGGGTGGGATTGCTCCTTGCCGGGCTGCTCTGGATCGGGGAGGATCTCCCAGGAGGGATTTATCCCCACCCCTCACTGTGGGTGAAAATCCCACACTTGTCCCACGGATGCTTTGCTCATCCCTCAGTCCCACAGGCCCAGCAGGGAGGTCAGCACCTCACCCGGCAGAAATTCCTCCAATTTTTCCCCAAAACTCTCCCCGGCGTGCCTGGCCCGGCAGCTCGAGCCCTTTGTGCTGCCCTGCCCTGTGCCGCAGCATCCACATGGGCACAGACGGGCAAGGATCAGCCCCGATTCATCCTTGAGAGCGCAAAGAGCCTGGGAATATCAAAATGGAGATGCTGAGCTGAAATCCATCTTCCTGGGGACAGCGAGCGCATCCAGAGGTCTGGGAGCCACTTGGGATGGGCTGTTGGCCATGCCCTCAGCCCGGAACAAACCACTAAGTGAAATTTATTCCATGGTTTATTCATGTCCTTCCTCTTCTCGTCACCTGGGCTTCCCTCGCTCTTTTTTCCTGGGCTTTTCTCCCTGACACCAGCGGGAGAAAACTCCACGTGAAGGTCCCTGGGAGGGAGCGGTGGCCGCGGGCAGGGCCGGTGCCTCCATGCCGGTGATGGCACCGAGCGAGTGGCGAAGGCTCCTCCGCGGGCGCTCCCATCAGAGCGGATTATCCTGCAGCCCAAACTCCCGTGTTTGTGGCTGTTTCTGGGGTTTTTTTCTCCGCCGGAGCAATTCGCCGCCAAGTTTACGGGAAGCGATTCAGACAAGCGTCTGTCGTTACCGGCTGGGCCGGGGGCGGCGTGCCTCCCC
>NW_008238365.1:2152571-2154378 GCF_000691975.1 Corvus brachyrhynchos
CTCCTGCTACACCTTTCTGAAAAGCCCTGCCCTGCTCAGGGGAGACAATCCCTGGGGATGGAGCCCATGGCGGGCTGCAGGAGCTCGCGGGCTGGATGAGCGTCCCCACACCCCCGGCCAGGAGCTGGACTCAACTCTTCCCCAAATCCTCACTGGGCACAGAGCAGCTGCCACCTCGGTGACTCTCCCTGTCCCTGATTTCTGTGCCAAATGAAGGGGAAACAAGAGCTCTGTGTTGGAAGCAGCAGTGCCGGGTGCCTGGGGAGCCCCTGGCCGGCTCGGGGTGGAGGGGGGGGGGCTCGGCCGGAGCTTGGCTGTCCCGGTGTGCCCGGTCCCTGCGGCGCTGGAGGCCCTTAATGACGATGGTGGCACCGAGGACCTCGTGTCAGCCTGGCGGGTTATTATGGCCTTAATGGACGGGTCTGATTCCCAGTGAGCCATAAAGCCCCGGTGTCACCACCTCCGCGCGCTGCTCTAATTACACCCTGCGAGAAGCTCCGCTTGAGCCCAGCCCCGGAGTCCGCGGGCACCGGAGAGGCCCCGATCGGTGTTTTCCCACATCCCAGCAGCTCATTAGGGTGAGGAGGAGGATGGGGGCTCAGAGTCTTCACCCTGGACAGCTGGGGAATGCATTGTTTTGGCTGGGGGGGGGTCTCCAGTGCTTTTCCAAGCTGTGCCTGGGAGGCTGGGGGGCTGAGCATCCCCCTGGCTGAGGATTTGGAGGCAGCGGCGCTCCCGCGGTGCCGGGGGAGGTTTGCAGGGATGCAGCAGCAGCAACAAGCGGCTCCGGAGAGCACCCAGTTGTCCTGGTAACAGTGGGTGCCTCCCGCTCCCACAGCTCAGCCCCCCCAGCGCCAGGGCCCCCCAGCTCCTCTGTGCCCGCCTGGAGCAGACGGGACTTGGCGGGGAGGGGACGCGGAGGATGGGAATGACTCCCTGGCTGGACAGGCGGCAGCAGGGGGATGGTGGCAGGGGGGCCTTGTGGGACAGAGTGACACAAGCCAAGCTGGGCCACAGCTTCGGGGAAGACTCCATCGTATCCCGCGTCACATCCCGCATCACAGCTTGCGTTGCATCCCCTGTTGCATCCTGTGTTGCATCCTGCATCCCACACCACATCCCGTGTAGCATCCTGCAGCGCATCCTGCAGCGCATCCCACGTTGCATCCTGCATCCCACGCCTCATCCCACGCTCCTCGCGGGGCAGCGATAGCCGGTGCAAGAGATCCCTTTGGAAATTCCCAGTTCCCTCAAACGTGCAGAGCTACTTGGCTGAGGGAGGGAAGTCGGGAATGGCCCAGGGAGCCGTGGTTTTGGGATTGTTCATCCACACAGCTGCTCTGAGCTGTATTTACAGAGCCGGGGTCGGGAATATCCTCCAGCTCCGGCGGAGCTAATGCTGCTTTTCTCCTCGGGATAAAGACCAGCCTGAAAAGCTGGTTTGCTTTCTTCCAGCCTTGACCCGCAGGGGATGAGTGTCTGTCTGGGGACGCTGGGTCAGGCACCCAGGGACTGCAGGGAAGCGCTGGGAAAAGGGAATGCCAGCAAGGGAAGGAGCTGAACTGCACAAAGGTCTGGCGTGGATGTGATCCTGCTTTCCCAGTGGCGCTGGGCTGGATCGGGGCTGGTGCTGAGCCACAGATCCTCGGGGTGCAGAGCAGTGGTGCTGGCGCTGCCTCCTGCCCTCTCCATCCATCGTGCCCAGCCTGGATGGAGGGGACAAGGGACAGCTCTGAGCACCCCCAGCCCCAGTGCAGCACTCGCAGCTCTGGGCAGGATGTGTCCGGCAGAGGTGGACAGGCAGCAG
>NW_008238365.1:2154414-2154799 GCF_000691975.1 Corvus brachyrhynchos
AGCCAGGCCGTGCCGCATCCTGCTGAGCGTCTCCTGCACACCGGGGGCTCTGTGGCCCTGACACCCCGTCCCCCCCGAACCAGAGCTCCTGGCAAACAGCAGGATCCGGGCTGCAGCAGATCCTCTGTGCCAATGGCTCAGTCGCCCACGGACCACCAAGATCCTCAAGTTTATCCTGTCTGTGCTTCCCCTTTCGGTGCGAAACCGCAGCTCTGCAGCCCCCCAGGCTCCTGGGGGTCCGGCAGGCTCCACCTCACCCACACTTGTGCCACGTTTGTGCATGTGACAGCCCCATTTCTCCGCGTCCCTGCACCCCACACCCCCCTGCAGAACCCACCGAGGCCCGCACACGTGTGGGGACACACACGGGGCGCACACGCGCCCC
>NW_008238365.1:2156197-2156427 GCF_000691975.1 Corvus brachyrhynchos
TGCAAGCGTGTCCGTGGGCACATGTGTGTCGCTGGGCACATGTGTGGCACCGCGGTGCCGTGGTGTGTCACACAGCAAGGCCACGGGTGGGTGCAGGGCTCCCTGCTGGCATCCCTGCTGTGGGCACACGTGTGGATTGTGCCAGCCTGGCGAGCGTGGGTGCTCGGCGGGGTTGGTCACCCCGCGTTGTCACCCCTGGGCAGGGCCCTGGGGACTCGGCACGCACCGGG
>NW_008238365.1:2156707-2159510 GCF_000691975.1 Corvus brachyrhynchos
GGGTGGCCCGGGGGGGCCCGGGCGGGGCTGTGGCAGAGAGCCTGGCCGGGGGTTCTGTCCCGGCCGCACGTGGAGCCGGTAGCGAGGGGCTGGCGCCGAGCTGTGGCACTGGGATTGTTCCCAGTGGTCGGGGACAGACTTGTCCCTCCCTTGAAGGCCGTGGCTGAGCTGAGGGGGGTCGTGGGGAGGCAGCCGGCTCCGTGGGCTAGCATGGGGAGGAGCGCGGTGGCGCAGCTGCCGTCACTGTCGCCGTCACCTGGCTGCTCTCTGGCCGCCCTCAGCAGGGAGGGTCTGTGCCCCATTCCCAGCAGGGTTCCTTGGGGATCACACGGTGGCAGTGGATGTGGAGCTGGCTGTGGGGCAGTGCCAGACGCCCTGTGCCAGAGCCCGGAGCCTGGCAGCAGCTCCTCTCCCAGGCCTGCCCAGTTGCCTGTCAAGCCTTGTCACCAGCCCCTGCTTTGATCCAAGGAGCCAGGATCCTACAAATTTGGGCTGTGCTGGAGAGAAAATGGACACGGAGCTGGCATGGCAAGCGCTCGCTCTCCGACCGGCGGCCGCGTGGCAGAGGGGCTCCAGCACTGGCTAGGACACGCTGCCAGCTCTTCCCAGCTCCCTCTGGCTCTTCTCAACACCGCCAAGGACCTTCGGCAGTGGAATCTTCTGCCAGGAGTGACTCCCTGCCATGCTGGAGATGGTACCGGGGGTGCTCAGCTCTTCCCGGTGGGCTCACGGCTGGTGGAGAGCGCGGGATGTGGGGATTTGGCAGCAATGGGAACACCCCGGCTGATGGAAG
The DNA here is from genome assembly GCF_000691975.1 of Corvus brachyrhynchos. NCBI lineage: Eukaryota > Metazoa > Chordata > Aves > Passeriformes > Corvidae > Corvus > Corvus brachyrhynchos. The sequence goes on from NW_008238365.1 coordinate 2,157,501, forward strand.
TCCCATCTACTCCCACAGCGGTGAGCAGGAGGTTGGTGCCAGGGCAGAGCTCTGGGTGGGGGCTGCAGGATGGACTCCCCGTTTCCCCGTGCCTGGAGGAAGGTGATGCTCCAGCCCTGGGCTGCTGTGATGCCTCAACGCTTCTCCATGGGAATTTGGACTGAGGCCCCACAAACTCATTTCCTATCACGGGGCTGTCCTCTAATGGGGCCGGGGCTGGCTCGGAGCCACCCGGCTCGGTTGCCAAACGCCAGAAGCTCTGTAGCTCCTGGGCACTCAAGAGGGCCATCGTGTCCCCCCTGTGCTGATCCTGTCTGTTCCTTCTTGACGTCCTCCAAGAGCAGGATGGATCCAGGCCCCTTCTCCTCCCTGGGGCACCTCGGAGGCTCCCGGTGGGGCTGGGTCTGGATGAGGTGGTGGGGTACGAAAAAAATCCCCTTTTGGGATGAGCACAAATCCTGCTGCCAGCACCAGAGTCAGAACCCACCTTTGGAGCCCTCCCAGCCCTCCATCCCTTTGCAGGATGGAGCTGATGGAAAAGCTGAGGAAGAAACTCCTTTGAAGAGGCCGTGGGAGCACCGTGACTGCTGCAGCCGAGGGGGGCTTTGCCTCCAGGGACCCCCCAGCTGTGCAGGGAGGGGGGGAGGCAGCACACGCCGTTCCCTGGCAGAGCAAATCCCTAATCCCGGCGGAGATTTCTCTGTGCTGTCTCCCGGCCTTGCTTTTGGAGTGGAGTTTTACCAACAGCAGTTAAGTAAAATAAATAAAGAGGCCTGCGCTTGCCAGTGCTCGCGAGGCCGCGCCAGGGATTGGCAAAGCGGCACCATTAATTACAGCTCGGCACCGCTGCCAGCCTGCCGGCTCCAGGAGAGGCTGTGGCAGCACGCCGGGGAGCCAGAGGGAGAAGGGAGACGTGGAATCATGGAAGGGAGGGGAAACGTGGTGCTGGACACCAGGGGAATCGTGCCAGGGCGGCTGGAAGCTGCCGGGATGTCGCTGTCCCTGCTGGGTGTCTGCGTGTGCACACGCGTGTGCAAGCATGTGCCATGCAGGAATCCGTGTTTTCGGGATGGAGGCTGGGATTGCAGTGGAGTTTTTCCCAGGAATGGTGTTAATCTGTTGGTGGAGGGGCTGGGAAGGCCCAGGACACCCCAGCTCAGTGCTGGGGGTCCCCTTTGGAGCAGCTTTGGAGTTCCCGCATGCCTTTGAATTGCAGGGGAAGATCCTGGGAATTGGAGGGTCGTGGGTTCTCGCGGTGGGAATTGCTCGTTAGGGCTCTGTGCTTGTCGCTGTCACCTCCGGGTGGGCAGGGGTGGGATCCCACAGGATGGAGCCTCACGGCTGTGCCAGGAGCCAGCCTGTTCCTTTTGGTGGGGAAACGAGGCTGTTGCTTGGTGGATCAACCCCCAGGACTCCCCAGCCCTTCCTTATTTTTATTCCCTTATCCCAAGCCTCGCTCATGTTAGGAATTCTCACGGATCCGGTCTTTTTTTTCCCGTGGATTTTGTATTTTCTACAGCCTGTTAAAAGACCTGTTGGGTTAAAACCCACGTCCCTCCACCCTCAAATCTCCTTTGCTCTGCCATTAATCGTTTCTCAGATTACTGATGCCGAGGGGTTTAGTGCCACTCATTTATCACTTTTTTGGGGACTGTTCGGTTGTTCCTGGCTGGAGATGGTCACGATCTGGCCTCCTGCCGGGCCGGGATGATGGAGCTGGACCGGGATCCAGCCAAAATCCAGGCAAAACATCCTCAGGGAAACAACCTGTTTGTACGTCGGGAGCAGTGCCGTGCCGTGGCCAGGGAGAGCCGAGCTCCGGTCGGATCCTGCTCTTCCCGGAGCTGTATTCCAAGAGGGATGCGCCGGCAGTGATGGAGAGGGACCGCGCTCCGAGGACGTGGAGCCCGGGCTGTCGCTTCCGCCCGCCCGGCCGCTTCCCAGCTCTGTGATGGCTCTTTAAAATATTTAATTAAAGCTTTAAACCCACCCCCTTCCCTGCGCCCGGGC
>NW_008238365.1:2160717-2161926 GCF_000691975.1 Corvus brachyrhynchos
GAGCCAGCGCCAGCCTGTTGCATGAGAATCGGGATATTTTTAGCTCTCTAATGTCCCCGGAGTGGCTCCAGCGCAGGCTCGGCCAAGGCTCCGTGTCCCTCCCCGATGAGCCGGGGGATGCCCCAGTATCACCAGCTCGGCCAGGGGTGATCCAGGAGCAGGAGATGCTGTTTGAGGATGGAAAAGAAAAACCCCCGAGCCGTGCCAAGCGCTCGGCGTCCCCAGCACACGGCTGGGCGGAGGCGAGCGGCGACCTCAGCGATTTTGGAATCAACCTCTGCCGTGGCATCTGGCCCTGTGGCCACCTCCTCAATGTCCCCTGCTGCCCCCAGGGCTGTACCCTTGCCACCGCTGCCCCGGGCACAGGCTGAGTGATCCCGACACGTGCACGGCGGCCTCGGTCTCTGTAGAGCCGTGCTCCGGGCTCACTTAATAAGGCCACCGCGTGCATTATTTTATTAATGAGGTATTAAAAAGCCGCTCACGGTGATGCTCTGCATTCCCGGGGAGGTATCCAAGCAATCCATACTGAGCAGTGACTGCTCACCCTGTGCCCAGCTCTCAGGGCAGCTGTGGGGACACCACGCTGCTGGGGTGTCACTGTGCACCCCCAGCACATCATCCCGAGCTGCCAGCCTGTCCCCACCATGCTCCGGGGCACCACAAAGAGCTCCAAGGGCTCTTATAGCCCTGTCTGAAGTTGTTTGGTGGCTCCTTGCCCAGATTGTGCTCGGCCAGCTCTGGGGGGTGAGCTGAGCGCAGGGGGGGTCACCGCATGGGGAGCTGCGGGGCTGCATCTCTGGTGGCTTTGGGGTGAAGTCCTCTGTCTGTGCTGCGCTGTCCCCAACCTGAGGACACAGCAAGGAATCCCCTGTAGCCCCCCAAGGTGACAGACAGGGACACGGACCGGGTGGGAGCACGAACCAGGAGGGGACACTGAGTAACTGGGATGCTGCTCCCACATCAGCTGGGCTCAGGGCACGGTGCTGACCCCCAGCCCAGCTCCGCAGTGGCCAAGCCTCCCGGTAAGCCTCTGTCCATGTGTCCATCTGTCTGTCTGCAGGGCAAATGCCATAGGATGACCGCTGCTGGTCCCCTCTTACTGGCTGTGATATCGTCTGTCCTGTGGCTCACGCGGGGCTTCGACCCGGCTCCCAGCGCCTGCTCCGCCCTGGCCTCCGGCGTCCTCTACGGCTCCTTCTCCCTCAA
>NW_008238365.1:2162429-2167511 GCF_000691975.1 Corvus brachyrhynchos
CGCCGCGCCTCCCCCCGCGCGGGCTGCACCGGCAAGGCCGAGAGCCCTCCGGCCCCTCGGCGAAACGGCACCCGGCCCCCGGCCCCTGCGCCCACCCCGGCGCCCGCGGGCCCCGACTGCTGCCCCACCGAGCTGCATTCTGCGAATGCCAACGAGCTCGACCTGCCCGAGGTGCCACACGGTGAGTGGGGATCGGGGATGGACCCCCCCTCGCCGCACAGGGGGTCCCAGGGGTGCTGCAGGGTGGTCGTGGATTCAGGGTGGATTCTGCCTGTGCAGGGTCCACGGGGAAGGGGGGGTGTTGGGAATTGTGCGTGGGGCAGGGAAGTCGTGCAGCGGATGGATCCTGTTTGTGAGAGCTCTGTGGGGCTGGAAAGGGCCAGCTGGGAGCTGTGCGTGCAGTGGGTGGCTCCTGGGGCTGGAGGGTGCCCGTGGAGCAGGGAATCTGCCATGGATGAACCCCGCCCGTGCACACTCCTGGGGTAGGATTGGTGCCAGCTGAGCTGTGGCCATGGAGCAGGGAAAATGTTGCATGGAGCAGGGAATCCATGGAATGGATGAATCCTGTCTGAGCACGCTGCTTAGGGCAGGAGGGTGCTGCACATGGAGCAGAGAATCCGTGCCATGGGTGAATCCTGTCTGAGCCCACTCCCAGGTCAGGACGGTGCCACCTGGGCACTGGGCATGGAGCAGGGAATCCATGGAATGGGTGAATCCTGCCTGCGCATGCTCCCTGAGGCTGGAAGTTTCCACCGGGCCGCTGTGCGTGGAGCAGGGAATCCATCCAAAGTTCAAATCCGTGGAGCTGCAGCTTGTTCTGCCCTTGCCACGGGCCAGCCATCCCTGGGAATGCCACTTTGCCACCACGGTGACCCCACCGCTGCTAGGGCTGATGCCACGGCTGCTCTGGCGCATCCCACGGGGCTCCCTGGCCTCGCTGGCCCCCTCCCTGGCACGGGGCAGGAGCAGGAGCAGGAGCCAACTCTCTCTGCCTTGATGGAGACGTGGAAAACAATTTGCAGGTAAAATGACCCTTTCCCGTGGCAAATTACCCTTGACTGCTGCAGCCCTGGCGCTTGTTATTCCAGGCAGGATGTCACGGCACGGCGCCCGGGCTATTAACCAGGCGGAATGAGGCCATTTGCTCGTTCCGGGATTGCAGGAATGTCGGCTGAGGATAAAGCAGCCGGCACCGGGATCTGGGTGGCCGCGGCGGGGGGGCGCCCGCCCCCGCGTGCTCGTGGTGCCAAGGCCGGCGAGGTGATACGGGGATTTTGGGACACATCTGGCCAGCTGTTCCCTTCAGCGGCCCCAGGGTGATGCGCGGGCAGGAGCAATCCGCAACTGGGCAGCGCGGGGCCTTTATCCGGCAGATTAGGTGGCGGGGCCGGGCTGAGGGTGTAGAGATAATTTCATTGGGCTTTAGCATTTCTTTCAGGAGCTAAATGTCATTACGGGCAGATCCCCCACTAAATCCCCGGTCCGTTACAGCTGCGAGGCTCTAAATCACCTCATCCCGAGGGGAGCTGCTTGAGCTGATTTCATTTTATGGGGTTTTTTTATCCTTTTTTTTTCCCCTTTAAACGCAACTCCCCGGGGATGATTAAGAGCTCAGTGCCAGGGTCAGGTGCCAGCCCCAAGGTCAGCCTGGCTGAACCTGTGCCCAAGGGGTGACACCCACTGTGGCCGGGGGCTGCTTGGGGAGAAACAGGATGTGGGATGGGATGGGATGGGATGGAGAAGTGTGGGACCCAGGATGGGTTGGAGAAGTGGGATCCAGGATGGGGTGGAGAAGGGATGGGATGGAGAAGCAGGATCCAGGATGGGATGGAGAAGCAGGATCCAGGATGGGATGGAGAAGTGCGGGATCCAGGATGGGATGGAGAAGCAGGATCCAGGATGGGATGGAGAAGCAGGATCCAGGATGGGATGGAGAAGTGTGGGATCCAGGATGGGATGGAGAAGCAGGATCCAGGATGGGATGGAGAAGTGTGGGATCCAGGATGGGATGGAGAATCCAGAATGGGATGGAGATCCTCCTCCAGGGGATCCAGCCCATCCCAGGGGTGGCTTGCTGGGGTTATTTCCCCCGAGCCTGGCGCAGGGCGCTGGCCAGGGGGCTCCCTGCAGAGCTGGCAGGGCTCAGTGCCACATTCCGCCTCTCCGCCTGCCACGGCCGCAGCGCAAACTCCGGCTCCTTCTCCAAATTACATTTGACATTCAATTAAAGGCTGGAGCGCCCGGAGGCTCGGTGTTATTGCGGCGCCGGAGCCACGGGGGTGATGCGCTTGCCTCGGCCACCCCTCGTGCCACGCCGCTGCCACCGTCCCCCCCGGGCGGCACCGCGCTGAGCCGCGGGGCCGCAGCACAGAGCGCCCTTCATACGGCGAGGGGGGGGTCCCGGGCTCCCACCTGGCCTCCCCCCGGCCCCCCGGGGTGGAGAATGGTCCCCTTTCAGGGGGATGGTGGCACGCAGGGCCGGGGGCCTGAATAGCGCCTGTGAGCCGAGGCTTGGCGGGCGCCCAGCGCTGATCTCAGCGGCTCCTCCGCCGCAGCGACGTGGGGCTGGCGCCCGCCCAGAGCCTCCCCACAGCGGTGACCCCGGGCTCCCCGGCGCCCGCGTCATCCCCGCCGTGGGGAGGCTGTCCCGCGGGGGTTCAGGGATGTGGATGGAAGCACGTGGGCGGGAAGGGTGGATGGGCTGCTGGAGTTTTGTGGGGTGGCTTTGGGAGCGTTCGACCCTGGTGCTGCAGGCTCTGGTGGGGTTGTAGCCCCTTCAAAGTGACCCCCTCTTTGGTGGCCTCTGGGTGACCCCGCTGCATGGAGGCCAAGCAGTTCAAATTTTGGGTTTCCCTTGCCCCAAAGCCATCCCCATTCAGACACCAACCCCAAGCAAGGTGCTGCTGGGATAAGGACACAACCGGCCTTGGGATTCACCGTGAGGTGCCCAAAAGAACACCCCTGATGTCCCCCTGCCCTTGCACCCACCAGCTGTGCTGTGGTGGGGTGCTGGGGGACCCCAGGGCAGGGTGGGGTGCAGTGCTGGGATTGGCCACAGCCTTCCCCGTGGCGACAGCCGAGGATTTAGTGCTCTCCGAAGGAAATTGAATTTGGTGTCTCTGTCGAACACAGCCCGGGAGAACGCCCTCGTATATCCTCGGGATTTATGGTTTTCCCGAGGCTCTCACCGTGCCGTGTGTAATTCTGCCGCGGCGCTCCCAGAAGGGGGTGGCCCTGTGAGGAATTCAGCTCGGCCCCACAGACCCCCCCCCGGCATCCCCTCAGTGTCCCCAGGTCCCCCTGTGTCTCCCATGCCACCGGGAATTCCATGGCCTGGAGTGGAATGCCCAAGGACAGGATCTGAGGGTGCCAGCAGGGAGACCGGAAGGGTTACCCTGAGTTAAGGCAAAACTCGATAAATTTGGGGTTTTTTGGCAGCACAGTCAGTGCCAGAGCAGGCTGTGCTCCCTGCCTGGGGCTGGGCCCCCCGGGAGCCACCGGGAGCCCAAATCCCCCCAGCAGTGCCAGATGTCCCCACGCCACCTCCCCTCCATCCCTTGGGGTCATGGCTGTGTTTGGCTGGCAGCTCAACGAGGCGCTTGTGCCATCCCTGGCTGCTCTCCCGCTTGTCACAGCAGTGGGGTGACCATGGCATTTTGGGGGTGACATCCCTGGGGTGGCATCAATGGTGCTGTGCCGCTATCCCCAACCACACATCCGGCAGAAGCAGCTGGGATGAATCCATGGGAACTTCTGGACCCCGATTTGGGGACAAAGAGCCCTGCTGGAGGACAGGGAGGTGGCCCAGGGGTGTGGGGGAGGCCGAGGGAGGCATCCCCCTGCGCCTGCAGCCGCGTCCCCCGCCGAGCCCCGCACATGCCAGTTAATTTCACGCCAAGTGCTCTTGATGGATCACTTGTTATTTTTGGTGAGCCGAGCCATAAATTCGTGCCACCTCACTGCAGCAAGCTGGTAAGTGGGGACGGGAGAGAACCTCCGCCTGGCACGGTGGGGACACAGGCATCCTGCCTGCACCAGGGACGTGGCACCCTGGCCTGGGGTCCAGCTGCCACCCCTGTGACACTTTTGGGGTGGCTGTGACGCAAGTTTGGGGGGCTGGGAGCACGCTCAGTGATGCTCAACCATGTCTTGCCCTTAGGGATGTGCTGTGACTGCTCAGCATGGGGTCAGGCATCCCTGTCTCCCCCTGTAATGTCCCACGGTGGCTCGTCCCCATCCCTGTCCCTATCCCTGTCCCCTGTCCGCTCTCACCCAAGCGCTTCTCTCTTTTAGGCAATGCGGTCGAGGAGAACCAGAAGGTGAAGACCCAGTGGCCACGGTCAGCAGATGAACCCGGGGTCTACATGGCCCAGACAGGTACCAGGAGCAGGCAGGGGACACTGGTGACACTGGGCTCGTGCACTTGGGCAGGGGTGATGGAGATGGAGTGAGTCCCTTTAGCATCCTGCCCGCAGACTGGCTTAATTTGCTCCATTTATATATTTTTTCCTCTGCACTTTCCTCCGAGGGTTGTAAAGCAAAAAAAAAAAAAAAAAAAAAAAAAAAATCTATTAATTGTTTCGTTCAAATGTATTTATTTGGCAAATCCATCTGGGTAATTTGAGCGTGCTGCTCCCCCCTCCCCGGCCTCCCTGATTTATGGTCGGAGGGCTCAGAGGCGAGCGGGAGATGGATGGGCCCCGGCTCCGCTCCATGTGCCTGGCGTGCAGAATTCCTGGCCACACTCAGCTGCTCCCGGGGGCTCTGCCCCACTGGGAGCTGCTGGGCAGAGCGTGAGTGACCCCAGTGGTGACCCTGTCCAGTTTCGGGGTCCCCGTGTGACACAGAGCAGCCCCAGCACGTTGTCACCGCCGTAGGTGACACGGAGCTCACATCCTGCCTGTCCCCAGGACAAATGGTCCCCTTTGGAGCCCTCCCCTATATATCCCTGTTTAATTTAAACGGATGGGCTCTGCTGCCGGGCTGTCCAAGAGCCTCAGAGACATCATCAACCTTAATAAGAGCGGCTTGTTGTAAATGTCAGTGTGTGACAGGGTGGGGAGAGGGAGCTGTGGAGGGCTG
>NW_008238365.1:2168063-2169138 GCF_000691975.1 Corvus brachyrhynchos
CGTGCTGCCCCCCCTGTCTGTGCTGCCCACCCTGCCTGTGCTGTCCGTGCTGCCCACCCTCTCCGTGCTGCCCACCCTGCCCATGGTGCTCACCCTGCCCTTGCTGCCCGTGCTGCCCATCCTTCCTGCCCTGCCCACCTTGCCCATGCTGCCCATCCTATCTCCTGCCCACGCTGCCCACCCTGCCTGCCCTGCCCCTGCTGCCTGTGCTGCCCACTGCCCATCCTGCCCGCCCTACCAGCACCGCCTGCTGTGGATCCTGTCCCTCACGCCAGCTGTGATCCCATGCCCCAATCCCTCCTCCAGCTGGATCTGGTGCCGAGCCTAAAGAGCCTTGTGGCCTTACCTCACTGACACCCTCAACGTCACCCCTGTCACCCACACCACCTCATCTTCACCCCTGTGCTCACCAGTGCCACCCACCCACCTCCTTGTCCCCTTTGTGGGGCTGCACTGGTGGCATGTCCCGTGTCCCCCCGGGCTCTCAGGCTCCCTGTCTCCCTCAGGGGACCCGGCGGCGGAGGAGTGGTCGCAGTGGAGCGTGTGCTCCCTGACGTGCGGCCAGGGCTCCCAGGTGCGGACGCGCTCCTGCGTCTCCTCTCCCTACGGGACGCTGTGCAGCGGGCTGCTCCGGGAGACCCGCACCTGCAACAACACCGCCACCTGCCCAGGTACGGGGGACACCGGGGACACCGGGGACACCGGGGACACCGCGGGGCTGCCCTGCCGGCTCCCCGCAGGGCTGAGCAGGCGGGGGGGGACAGAGGGACTGCATTACTGGAACATCTCTGGGATCTCCTTTAGCTGCTGTGGTGGATGAGGAGGGTGGCTTGGCATGGTTGTGGTGCCCACCCCGTGCTGGGATGCTCCGAGCCCTGTTGACATCCGTCCATCCTCTGGAGCTCCTCTTGGAAAACCACAGGGGAGGTGTCTGGAGGGGGTGCCGTGCCCCCTGTGCCCGGTCAGCGGTGCTGCTGCCGGGGATTTGCCTCGGGAGCTCCTTTCCATCCTCTCTCCTGGCGAACTGTGGGCTCCTCCTGGATGTCCCCAGGACTGTGTGCGGGGGATTTGGAGC
>NW_008238365.1:2169558-2171452 GCF_000691975.1 Corvus brachyrhynchos
TCTGAGTTTACAGAATGTGTTCTGGAGAGGACCTTGGGCTCTGGGGCACACTGATCCCTGGCTACGAAGCTGCTAAAATGTTGAGTCTCTCAGCTTGACAAACAAGGCGAAGAATGGAGGCAAAAAGCACTGAGAATACAGGAGTTGTAAAAAGGTATAACAGGGGTATAAAAGAAAAGGCAAAAAATCTTCGTGGCATCACTGCCCTGTCTGAACCTGGGATGTTTCACGGGCTTTGCACCTCCAGGACATGCAGTGTCCACTCCCCTCCGTACCAGGGAGTGCAGCCCCATCCTGGCACTCCGAGGACATCGGAGCATCCTTTAGGATGGTCCCTGATCCTTTCCCGGGAGCGCTGAGCTCCCACGGATGCGAGGGGTGGATTGTGCTCTGTGTGCTGACATGGATTGGGGTGACCCGTGTGTGGCTTTGGGGGGGGATGTGCGCCGCCAGTGCCAGGACCCCAAAGGGGAGGCTGGAGCAGGGCAGGGAGCGGCAGCAGCACCGCTGCCAGCTCAGGGATTTGGGATGATGACGGGGCAGGCGGTGCCGGGGACCGGGCAGGGCATGAGGGGTCTGCCACGCCAGGACCCCTTGGTGCCAGGAGGAGGAGGAGGAGGAGGCTGGAGCTCGCGGCTGTGCTGTGTTGCAGTTCCCGGCGCGTGGGAGGAGTGGTCCCCGTGGAGCCTGTGCTCGGTGACCTGCGGGCGAGGGGCCAGGACCAGGACGCGGCGCTGCGTGGCCTCGCGGCGCGGAGGGAAGGCCTGCGAGGGCCCCGAGCTGCAGGCCAAGCCCTGCAATATCGCGATCTGCCCGGGTCAGTACCTCCCTCTCCCCATGCTCCTTCTTCCCGCCGGGAATGCCAGGAGACAGCACCGGATGAGTGCCAGGGCCACGCTCCCGGTGCTGTGAGGGATAGGTGGCACTGCCATGGGGACCTGGGACAGCCCGTGGGCACAGGGGTGCTGTGACGTGGGGTGCACCCTCCTGTCTCCGCTGGAAATCCAAGTGGAAAACCGGTGCCATTGGCTGTACTGGGGTCTCAAGACCCCAGCGTGGGCAGGGGTCCAGAGGAGGGGGTTCTTTTCCTACCCATCTGCTGCATCTGGCACTGAGGTGGCACACGGACATTGTGGGACACAGGGAGGTGACAAATAGGGTCGGCTGCAGGGTCTGTCCAGGCGTGGGTGGCAGCGCTGCATCTGTCCCTTCCTCCTGCGTGCCAGGAGTGGCCGTGGTGGTGGCTGTGGGGTTTCTGTGGTGATGGACAGGGACACCATGTCTTGGATGGTGTCCCCATGGAGACCCCATGTGTGAAGTGGGGGGCTGGCAGGGAGTTCAGAGCAGGAGGGAGCTCGGGAGCTGCTCCTGCAGCAGGTCCGACAGGGATGTGGCACCTGTGGCACACGGCCTTGGCCACGGCAGCTCCATGGAGATGCTGCTGGAGCTCTTGAGCTTGGCAGGGAACGATGCCAGGGGTGTTGGATTTGGTCAAAAAGCAATGCCAGGGATCCTGAGTTTGGTGGAGAGTGATGCTGGAGCTTCTGGATTTAGCAGGACTGATGCCAGGGATGCTGGATTTGGCTGGAAGCGATGCCAGGGACGCTGGATTGGGCCAGAAGTGATATCAGGGATGCTGGGTTTAGCTGGAAGCGATGCCAGGGACGCTGGATTTGGTGGAAAGCGATGCCAGGCCTTCTAGATTTGGCAGGACTAATTCCAGAGATGCTGGATTTGGTTGGAAGCGATGCCAGAGATGCTGGGTTTGGCAGGACCCATGCCAGGGACACTGGGTTTGGTTGGAAGCCATGCCAAGGATGCCAAAAACGCTAAGTTTGATGGGAGCAACACCCAGATCTTCACTGTGAGCGTGTCCCTTGTGGTGCAGCCGGTG
>NW_008238365.1:2174041-2180488 GCF_000691975.1 Corvus brachyrhynchos
CTCCGCTGTGGGGGAGCAGGAGCCTGAGGGTGATGCCAGGGATCACCGGGCACGTCTCAGCTGGAGGAGTTGGGGCTTGGCGCTGTTCTCCGAGCGGGTCGCGCTGGGGACCCGTCGGTGCCAGGTGGCTGCGGGTTGTGCCGTGCTTGGGGCGTTCAAGCACGAGTGATCTCTCGTGTGTGCACATGGGGCTGGGGACGGCTCTGGGCATGGGGGACACTGGGCAAAGGATGGACCATGAGGTCCTCATCGTGTCCTTTGAGACGCTCCTTGTTTTTTGGGAGAGGCGGTGGCGTCGGTGCCATGGTGTTTGTGGATGGTGGCAGGGAGTGAGGGGCATCTGCACCAGGATGCCAGTCTGCTCTAAAAGAGATTTACGGCACCGATCCATGGATTTCACACCCCGCGGGATTTCGGCTCCCAGCGCGGGGGACAGCGCCGATGGTGCCCCATCCCCGTCTCCGCGGGTGCCGCTCTCCCTGCACTCAGCCGGGTGTCCCACAGTGTCCCCATCCTCACAGCAGACAGCAAGTGGGGTCCTTGGAACCACTGGAGCCACTGCTCCAAGACCTGCGACACCGGCTGGCAGCGGCGCTTCCGCATGTGCGAGGGCACGGGCATGCAGGGCTACCCCTGCGAGGGCACCGGCGAGGAGGTGAAGACCTGCAATGAGAAGAAGTGCCCAGGTATGGGGTACCCCACACCCCAGCGCCCCTCACCCCGCATCTGGGCAGTGCTGACCCCCCTCTTTACCCCCAGCCTACCACGAGATGTGCAAGGACGAGTACGGGATGCTGCTGACCTGGAAGAAGACGGCTGCCGGGGAGATCATCTACAACAAATGTCCCCCCAATGCCACAGGTGACACCAGACGCTCCCCAGGCTGGAGTAGGGCAGGGGGTGGTGGGTGGCATTGGGGTTGAGCCACCTGGAGCAGGGCAGGGAGTGGTGGGTGACATCAGGGACGAGCACCTCCAAACCCCGGGGGTGATAGGTGGCATGAGGGACAAGTGGCCCAAACCTCTCTGACCTGGAGCAGAGTAGGGGATCGTGGGTGGCATTTGGGTTGAGCCACCCCAGAGCCCCAGGGGCAGAGGGTGGCATTGGGGTCGAGACACCTGGAGCAGGGCAGGGGTGTTGGGTTACATCAGGGATGAGCATCCCGAAACCCCTCTGACCTGGAGCAGCACAGGGGGCTGCGGGTGGCATTGGGGTGCTGGGAGGTGATTCCAGTGCCAGCCCCAATCCCAAATCTCTGTCACAGGGTCTGCCAGCCGCCGGTGCCTGCTGAGCCCCCATGGGGTCGCCTATTGGGGTGTGCCCAGCTTCGCCCGCTGCGTCTCCCATGAGTACAGATATTTGCATCTCTCAGTAGGTGCCCGCTCTGGCACGGCCCCTTCTGTGCCCTGTCCCCCTGACAGCCACATCACTTCTCCATCTGGGCACCACGTTGGGAAACTGAGGCAGGGCTCCCTGGGTGGGTTGGGAAAGGGGACCCCACCCAAGCTGTGTCCTTGGGAAATGGTTCTTGGGATGGGAAGGTTCCCTCAGACTCCCATGGAATCCCCTGTGGGGTGGGAGCAGGCATCCCATCTCAGAGCTGGAGGGGGATCCTGGTTGGAGTTGTGTTTCTGTGTCCTTGGGAAAAGGCTTTTGGGATGGGGAGGATGCCCCCAGACCCCCCGGGATGCCCCCAGACCCCCCTGCATGTCCCCAGACCTCCATGAACTTGGACTAAGGCCCCAATCCTAGAGCTGGAGTGTTCGAGTTGCATTCCCATGCCCTTGGGAAAAGACTTTTGCGATGGGGAGGATGCCCCCAGACCCTCATGGATGTCCCCAAACCCCTGTGGACCCCCTCACCCCTCACATCCCACAGCCGCCTTCATTAACACAATTAGCTCTGCAGTGTCCCCCCGGGCTCTGGGGGTGATAAGGGACACTCAGCAGCGCTGGGAGGTGACACCGCTTGTCCCCACTCCGTACCAGCTGCGGGAGCACCTGGCGAAGGGCCAGCGGGTGCTGGCAGGGGAGGGCATGTCCCAGGTGGTGCGGAGCCTGCTGGAGCTCATGGCCCGCAAGACCTACTACAGCGGGGACCTGCTCTTCTCCGTGGAGATCCTGCGCAACGTCACCGACACCTTCAAGAGGGCCACCTACATCCCGTCCTCCGAGGACGTGCAGGTAGCGGGCAGGGGGACAGCGAGGGTCCCCTCCCCGGGGAGGTGGCGGTCGGTCGGTCCCCAGCCCCCAGCCCCGCTGAGCCCCGTCCCCGCAGCGCTTCTTCCAGGTGGTGAGCTACATGGTGGACGCGGAGAACCGCGATAAGTGGGAGGATGCCCAGCAGGTGAGTGGCACGAGGGGATGGTGGCAGCTGGGATGGCCCCACCACGGGGGGGTCCTCACTGCGGTGGCGCATCCCGGTGGCTCCGGAGCTGCTCCCGTCTCCCGCAGGTCTCTCCTGGCTCCGTGCACTTGATGAAGGTGGTGGAGGACTTCATCCACCTGGTCGGGAATGCGCTGAAGGCTTTCCAGAGCTCCCTCATTGTCACGGACAACCTGGGTGAGCGGCAGGGCGGGCGTGGGGACCTGAGGGGAGGCGGGAGCGGGAGGTGACCGCTGTGTGTCCCCTGGCAGTGACCAGCATCCAGCGGGAGCCCGTGTCCGCTGTGTCCAGCGACATCAACTTCCCCATGAAGGGCCGGCGGGGGATGAAGGACTGGGCCCGCAGCTCCGAGGACAAGCTCTTCATCCCCAGGGAGGTGCTGAGCCTCGCCTCGGCCGGTGAGCAGGAGTGCCCAGGCATGCGCACATCTGGCAGCGTGCACATCTGGAGGTGCACGCACATCTGGGAGCGTGCACGTCTGGAGGCGTGCGTGTGCTCGAACGTTCCTGCACATCTGAGATGGCGCGCACGCGTCCGCCTGCACATCTGGAGGTGTGCGTGCTGTGGGCGTGCACATCTGGAGCGTGCAGGTGTGCGCACGTGTCTGTGAGCCTGCGCATGGCAGTGCACATCTGGGAGAGCGCAGGCGCGTGTGAGCCTGCACATCTGGAACTGCACATGTGTGCGTGAGCCTGCACATGGCAGTGCACATCTGGGAGTGTAGAGGCGTGCGCACATGTGAGTGTGCACATCTGGAGCGCGCAGGTGTGCGCACGCCTGTGTGAGCCTGCACATGGCAGTGCACATCTGGGAGAGTGCACACGCGTGTGAGCCTGCACATCTGGAGGTATGCACATGTGTGCACGTGTCTGTGAGCCTGCACATGGCAGTGCACATCTGGGAGAGTGCACGCGCGTGTGAGCCTGCACATCTGGAACTGCGCGCGCGTGTGTGAGCCTGCACATGGCAGTGCACATCTGGGAGCGTAGAGGCGTGCACGCGTGTGAGTGTGCACATCTGGAGGCATGCACATGTGTGCACGCGTGTGTGAGCCTGCACATCTGGAACTGTGCACGCGTGTGCACGTGTGTGTGAACCTGCACGTGAGGGCACATCTGGGAGTGTAGAGGCGTGCACGCGTGTGAGCCTGCACATCTGGAGGCGCGCACGCGTGCACACACGGGAGTGCACATCTGGTGCAGATGTGGGCTCACATTGACACACCCATGAGCTGAATCCCCGGGCGCGTGCAGGTGAACGCCTGCGCTCTGGGGCTGGGCGTGCGTGCCAGCGCACATCTGGGCGCACATCTGGCAGCCCCGTGCGTGCCCTGCGTGCCCCCTCCCGTGTGTCACCGAGCTCGTGGCTCTCTCTGCAGAAGCGGAGGAGTCGTCGCACTTTGTCATCGGGGCAGTGCTGTACCGCACGCTGGGGCTCATCCTGCCCCCGCCCAGGTGAGTGGTGCCGCCCGCGGTGTCCCCTGCTGTCCCCCGGCCTGTCACAGCCCGTGTCCCTCCCCTCAGGAGCCCCCTGGCCGTCACCTCCAAGGGGCTGACGGTGACGGTGCGCCGCCCCGGCCCGGGGAGCCGCGCGTGCTGGTGGAGCTGTCCCACATCATCAACGTGAGTGTCCCGTGTCATCAGGAATGTCCCTTCCCATGGCACCAGTGGAGTGTCCCCCTTCCCATGGCACCAGTGGGAGTGTCCCCCTTCCCATGGCACCAGTGGGAGTGTCCCTCTCCCATGGCACCGTGAATGTCCCTTTCCACATCACCAAAGCGAGAGTCCTCCTCCAATGACACCAATGTGAGTGTCCCCCTCCTCATGTCATCACCCTTTCCACATCAGCGTGACTGCTCCTGTCCCTCATCATCACTGAAAGTGTCCCCTCCCACGTCACTGTGAGTGTCCCCCCTCTGTGTCATCCACACAAGTGTCCCTGTCCCACGTTGGCACCGTGAGTGTCCCCTCCCACCGTGTGTTGCCCTTCTTCATCATCGACCCTCCTGTGTCACCAGCGAGTTCCTTCATCACCACCACGAGTGTCCCCTTCTCCTCCCACGCCATCGATGTGTCACCCTCCTGTCCCATCGCTGCGTCACCTCCCAGTCCCATGTGGGTCCCTCCAGCCTTGTCACCTGCAGGCACTGAGAGCCAGGCAGGGACCACCAGCTCCAAGTTTGTGGCCACAAACTGGTCCCTGTGCCCACAGTGGGGACACGCCGGCCCTGGCACACCACGGGGATGTCCCCAAGTGCCACATCTCCTCGTGGGGTGGGGGTATGGCTGGGGGGGAGCTCTAACCTGTCCCTGTGTCCGCAGGGCACGTCCCACCCGCAGTGTGTCACCTGGGACTACTCGAGGACGTGAGTGAGGGGCAGGGACACAGGGACACCCTGGTGACAGGGCAGGCTGGCAGTGCCAGGGGGCTGCTGGGAGGGAGTGGGAGAGGGGGTGGGAGCATGGATTGGAGCAGGGATGGGAGAAGGGATGGGAACAGGGATGGGAACAGGGATGGGAGAAGGGATGGGAGAAGGGATGGGAGCAGGGATGGGAACAGGGATGGGAGCAGCAGGAGTGTAGAGCAGGGATGGGAACAGGGATGGGAGAGGGGATGGGAACAGGGATAGGGAGCAGGGATGGGAGCAGGGATGGGAACATGGATGGGAGAAGGGATGGGAGAAGGGATGGGAGAAGGGATGGGAACAGGGATGGGGGAAGGGATGGGAGAACTGGGATGGGAGGAGGGATGGGGGAAGGGATGGGAGAACAGGGATGGGAGAGCAGGAATATGGAGTAGGGATGGGAACATGGATGGGAACAGGGATGAGAGAACAGGGATGGGAGAGCAGGCATGTGGAGCAGGGATGGGAGCCGGAATGTGGAGCGGGGAGGGGAGCGGGGGAGCAGGGATGGGAGCAGGGATGGGAACAGGGATGGAAACATGGCTGGGAGAAGAGATGGGAACAGGGATGGGAGAAGGGATGGGAGAACAGGGATGGCAGCAGGGATGGGAACAGGGATGGGAGAACAGGGATGGCAGCAGGGATGGGAACAGGGATAGGAGCAGGGATGGGAGCAGGGATGGGGAGCAGGGCCGGGGAGCCGGGACCATCCCTTCCCGTATCCCAGCCCCACTGGCACGGGTGAACTGAGCTCCCACGGGATCGATGTGGCCCCGGAGCCGCGGGGCCGCCCGCGCCAGGCTGCCAGATGTGATTTGTTAGTGCTGGCAGGAATGAGGGAAAGTAGGGCAAGAAGTGGGGCGGGCAGCGCTGCGGGGTGGGGGAGGGCACTGCCAGCCCCCCTGCCCAGGTACCCGCGGGTCACTGGTTCCAGTTCATCCCCCAAACCCGTGGGGAGGTGTCGGCTGTGATGAGCGTGGCAGGGCCCAGCCCGGCCCCAAGGACAGCCCCCAGCAGTGCCACAGACCCAGTTCCCGGTTTTCCCGACGTGCTGGGAGCTGGGGCTGCTCTCCCCGGGCATGGCAGTGTCACCCCCCTCGCTGCTCCCTCGCTGGGGGGGTCCCCATGGTGGAGGGGTCCCCATGACAGGAGGGTCCCCAAAGACGGGAGGGGTCCCCATGGCAGAGGGGTCCCTATAGCAGGGGAATCCCCAAAATGGGGGATCCCCGTGGTGGGAGAGGACCCCATGGAGGGAAGGTCCCCATGGAAGGAGGGGCCCCACAGGGAGAGGGAATCATCACCCCCCCCCGGGAGAGGACACAGGTGCCAGGGGGCTCTTGGGGCTGCTCTTGCCTGTCCTGGCACTGCCCCTGCCCCTCCCAAACCTGTGTGGGATGATTAAACCTGAAGCCTTTGCGCTGCACCGCTCCCAACAAGATCAGCCCGGGGCAGGGATCCCCTGGCAGTGCCTCCCCCGCTGCCGTGCCTACCCCAAGGCAGGGCCAGGAAGGGGTTAACTCCGGAGAGGCGCGAGGGGCTGCGTGTGTTTGATCATTTCAAATTGCTCTCCCTCGCTCTCTTCCCATTAATCAGGGATGCTGGCTTGGGAAACTGGGACACGGAGAGCTGCCAAACCCTGCAGAGCCTCCCGGCGCACA
>NW_008238365.1:2181039-2181461 GCF_000691975.1 Corvus brachyrhynchos
GTCCTGCATGGCCCTGCTGACCCTGCTGGTGATCTACGCGGCCTTCTGGAGGTGACCCGAGGGCACCTGGGGACCTGGGGGGCACCTGGGGCTCGAGGCTGTGTGGGGAGGGGGTGACAAAGGGGGACGTGGCACCGGGAAAGGCTCAGCATCAATGGGATTAATGTGGTGGGAAGGGAAAACCTGGGTGGGAGAAGATGCTTGGGTGGCCTGGCACTGTCCCCGCCCCGGGACAGCACCCATGCAGTGGCAGCACGGGACAGGGACAGGGACATGGGACAGGGACAGGGACAGGGACATGGGACATGGGACAAGGGACAGAGACATGGGACAGGGACAGAGACATGGGACAGGGACAGGGATATGGGACATGGGACAGGGACAGGGACAAGGGACAGGGACAGGGACAGGGACATGGGACA
>NW_008238365.1:2182620-2183180 GCF_000691975.1 Corvus brachyrhynchos
CTCCCGGCAGCAGATTGGATTTGGATTAACTCGATCCCGGGATTAAATCCCCCGCGCCGGTGGCTTTGACACAAACCTCGCCGGGCGTGGGGGTTTAACCGCCGAGATGCCGGGCATGTGGCCGCGTCCCCCTGATGTCCCCGTGTCCCCACCCCGCAGGGTGTGTGCACTATGACCGCCGCCTTCCTCCACTTCTTCTTCCTCTCGTCCTTCTGCTGGGTGCTGACCGAGGCCTGGCAGTCCTACCTGGCGGTGATCGGCCGGATCCGGACACGCCTGGTCAGGAAGCGCTTCCTGTGCTTGGGATGGGGTAAGAGCCCGGCACGGGTGAGAAGGGGACACCCCTCGCCCCTCCCTGATACCCCCCAGGCTCATCAGAGGGGAAACTGAGGCACAGGGGATGAAAGCAGACCCAAGTGTCTCAGCTGTGGCAGCCTCAGGCCACGGGGAGCTGTCAGAGGAGCCCCATCGCTGTCCCCACCCCTGGGGTGGCGTTGAGGGGACAATGCCACCTTCCTCCAGCTCCTCCAGCCTCCTCTCCCCCCTCTCCAGGCTTGCCA
>NW_008238365.1:2185713-2186367 GCF_000691975.1 Corvus brachyrhynchos
GCGGCCCTGGCCGGGTGGCCGTGACCGGCTCTGTCCCCGCAGGTCCAGGACGTGGTGAAGTGTCAGATGGGGGGGTGCAGGAGCGAGGAGAATGAAAACTCGCCCGACTCCTGCAAGAACGGGCAGGTGCAGATCCTGGTGAGTGGGTCACCCCTGGAGACCCCGCCGCTGCCTGTGCCGGCCTTGGTGCTTCATTTCCCCGTCTCTCTCCCTCTCTTTCTCTCCTCTCTCTCTCGCTCTCCCCCCTCTTTCTGGATTTTTATAGACAGATTTTGAAAAGGACGTTGACCTGGCGTGTCAGACAGGTGAGCTCTCCTCTGTTCTCACCGTGCCACACCTGGGAGGGACAGGCAGCACGAGCCAGGGGGTCTC
This sequence comes from Corvus brachyrhynchos, assembly GCF_000691975.1. NCBI lineage: Eukaryota > Metazoa > Chordata > Aves > Passeriformes > Corvidae > Corvus > Corvus brachyrhynchos. Next base: position 2,186,086 of record NW_008238365.1, read on the forward strand.
TCCGGTGTCCCCACCCTCCGTGGGACCCCCAGGGCTGGCTCTGAGCCCGCTCCCTGCCCACAGTGCTGTTCAAAGAGGTGAACACCTGCAACCCCGCCACCATCACGGGCACCTTGTCCCGCATCTCCCTGGACGGAGACGAAGACCCCAAGCTCAACACCACCTCGGAGGGAGGCCTGGGCTTCTCCAGCCTGCCCGGGAACATCCCCCCCGCCAGCATCCTGGTGCAGGTGCCCAAGATGACGCCCAACGTGGTGGCGGGGCTGCCCGGGCTGGGCGCGA
>NW_008238365.1:2186656-2187755 GCF_000691975.1 Corvus brachyrhynchos
CGCAGCCGCACCATGCCCCTCACCGTGCCCGGCTCTGCCATGAAAGTGGGGTCCCTGGAGGTGAGTGGGGGGCTGGTGCCTGTGGACACTCGTGTGGGGAGGGACGTGTGTGCCAGGACACGTGTGCACGTGTAGGGTTGCATGAATTCCCCCCGTGCTCCCCACTGGGCATCTCACCCTTGGTGGGATGAGCTCCGTGTCCCCAGCCGGGCATAGATTGGGGCTGGCATGAGCCCCCAAACCTTGTTTCCCCTCACCCCGGACCTGCAAAGACCTTTCCCTTTTCTTCTCCATCTCCTCCCCCTGCTCCTGCCTGTCGCCCTGCCAGAGGAAGAGGTTGCGGTACTCTGACCTGGACTTCGAGGTAAGTCCTGCCATGGAGGTGTCACCGGTGCCATCCTGGGGGACTGACGCAGTGTGTCCCCACTCCCTTTGCCCCGCTGGCAGCTCCTGAGCTCTGAGGGGTTTAGACCAGGCCGTAACAAGCGCTGGCTCTGGATTAGAACACCAATGATGAGCGTGGAGTGGGCTCTGCTGCTTGTCTGGGGTGCCCCAGGAAGACAGGGAGGGGGACAGGGATGGGGACAGTGCCGAGGGACAGCGGGCAGCGCCGATGGCCACAGGCTCTGCTCTGCCCCCGCAGAAGGTGATGCACACGCGGAAACGCCACTCCGAGCTCTACCACGAGCTCAACCAGAAATTCCACACGCTGGACCGGTACCGGGCTCCGTCCACCGGCTCCTCCAAGGTGAGGTCCTGGAGGCCCCACCCTGCCCCTGATCTGCACCCTAGAACCCTTCACCTCCTCCTGCATGGACTGTGGCACCCCGGGGACGTTGTGGGCACCCAGGGGCGCTGCCGGGGCTGAGCGCTGGGCTTTTTCCGCAGCGAGAAAAGCGGTGGAGCGTCTCGTCGGGAGGCGGGGACAAGAGCACGGCCAACGTAAGTCCTGGAGCCCCCTCGGGGGTTGTCCTACCCCATCCTGGGCGGGACTGGAGTGACTGTACCCCGGGGCAGTGGGACAGAGCCACAGCTGCCCCTCACCCCGCAGGATGTGACCAGCCCCGAGGAGCAGCGGCCGAAGGCCCCGGGCGCGCCG
>NW_008238365.1:2188305-2191370 GCF_000691975.1 Corvus brachyrhynchos
GTTGTTGGAAATAAAAGTTCACTCTCTGTGGTGCCGTGGGGCCGCGGCCGCCGCCTCGTGCTTCGCCTGGGGGTGGCTTCGCCCCTGCTCTGTCTGCACCCCCCCTGCCCACAAAATCCACCGAGTAGGGCTGATCCTGCAGCCACGCGTTGCAAATGAGTATCTGATCACGGGAGCCGGGAGCAGTAATTAGATCGTAATTAATCTGTGAGCAAATTAGGAACTTGGGAGGCAATCGCCGCGCGGAGCCGCTCCGGGTGGGCTGCCCGGCGCTGCCGGAGCATCCCGGCATCCGGAGCTGGGGGACCTCGGAGCAGGAGCTGTGTGAGGAAAGCGCTGCTGGAGGAGAGGACATCTCTGCCTGGTGGCTCTCAGCACATCTGGGATGAGAGATTTTGATCCATGGTGGGGATCACGGCACCAAAACCCTCCCGCTGCAGAGTGCTGGAAGGTGCTGGCTGTGCCGTGGTGCGAGCAGATCCTGGTCGTGGCTATTCCTTCCCTCTGGGAAAAGCCTCTCGGGCTTCCTGAGGACTTCCTTTGGACAGGACAGGCTTGGAAAGAGCAAATGACGCTGCCTGGCTTGGGCTGGTGGCCGCTGCCCAGTTTGGACCATGGGACAGGACAGGAGATGTTGCTCCCAGCCCCCCCACGCCTGTGCCGGGACACTGGGACAGGATGTGACCCTTGGAGTGGGGGGGTCTCTCCCCAGCCCCGAGGGACGGCCCAGTTAAGATGGAAGCGCCGATTTAAATTTCATAACCCAGTTCATCCCAGCAGCGCCCAGTTTGGGTTTGAGGCGTAGGAAGAAGCCAGCTGGGGGTTCCGACGCCGTGATGGGAGTGAGGAGGAAGGGATGGAAGGAGCCAAATCCTTCCACAGCCACCTCCTAGGGGGGATCCAGCTGCACGGGGAGGGGGCTTGCACGAGCGTGGGGGCTTTGGCTGCCCATGCCAGGGGGACAGGACTGTGGGTGACAGTCAGGGGGCTGCCGTGGGGCTCAGTCGTGGCTCCCAGCCCCATGGAGGGCGTGGGTCAGGGACACCAGGTGTCCCCCCGCTGGTCCCTGATTCTGCTGATAAAGGCAGCCACATCCTCCGGCTCTGGTTTTTGGGAGCCACCACGCACTGGGATCCCCCTGCCCTCTGCTCTGGGGGATGCGGGGCCCGCTGCAGCTCCCCTCCTCTCCTTCCCAGCCAAACACAGCCGCGAGAGGCAGAGTCAGGGTTTCCTGGGGCATCTGTTGGCAATTAGCAGCTTTCATTACTCATGGAGACGCCAGATGGGGCGAGGGAACGGAGCCCGGGCGAGAGGCACAGGCTCGTGGTGTGTCCCGGCATAAGGGGCAAGGGACAGCCCCCAGTCCTGCGGGATGGGGGGTACAGGGTGGGTCAGAGGAGATCCCGGAGCTCTGGAGCCATTTTCCATCTGCAGCTCCCGTCGGAGCCAGGCTGTGTCCCCCCAGCGCCAAAAATGTGCGGTTTGGGGGGCGGAAATGATGGAGAAGTGGCTCTGAGGCTGCGCGGCCGCGGGGGAACGGGAGCTCCCCGGAGCTTCGCCCTCCGCGAAAGAAATCTCTCCAAAAAGAGGCAAAAGTGCTGTTCTAGCACCGCGGATTCAAAGGGCCCAGCGAAGCTGGAAAGAATTCCTGCAGGCGTTTTCCTTCCCGACTGGAATTAGAGGGGGCGAGGGGGGGGGAATTGTGCCTGGATTGGTGCAGGAATTAATGCTGACCCGCTGAAATCCTCGCCGCAGGAATTCCCTCCTGTGCCTTGTCCAGGCCAGCAGCTGCCTGCGAGCCAACGTGGTCCGGACGGCGTCATCCCAACCCTCATTCCCGGGATTTGGGGAGCCTTTTTTTTGGGGGGGGGAAGGCTGAGCTCGGTGTGGGAAGTGGGGAGCCCCAGGGTAACACAACCGCCGCGGTGACGCTTCGGGCTCAGAGGCAAAATTATCTCCAGCCCTAAAATTGTCGGGCTCTGCTCCGGCTCGTGTTTCTTGGCAGGCGGCGTGGCAGTTTCTTGGAAGCACAGCGTGCCTCTGCTTTTTCCGTGCTGGGATGGTGGGCAGGGGCTCCAGGATCCTGCTTTCCATCCCCCCGCTCGGCGCCGCTCCAAGGGAGAGTTCTGGGGAGGCGGGATCCGGCTTCTTTTTCCCCTCTGGAAACGCCGATCCCGTGCACCGGAACAGCGACGGGAAGCAGGAGCTACGTGGAGCAGAGTTTTCCACGCTGCTGCCACCCCTGGGGCTGCCAGGGTCGCTTTGTGCCATTGGGTTGGGGGCAACCAACTCAGGGGAGCACCCTGGGAAGTGAGGGAAACTGAGGCACGGGAAGGGTGCCTCAGTTGTGACCCCTCCAAAGCGTTTTGCGGATGAATTGAGGATCCTGGGAGCTGGAGAGGACGGGATGAGGCTGCCCTTCATCCCTGCTCTGCTGTGGGGTTGGGGTGGGATGTGGGGCCAGTTTTGGGGCCGTGCCCCACACCCACAGGACACACAAACCCCCTGCAGTGCTCCCGTCCCGGGTTCATCGCTGCTGGGTGGCCCCAAACAAAGAACATCTCGAGGTGAACAATCACCCCAAACGCAGGAACGAGAGAAGTTTCGCTGCGTTTTCGTTCCCACTTGCTTTAATTACCCTTAATTACCTCAGCAGGCACCTCGAGGGAGCGTTGTCACCACGTCGCCGGGACTGGCGGAGCCGAGCCGCTGGGGTTGCCCACGACAGTTTATTTACTGCCTGTGCCTAACCAGCAGCTGTTAATTAGCGACTTTATGGGGTTCCACGCGTCCCTCACGCGTTTGTAAAACTGCAGCCTAAATAGATCCGTCGCCATTTAGGAGAAAACGCAGCTGAGCCGGGGTCCTGTGCCATCCCAGCGCTGGGATGCAGGGATGGAGATGCCAGGGGATGCTTTGCAGACCCAAAATTGCACGGGCTGGGCTCGTTCCCTGCTTGTTTTTGGGGGGATCAGGGCGGCCTGGCACGCAATGGAAGATGGAGCAGAGCCGGGCAGCCAGGCCCCGGGGCAGCATTCCAGGCTGGCACGTCCCAGTGGCGCGGG